>NC_083733.1:46394824-46725584 GCF_028564815.1 Eubalaena glacialis | reverse complement strand
CGTGGGCTTGAAGGGTGAGGCCTTTACTACATTGTGTACGGAGGTACTCGATTTGGGCTGCCTGGTGAAACAACCTGCGCTCACCAGCACCCTGAGTACCTTTCCTGAACTTTGATTCCTAGCTAGGTCAACTCGGCCTTCGGAGGCTAGATGGGACCAAACGTGTTCAGCTTGTGGGGAAAGCCTTTGACCAATGGCCAATATGCTTGTGCTTGTGCGAGGGTTAGGCAGGCACTTGACAACACAGGGTTTTTACCTTACCATAAGCTGTCCCTTTGGGCTGAAGCAGGCGGCGTGTGTGGATCACAGCCTGGGAAGCAGGGCCTCAGGGGAGTCTGCCAACAGACTGCCCTCCAGTATAGCCAGCTGAGAAAAGGTGGCAAGGCTGATGGAACCCGCTTACAACGAAATGTTTCTCTTCAGCAGAGGAGATTTTGCTACCACACGTCAGCAGCTCCTCTCCGTCAGAGTGCTGTTCCTGTGTAGACTAGGAAAAGCCACCACGTTCCCCAGCTTAGAAGAGGCTCTTTTCCTAGTTGGTTTCATCCGTGAGAGAGCCAGAAGGGCTGATCTCCACCAGTCGGGCTGCACAGCCTGAGTCCTTGGGGCAGGGCAGTCCTGAGCCAATGTGCCACCTAAGGAATGCAAGCCAAGTTTCCTTGCCACAGGAAAGCACACCGAGGCCTGGTGTTTTCTCTATGAAATTGACGTGGGCTTGAAGGGTGAGGCCTTTACTACATTGTGGAAAAGCTCGGGGTTACGGCTCTCTTTCTCCCTCTCTCGGTCCCATAACCTGGGCTCAGCCTTGAGGGAATGCTGAGTGGCAGAGACTGCCTCTCTGCCGGACTCAGAAGGCTTCTTCCCTTTAGGGCAATGCCGTTTGTGTCTTACTTCGTGGAGGAGGAATGAGGGCGCCCAGAGATATTCTGACATGAAATACCTAACGACAGAGGATCTGGAGGAGCCGGTTTCTCGGTGGAAGGAGCCCAAAAGCCTGCATTGCTAAGGTCTCTTTGAGAGCTGCCAGACACTCTGCCGTCCTAGGCCTAAGAATTGGACATTGTGACGGCATGGCAACACTTGGAATCCTAGGACCCAGTGGAAGCGCACCTCGCAAACTGGATGGAAGAAGCTTCCAAGCACAGTGTTCTTTCATGTCCCAAAGAGAACGCTAGTGTCTGAGGCTGGTAGCCTTGTTGCTAGAGAGAACTGGCATCCCCGTGGGCCTGTTGGCTACTTTCCTCTTTCCGACCCTCTCAGGAAACTCCTCCAGAAAGCCTTTAGGACCCGCTTAGAGAGAACAGCTGCGACGTGGATGCACAGAACATTAACCTAGCTCCCAGCCCAGGGTCCCAAACATCCATCTTTCTCTGGAGGGTACGTACCCCACCCAGGGATTCAAGCACGGAGTTTGCCTTGTACAACTTACACAGGAAATTGGGAGGAGATGTAGGGCCACTCTACTTGCGATCACGCTACGTGGCCCGGAGAAGTTATCACGCAGCAGAATTCAACCCCCTTCCTCTACACGTGTGTACCCCAAAGAAGCGCTGGACAGTGGGTGTTCTCAGGCCAAGAGCAGTCCTTGTTCTGGGCTGCACCTGCTCTGTGGTTCAAAGTTTCTCTGACTCTGCTCCTTCGGAAGCATTTCAGAGCTGACGCTATCCCTGGGCTGCCAAAGCAAAGAGGACAAGAGGCCTCTCACACTGAAGGCATGGGCTTGTTTCCCCTGAAGAAAGTGTAAGTCGCCCCTCCCAGGCCTGAGGCGTGTAAGAAGACACCATTTGCTCTGCGCAAGGAAAATGCAAGTAGGTGTACTCGATTTGGGCTGCCTGGTGAAACAACCTGCGCTCACCAGCACCCTGAGTACCTTTCCTGCATTTTGATTCCTAGCTGGGTGAACTCGGCCTTCGGAGGCTAGATGGGACCAAACGTGTTCAGCTTGTAGGGAAAGCCTTTGACCAATGGCCAATATGCTTGTGCTTGTGCGAGGGTTAGGCAGGCACTTGCCAACACAGGGTCTTTACCTTACCATAAGCTGTCCCTTTGGGCTGAAGCAGGCGGCGTGTGTGGATCACAGCCTGGGAAGCAGGGCCTCAGGGGAGTCTGCCAACAGACTGCCCTCCAGTAGAGCCAGCTGAGAAAAGGTGGCAAGGCTGATGGAACCCGCTTACAACGAAATGTTTCTCTTCAGCAGAGGAGGTTTTGCTGCCACACGTCAGCAGCTCCTCTCCCTCAGAGTGCTGTTCCTAGGTAGACTAGGAAAAGCCACCACGTTCCCCAGCTTGGAAGAGGCTCTTCTCCTAGTTGGTTTCATCCGTGAGAGAGCCAGAAGGGCTGATCTCCACCAGTCGGGCTACACAGCCTGAGTCCTTGGGGTGGGGCAGTCCTGAGCCAATGTGCCACCTAAGGAATGCAAGCCAAGTTTCCTTGCCACAGGAAAGCACACCGAGGCCTGGTGTTTTCTCTATGAAATTGACGTGGGCTTGAAGGGTGAGGCCTTTACTACATTGTGTACGGAGGTACTCGATTTGGGCTGCCTGGTGAAACAACCTGCGCTCACCAGCACCCTGAGTACCTTTCCTGAACTTTGATTCCTAGCTAGGTCAACTCGGCCTTCGGAGGCTAGATGGGACCAAACGTGTTCAGCTTGTGGGGAAAGCCTTTGACCAATGGCCAATATGCTTGTGCTTGTGCGAGGGTTAGGCAGGCACTTGACAACACAGGGTTTTTACCTTACCATAAGCTGTCCCTTTGGGCTGAAGCAGGCGGCGTGTGTGGATCACAGCCTGGGAAGCAGGGCCTCAGGGGAGTCTGCCAACAGACTGCCCTCCAGTATAGCCAGCTGAGAAAAGGTGGCAAGGCTGATGGAACCCGCTTACAACGAAATGTTTCTCTTCAGCAGAGGAGATTTTGCTACCACACGTCAGCAGCTCCTCTCCGTCAGAGTGCTGTTCCTGTGTAGACTAGGAAAAGCCACCACGTTCCCCAGCTTAGAAGAGGCTCTTTTCCTAGTTGGTTTCATCCGTGAGAGAGCCAGAAGGGCTGATCTCCACCAGTCGGGCTGCACAGCCTGAGTCCTTGGGGCAGGGCAGTCCTGAGCCAATGTGCCACCTAAGGAATGCAAGCCAAGTTTCCTTGCCACAGGAAAGCACACCGAGGCCTGGTGTTTTCTCTATGAAATTGACGTGGGCTTGAAGGGTGAGGCCTTTACTACATTGTGGAAAAGCTCGGGGTTACGGCTCTCTTTCTCCCTCTCTCGGTCCCATAACCTGGGCTCAGCCTTGAGGGAATGCAGAGTGGCAGAGACTGCCTCTCTGCCGGACTCAGAAGGCTTCTTCCCTTTAGGGCAATGCCGTTTGTGTCTTACTTCGTGGAGGAGGAATGAGGGCGCCCAGAGATATTCTGACATGAAATACCTAACGACAGAGGATCTGGAGGAGCCGGTTTCTCGGTGGAAGGAGCCCAAAAGCCTGCATTGCTAAGGTCTCTTTGAGAGCTGCCAGACACTCTGCCGTCCTAGGCCTAAGAATTGGACATTGTGACGGCATGGCAACACTTGGAATCCTAGGACCCAGTGGAAGCGCACCTCGCAAACTGGATGGAAGAAGCTTCCAAGCACAGTGTTCTTTCATGTCCCAAAGAGAACGCTAGTGTCTGAGGCTGGTAGCCTTGTTGCTAGAGAGAACTGGCATCCCCGTGGGCCTGTTGGCTACTTTCCTCTTTCCGACCCTCTCAGGAAACTCCTCCAGAAAGCCTTTAGGACCCGCTTAGAGAGAACAGCTGCGACGTGGATGCACAGAACATTAACCTAGCTCCCAGCCCAGGGTCCCAAACATCCATCTTTCTCTGGAGGGTACGTACCCCACCCAGGGATTCAAGCACGGAGTTTGCCTTGTACAACTTACACAGGAAATTGGGAGGAGATGTAGGGCCACTCTACTTGCGATCACGCTACGTGGCCCGGAGAAGTTATCACGCAGCAGAATTCAACCCCCTTCCTCTACACGTGTGTACCCCAAAGAAGCGCTGGACAGTGGGTGTTCTCAGGCCAAGAGCAGTCCTTGTTCTGGGCTGCACCTGCTCTGTGGTTCAAAGTTTCTCTGACTCTGCTCCTTCGGAAGCATTTCAGAGCTGACGCTATCCCTGGGCTGCCAAAGCAAAGAGGACAAGAGGCCTCTCACACTGAAGGCATGGGCTTGTTTCCCCTGAAGAAAGTGTAAGTCGCCCCTCCCAGGCCTGAGGCGTGTAAGAAGACACCATTTGCTCTGCGCAAGGAAAATGCAAGTAGGTGTACTCGATTTGGGCTGCCTGGTGAAACAACCTGCGCTCACCAGCACCCTGAGTACCTTTCCTGCACTTTGATTCCTAGCTGGGTGAACTCGGCCTTCGGAGGCTAGATGGGACCAAACGTGTTCAGCTTGTAGGGAAAGCCTTTGACCAATGGCCAATATGCTTGTGCTTGTGCGAGGGTTAGGCAGGCACTTGCCAACACAGGGTCTTTACCTTACCATAAGCTGTCCCTTTGGGCTGAAGCAGGCGGCGTGTGTGGATCACAGCCTGGGAAACAGGGCCTCAGGGGAGTCTGCCAACAGACTGCCCTCCAGTAGAGCCAGCTGAGAAAAGGTGGCAAGGCTGATGGAACCCGCTTACAACGAAATGTTTCTCTTCAGCAGAGGAGGTTTTGCTGCCACACGTCAGCAGCTCCTCTCCCTCAGAGTGCTGTTCCTAGGTAGACTAGGAAAAGCCACCACGTTCCCCAGCTTAGAAGAGGCTCTTCTCCTAGTTGGTTTCATCCGTGAGAGAGCCAGAAGGGCTGATCTCCACCAGTCGGGCTACACAGCCTGAGTCCTTGGGGTGGGGCAGTCCTGAGCCAATGTGCCACCTAAGGAATGCAAGCCAAGTTTCCTTGCCACAGGAAAGCACACCGAGGCCTGGTGTTTTCTCTATGAAATTGACGTGGGCTTGAAGGGTGAGGCCTTTACTACATTGTGTACGGAGGTACTCGATTTGGGCTGCCTGGTGAAACAACCTGCGCTCACCAGCACCCTGAGTACCTTTCCTGAACTTTGATTCCTAGCTAGGTCAACTCGGCCTTCGGAGGCTAGATGGGACCAAACGTGTTCAGCTTGTGGGGAAAGCCTTTGACCAATGGCCAATATGCTTGTGCTTGTGCGAGGGTTAGGCAGGCACTTGACAACACAGGGTTTTTACCTTACCATAAGCTGTCCCTTTGGGCTGAAGCAGGCGGCGTGTGTGGATCACAGCCTGGGAAGCAGGGCCTCAGGGGAGTCTGCCAACAGACTGCCCTCCAGTATAGCCAGCTGAGAAAAGGTGGCAAGGCTGATGGAACCCGCTTACAACGAAATGTTTCTCTTCAGCAGAGGAGATTTTGCTACCACACGTCAGCAGCTCCTCTCCGTCAGAGTGCTGTTCCTGTGTAGACTAGGAAAAGCCACCACGTTCCCCAGCTTAGAAGAGGCTCTTTTCCTAGTTGGTTTCATCCGTGAGAGAGCCAGAAGGGCTGATCTCCACCAGTCGGGCTGCACAGCCTGAGTCCTTGGGGCAGGGCAGTCCTGAGCCAATGTGCCACCTAAGGAATGCAAGCCAAGTTTCCTTGCCACAGGAAAGCACACCGAGGCCTGGTGTTTTCTCTATGAAATTGACGTGGGCTTGAAGGGTGAGGCCTTTACTACATTGTGGAAAAGCTCGGGGTTACGGCTCTCTTTCTCCCTCTCTCGGTCCCATAACCTGGGCTCAGCCTTGAGGGAATGCAGAGTGGCAGAGACTGCCTCTCTGCCGGACTCAGAAGGCTTCTTCCCTTTAGGGCAATGCCGTTTGTGTCTTACTTCGTGGAGGAGGAATGAGGGCGCCCAGAGATATTCTGACATGAAATACCTAACGACAGAGGATCTGGAGGAGCCGGTTTCTCGGTGGAAGGAGCCCAAAAGCCTGCATTGCTAAGGTCTCTTTGAGAGCTGCCAGACACTCTGCCGTCCTAGGCCTAAGAATTGGACATTGTGACGGCATGGCAACACTTGGAATCCTAGGACCCAGTGGAAGCGCACCTCGCAAACTGGATGGAAGAAGCTTCCAAGCACAGTGTTCTTTCATGTCCCAAAGAGAACGCTAGTGTCTGAGGCTGGTAGCCTTGTTGCTAGAGAGAACTGGCATCCCCGTGGGCCTGTTGGCTACTTTCCTCTTTCCGACCCTCTCAGGAAACTCCTCCAGAAAGCCTTTAGGACCCGCTTAGAGAGAACAGCTGCGACGTGGATGCACAGAACATTAACCTAGCTCCCAGCCCAGGGTCCCAAACATCCATCTTTCTCTGGAGGGTACGTACCCCACCCAGGGATTCAAGCACGGAGTTTGCCTTGTACAACTTACACAGGAAATTGGGAGGAGATGTAGGGCCACTCTACTTGCGATCACGCTACGTGGCCCGGAGAAGTTATCACGCAGCAGAATTCAACCCCCTTCCTCTACACGTGTGTACCCCAAAGAAGCGCTGGACAGTGGGTGTTCTCAGGCCAAGAGCAGTCCTTGTTCTGGGCTGCACCTGCTCTGTGGTTCAAAGTTTCTCTGACTCTGCTCCTTCGGAAGCATTTCAGAGCTGACGCTATCCCTGGGCTGCCAAAGCAAAGAGGACAAGAGGCCTCTCACACTGAAGGCATGGGCTTGTTTCCCCTGAAGAAAGTGTAAGTCGCCCCTCCCAGGCCTGAGGCGTGTAAGAAGACACCATTTGCTCTGCGCAAGGAAAATGCAAGTAGGTGTACTCGATTTGGGCTGCCTGGTGAAACAACCTGCGCTCACCAGCACCCTGAGTACCTTTCCTGCACTTTGATTCCTAGCTGGGTGAACTCGGCCTTCGGAGGCTAGATGGGACCAAACGTGTTCAGCTTGTAGGGAAAGCCTTTGACCAATGGCCAATATGCTTGTGCTTGTGCGAGGGTTAGGCAGGCACTTGCCAACACAGGGTCTTTACCTTACCATAAGCTGTCCCTTTGGGCTGAAGCAGGCGGCGTGTGTGGATCACAGCCTGGGAAGCAGGGCCTCAGGGGAGTCTGCCAACAGACTGCCCTCCAGTAGAGCCAGCTGAGAAAAGGTGGCAAGGCTGATGGAACCCGCTTACAACGAAATGTTTCTCTTCAGCAGAGGAGGTTTTGCTGCCGCACGTCAGCAGCTCCTCTCCCTCAGAGTGCTGTTCCTAGGTAGACTAGGAAAAGCCACCACGTTCCCCAGCTTGGAAGAGGCTCTTCTCCTAGTTGGTTTCATCCGTGAGAGAGCCAGAAGGGCTGATCTCCACCAGTCGGGCTACACAGCCTGAGTCCTTGGGGTGGGGCAGTCCTGAGCCAATGTGCCACCTAAGGAATGCAAGCCAAGTTTCCTTGCCACAGGAAAGCACACCGAGGCCTGGTGTTTGCTCTATGAAATTGACGTGGGCTTGAAGGGTGAGGCCTTTACTACATTGTGTACGGAGGTACTCGATTTGGGCTGCCTGGTGAAACAACCTGCGCTCACCAGCACCCTGAGTACCTTTCCTGAACTTTGATTCCTAGCTAGGTCAACTCGGCCTTCGGAGGCTAGATGGGACCAAACGTGTTCAGCTTGTGGGGAAAGCCTTTGACCAATGGCCAATATGCTTGTGCTTGTGCGAGGGTTAGGCAGGCACTTGACAACACAGGGTTTTTACCTTACCATAAGCTGTCCCTTTGGGCTGAAGCAGGCGGCGTGTGTGGATCACAGCCTGGGAAGCAGGGCCTCAGGGGAGTCTGCCAACAGACTGCCCTCCAGTATAGCCAGCTGAGAAAAGGTGGCAAGGCTGATGGAACCTGCTTACAACGAAATGTTTCTCTTCAGCAGAGGAGATTTTGCTACCACACGTCAGCAGCTCCTCTCCGTCAGAGTGCTGTTCCTGTGTAGACTAGGAAAAGCCACCACGTTCCCCAGCTTAGAAGAGGCTCTTTCCCTAGTTGGTTTCATCCGTGAGAGAGCCAGAAGGGCTGATCTCCACCAGTCGGGCTGCACAGCCTGAGTCCTTGGGGCAGGGCAGTCCTGAGCCAATGTGCCACCTAAGGAATGCAAGCCAAGTTTCCTTGCCACAGGAAAGCACACCGAGGCCTGGTGTTTTCTCTATGAAATTGACGTGGGCTTGAAGGGTGAGGCCTTTACTACATTGTGGAAAAGCTCGGGGTTACGGCTCTCTTTCTCCCTCTCTCGGTCCCATAACCTGGGCTCAGCCTTGAGGGAATGCAGAGTGGCAGAGACTGCCTCTCTGCCGGACTCAGAAGGCTTCTTCCCTTTAGGGCAATGCCGTTTGTGTCTTACTTCGTGGAGGAGGAATGAGGGCGCCCAGAGATATTCTGACATGAAATACCTAACGACAGAGGATCTGGAGGAGCCGGTTTCTCGGTGGAAGGAGCCCAAAAGCCTGCATTGCTAAGGTCTCTTTGAGAGCTGCCAGACACTCTGCCGTCCTAGGCCTAAGAATTGGACATTGTGACGGCATGGCAACACTTGGAATCCTAGGACCCAGTGGAAGCGCACCTCGCAAACTGGATGGAAGAAGCTTCCAAGCACAGTGTTCTTTCATGTCCCAAAGAGAACGCTAGTGTCTGAGGCTGGTAGCCTTGTTGCTAGAGAGAACTGGCATCCCCGTGGGCCTGTTGGCTACTTTCCTCTTTCCGACCCTCTCAGGAAACTCCTCCAGAAAGCCTTTAGGACCCGCTTAGAGAGAACAGCTGCGACGTGGATGCACAGAACATTAACCTAGCTCCCAGCCCAGGGTCCCAAACATCCATCTTTCTCTGGAGGGTACGTACCCCACCCAGGGATTCAAGCACGGAGTTTGCCTTGTACAACTTACACAGGAAATTGGGAGGAGATGTAGGGCCACTCTACTTGCGATCACGCTACGTGGCCCGGAGAAGTTATCACGCAGCAGAATTCAACCCCCTTCCTCTACACGTGTGTACCCCAAAGAAGCGCTGGACAGTGGGTGTTCTCAGGCCAAGAGCAGTCCTTGTTCTGGGCTGCACCTGCTCTGTGGTTCAAAGTTTCTCTGACTCTGCTCCTTCGGAAGCATTTCAGAGCTGACGCTATCCCTGGGCTGCCAAAGCAAAGAGGACAAGAGGCCTCTCACACTGAAGGCATGGGCTTGTTTCCCCTGAAGAAAGTGTAAGTCGCCCCTCCCAGGCCTGAGGCGTGTAAGAAGACACCATTTGCTCTGCGCAAGGAAAATGCAAGTAGGTGTACTCGATTTGGGCTGCCTGGTGAAACAACCTGCGCTCACCAGCACCCTGAGTACCTTTCCTGCACTTTGATTCCTAGCTGGGTGAACTCGGCCTTCGGAGGCTAGATGGGACCAAACGTGTTCAGCTTGTAGGGAAAGCCTTTGACCAATGGCCAATATGCTTGTGCTTGTGCGAGGGTTAGGCAGGCACTTGCCAACACAGGGTCTTTACCTTACCATAAGCTGTCCCTTTGGGCTGAAGCAGGCGGCGTGTGTGGATCACAGCCTGGGAAGCAGGGCCTCAGGGGAGTCTGCCAACAGACTGCCCTCCAGTAGAGCCAGCTGAGAAAAGGTGGCAAGGCTGATGGAACCCGCTTACAACGAAATGTTTCTCTTCAGCAGAGGAGGTTTTGCTGCCACACGTCAGCAGCTCCTCTCCCTCAGAGTGCTGTTCCTAGGTAGACTAGGAAAAGCCACCACGTTCCCCAGCTTAGAAGAGGCTCTTCTCCTAGTTGGTTTCATCCGTGAGAGAGCCAGAAGGGCTGATCTCCACCAGTCGGGCTGCACAGCCTGAGTCCTTGGGGTGGGGCAGTCCTGAGCCAATGTGCCACCTAAGGAATGCAAGCCAAGTTTCCTTGCCACAGGAAAGCACACCGAGGCCTGGTGTTTTCTCTATGAAATTGACGTGGGCTTGAAGGGTGAGGCCTTTACTACATTGTGTACGGAGGTACTCGATTTGGGCTGCCTGGTGAAACAACCTGCGCTCACCAGCACCCTGAGTACCTTTCCTGAACTTTGATTCCTAGCTAGGTCAACTCGGCCTTCGGAGGCTAGATGGGACCAAACGTGTTCAGCTTGTGGGGAAAGCCTTTGACCAATGGCCAATATGCTTGTGCTTGTGCGAGGGTTAGGCAGGCACTTGACAACACAGGGTTTTTACCTTACCATAAGCTGTCCCTTTGGGCTGAAGCAGGCGGCGTGTGTGGATCACAGCCTGGGAAGCAGGGCCTCAGGGGAGTCTGCCAACAGACTGCCCTCCAGTATAGCCAGCTGAGAAAAGGTGGCAAGGCTGATGGAACCCGCTTACAACGAAATGTTTCTCTTCAGCAGAGGAGATTTTGCTACCACACGTCAGCAGCTCCTCTCCGTCAGAGTGCTGTTCCTGTGTAGACTAGGAAAAGCCACCACGTTCCCCAGCTTAGAAGAGGCTCTTTTCCTAGTTGGTTTCATCCGTGAGAGAGCCAGAAGGGCTGATCTCCACCAGTCGGGCTGCACAGCCTGAGTCCTTGGGGCAGGGCAGTCCTGAGCCAATGTGCCACCTAAGGAATGCAAGCCAAGTTTCCTTGCCACAGGAAAGCACACCGAGGCCTGGTGTTTTCTCTATGAAATTGACGTGGGCTTGAAGGGTGAGGCCTTTACTACATTGTGGAAAAGCTCGGGGTTACGGCTCTCTTTCTCCCTCTCTCGGTCCCATAACCTGGGCTCAGCCTTGAGGGAATGCAGAGTGGCAGAGACTGCCTCTCTGCCGGACTCAGAAGGCTTCTTCCCTTTAGGGCAATGCCGTTTGTGTCTTACTTCGTGGAGGAGGAATGAGGGCGCCCAGAGATATTCTGACATGAAATACCTAACGACAGAGGATCTGGAGGAGCCGGTTTCTCGGTGGAAGGAGCCCAAAAGCCTGCATTGCTAAGGTCTCTTTGAGAGCTGCCAGACACTCTGCCGTCCTAGGCCTAAGAATTGGACATTGTGACGGCATGGCAACACTTGGAATCCTAGGACCCAGTGGAAGCGCACCTCGCAAACTGGATGGAAGAAGCTTCCAAGCACAGTGTTCTTTCATGTCCCAAAGAGAACGCTAGTGTCTGAGGCTGGTAGCCTTGTTGCTAGAGAGAACTGGCATCCCCGTGGGCCTGTTGGCTACTTTCCTCTTTCCGACCCTCTCAGGAAACTCCTCCAGAAAGCCTTTAGGACCCGCTTAGAGAGAACAGCTGCGACGTGGATGCACAGAACATTAACCTAGCTCCCAGCCCAGGGTCCCAAACATCCATCTTTCTCTGGAGGGTACGTACCCCACCCAGGGATTCAAGCACGGAGTTTGCCTTGTACAACTTACACAGGAAATTGGGAGGAGATGTAGGGCCACTCTACTTGCGATCACGCTACGTGGCCCGGAGAAGTTATCACGCAGCAGAATTCAACCCCCTTCCTCTACACGTGTGTACCCCAAAGAAGCGCTGGACAGTGGGTGTTCTCAGGCCAAGAGCAGTCCTTGTTCTGGGCTGCACCTGCTCTGTGGTTCAAAGTTTCTCTGACTCTGCTCCTTCGGAAGCATTTCAGAGCTGACGCTATCCCTGGGCTGCCAAAGCAAAGAGGACAAGAGGCCTCTCACACTGAAGGCATGGGCTTGTTTCCCCTGAAGAAAGTGTAAGTCGCCCCTCCCAGGCCTGAGGCGTGTAAGAAGACACCATTTGCTCTGCGCAAGGAAAATGCAAGTAGGTGTACTCGATTTGGGCTGCCTGGTGAAACAACCTGCGCTCACCAGCACCCTGAGTACCTTTCCTGCACTTTGATTCCTAGCTGGGTGAACTCGGCCTTCGGAGGCTAGATGGGACCAAACGTGTTCAGCTTGTAGGGAAAGCCTTTGACCAATGGCCAATATGCTTGTGCTTGTGCGAGGGTTAGGCAGGCACTTGCCAACACAGGGTCTTTACCTTACCATAAGCTGTCCCTTTGGGCTGAAGCAGGCGGCGTGTGTGGATCACAGCCTGGGAAGCAGGGCCTCAGGGGAGTCTGCCAACAGACTGCCCTCCAGTAGAGCCAGCTGAGAAAAGGTGGCAAGGCTGATGGAACCCGCTTACAACGAAATGTTTCTCTTCAGCAGAGGAGGTTTTGCTGCCACACGTCAGCAGCTCCTCTCCCTCAGAGTGCTGTTCCTAGGTAGACTAGGAAAAGCCACCACGTTCCCCAGCTTGGAAGAGGCTCTTCTCCTAGTTGGTTTCATCCGTGAGAGAGCCAGAAGGGCTGATCTCCACCAGTCGGGCTACACAGCCTGAGTCCTTGGGGTGGGGCAGTCCTGAGCCAATGTGCCACCTAAGGAATGCAAGCCAAGTTTCCTTGCCACAGGAAAGCACACCGAGGCCTGGTGTTTTCTCTATGAAATTGACGTGGGCTTGAAGGGTGAGGCCTTTACTACATTGTGTACGGAGGTACTCGATTTGGGCTGCCTGGTGAAACAACCTGCGCTCACCAGCACCCTGAGTACCTTTCCTGAACTTTGATTCCTAGCTAGGTCAACTCGGCCTTCGGAGGCTAGATGGGACCAAACGTGTTCAGCTTGTGGGGAAAGCCTTTGACCAATGGCCAATATGCTTGTGCTTGTGCGAGGGTTAGGCAGGCACTTGACAACACAGGGTTTTTACCTTACCATAAGCTGTCCCTTTGGGCTGAAGCAGGCGGCGTGTGTGGATCACAGCCTGGGAAGCAGGGCCTCAGGGGAGTCTGCCAACAGACTGCCCTCCAGTATAGCCAGCTGAGAAAAGGTGGCAAGGCTGATGGAACCCGCTTACAACGAAATGTTTCTCTTCAGCAGAGGAGATTTTGCTACCACACGTCAGCAGCTCCTCTCCGTCAGAGTGCTGTTCCTGTGTAGACTAGGAAAAGCCACCACGTTCCCCAGCTTAGAAGAGGCTCTTTTCCTAGTTGGTTTCATCCGTGAGAGAGCCAGAAGGGCTGATCTCCACCAGTCGGGCTGCACAGCCTGAGTCCTTGGGGCAGGGCAGTCCTGAGCCAATGTGCCACCTAAGGAATGCAAGCCAAGTTTCCTTGCCACAGGAAAGCACACCGAGGCCTGGTGTTTTCTCTATGAAATTGACGTGGGCTTGAAGGGTGAGGCCTTTACTACATTGTGGAAAAGCTCGGGGTTACGGCTCTCTTTCTCCCTCTCTCGGTCCCATAACCTGGGCTCAGCCTTGAGGGAATGCTGAGTGGCAGAGACTGCCTCTCTGCCGGACTCAGAAGGCTTCTTCCCTTTAGGGCAATGCCGTTTGTGTCTTACTTCGTGGAGGAGGAATGAGGGCGCCCAGAGATATTCTGACATGAAATACCTAACGACAGAGGATCTGGAGGAGCCGGTTTCTCGGTGGAAGGAGCCCAAAAGCCTGCATTGCTAAGGTCTCTTTGAGAGCTGCCAGACACTCTGCCGTCCTAGGCCTAAGAATTGGACATTGTGACGGCATGGCAACACTTGGAATCCTAGGACCCAGTGGAAGCGCACCTCGCAAACTGGATGGAAGAAGCTTCCAAGCACAGTGTTCTTTCATGTCCCAAAGAGAACGCTAGTGTCTGAGGCTGGTAGCCTTGTTGCTAGAGAGAACTGGCATCCCCGTGGGCCTGTTGGCTACTTTCCTCTTTCCGACCCTCTCAGGAAACTCCTCCAGAAAGCCTTTAGGACCCGCTTAGAGAGAACAGCTGCGACGTGGATGCACAGAACATTAACCTAGCTCCCAGCCCAGGGTCCCAAACATCCATCTTTCTCTGGAGGGTACGTACCCCACCCAGGGATTCAAGCACGGAGTTTGCCTTGTACAACTTACACAGGAAATTGGGAGGAGATGTAGGGCCACTCTACTTGCGATCACGCTACGTGGCCCGGAGAAGTTATCACGCAGCAGAATTCAACCCCCTTCCTCTACACGTGTGTACCCCAAAGAAGCGCTGGACAGTGGGTGTTCTCAGGCCAAGAGCAGTCCTTGTTCTGGGCTGCACCTGCTCTGTGGTTCAAAGTTTCTCTGACTCTGCTCCTTCGGAAGCATTTCAGAGCTGACGCTATCCCTGGGCTGCCAAAGCAAAGAGGACAAGAGGCCTCTCACACTGAAGGCATGGGCTTGTTTCCCCTGAAGAAAGTGTAAGTCGCCCCTCCCAGGCCTGAGGCGTGTAAGAAGACACCATTTGCTCTGCGCAAGGAAAATGCAAGTAGGTGTACTCGATTTGGGCTGCCTGGTGAAACAACCTGCGCTCACCAGCACCCTGAGTACCTTTCCTGCACTTTGATTCCTAGCTGGGTGAACTCGGCCTTCGGAGGCTAGATGGGACCAAACGTGTTCAGCTTGTAGGGAAAGCCTTTGACCAATGGCCAATATGCTTGTGCTTGTGCGAGGGTTAGGCAGGCACTTGCCAACACAGGGTCTTTACCTTACCATAAGCTGTCCCTTTGGGCTGAAGCAGGCGGCGTGTGTGGATCACAGCCTGGGAAACAGGGCCTCAGGGGAGTCTGCCAACAGACTGCCCTCCAGTAGAGCCAGCTGAGAAAAGGTGGCAAGGCTGATGGAACCCGCTTACAACGAAATGTTTCTCTTCAGCAGAGGAGGTTTTGCTGCCACACGTCAGCAGCTCCTCTCCCTCAGAGTGCTGTTCCTAGGTAGACTAGGAAAAGCCACCACGTTCCCCAGCTTAGAAGAGGCTCTTCTCCTAGTTGGTTTCATCCGTGAGAGAGCCAGAAGGGCTGATCTCCACCAGTCGGGCTACACAGCCTGAGTCCTTGGGGTGGGGCAGTCCTGAGCCAATGTGCCACCTAAGGAATGCAAGCCAAGTTTCCTTGCCACAGGAAAGCACACCGAGGCCTGGTGTTTGCTCTATGAAATTGACGTGGGCTTGAAGGGTGAGGCCTTTACTACATTGTGTACGGAGGTACTCGATTTGGGCTGCCTGGTGAAACAACCTGCGCTCACCAGCACCCTGAGTACCTTTCCTGAACTTTGATTCCTAGCTAGGTCAACTCGGCCTTCGGAGGCTAGATGGGACCAAACGTGTTCAGCTTGTGGGGAAAGCCTTTGACCAATGGCCAATATGCTTGTGCTTGTGCGAGGGTTAGGCAGGCACTTGACAACACAGGGTTTTTACCTTACCATAAGCTGTCCCTTTGGGCTGAAGCAGGCGGCGTGTGTGGATCACAGCCTGGGAAGCAGGGCCTCAGGGGAGTCTGCCAACAGACTGCCCTCCAGTATAGCCAGCTGAGAAAAGGTGGCAAGGCTGATGGAACCCGCTTACAACGAAATGTTTCTCTTCAGCAGAGGAGATTTTGCTACCACACGTCAGCAGCTCCTCTCCGTCAGAGTGCTGTTCCTGTGTAGACTAGGAAAAGCCACCACGTTCCCCAGCTTAGAAGAGGCTCTTTTCCTAGTTGGTTTCATCCGTGAGAGAGCCAGAAGGGCTGATCTCCACCAGTCGGGCTGCACAGCCTGAGTCCTTGGGGCAGGGCAGTCCTGAGCCAATGTGCCACCTAAGGAATGCAAGCCAAGTTTCCTTGCCACAGGAAAGCACACCGAGGCCTGGTGTTTTCTCTATGAAATTGACGTGGGCTTGAAGGGTGAGGCCTTTACTACATTGTGGAAAAGCTCGGGGTTACGGCTCTCTTTCTCCCTCTCTCGGTCCCATAACCTGGGCTCAGCCTTGAGGGAATGCAGAGTGGCAGAGACTGCCTCTCTGCCGGACTCAGAAGGCTTCTTCCCTTTAGGGCAATGCCGTTTGTGTCTTACTTCGTGGAGGAGGAATGAGGGCGCCCAGAGATATTCTGACATGAAATACCTAACGACAGAGGATCTGGAGGAGCCGGTTTCTCGGTGGAAGGAGCCCAAAAGCCTGCATTGCTAAGGTCTCTTTGAGAGCTGCCAGACACTCTGCCGTCCTAGGCCTAAGAATTGGACATTGTGACGGCATGGCAACACTTGGAATCCTAGGACCCAGTGGAAGCGCACCTCGCAAACTGGATGGAAGAAGCTTCCAAGCACAGTGTTCTTTCATGTCCCAAAGAGAACGCTAGTGTCTGAGGCTGGTAGCCTTGTTGCTAGAGAGAACTGGCATCCCCGTGGGCCTGTTGGCTACTTTCCTCTTTCCGACCCTCTCAGGAAACTCCTCCAGAAAGCCTTTAGGACCCGCTTAGAGAGAACAGCTGCGACGTGGATGCACAGAACATTAACCTAGCTCCCAGCCCAGGGTCCCAAACATCCATCTTTCTCTGGAGGGTACGTACCCCACCCAGGGATTCAAGCACGGAGTTTGCCTTGTACAACTTACACAGGAAATTGGGAGGAGATGTAGGGCCACTCTACTTGCGATCACGCTACGTGGCCCGGAGAAGTTATCACGCAGCAGAATTCAACCCCCTTCCTCTACACGTGTGTACCCCAAAGAAGCGCTGGACAGTGGGTGTTCTCAGGCCAAGAGCAGTCCTTGTTCTGGGCTGCACCTGCTCTGTGGTTCAAAGTTTCTCTGACTCTGCTCCTTCGGAAGCATTTCAGAGCTGACGCTATCCCTGGGCTGCCAAAGCAAAGAGGACAAGAGGCCTCTCACACTGAAGGCATGGGCTTGTTTCCCCTGAAGAAAGTGTAAGTCGCCCCTCCCAGGCCTGAGGCGTGTAAGAAGACACCATTTGCTCTGCGCAAGGAAAATGCAAGTAGGTGTACTCGATTTGGGCTGCCTGGTGAAACAACCTGCGCTCACCAGCACCCTGAGTACCTTTCCTGCACTTTGATTCCTAGCTGGGTGAACTCGGCCTTCGGAGGCTAGATGGGACCAAACGTGTTCAGCTTGTAGGGAAAGCCTTTGACCAATGGCCAATATGCTTGTGCTTGTGCGAGGGTTAGGCAGGCACTTGCCAACACAGGGTCTTTACCTTACCATAAGCTGTCCCTTTGGGCTGAAGCAGGCGGCGTGTGTGGATCACAGCCTGGGAAGCAGGGCCTCAGGGGAGTCTGCCAACAGACTGCCCTCCAGTAGAGCCAGCTGAGAAAAGGTGGCAAGGCTGATGGAACCCGCTTACAACGAAATGTTTCTCTTCAGCAGAGGAGGTTTTGCTGCCACACGTCAGCAGCTCCTCTCCCTCAGAGTGCTGTTCCTAGGTAGACTAGGAAAAGCCACCACGTTCCCCAGCTTGGAAGAGGCTCTTCTCCTAGTTGGTTTCATCCGTGAGAGAGCCAGAAGGGCTGATCTCCACCAGTCGGGCTACACAGCCTGAGTCCTTGGGGTGGGGCAGTCCTGAGCCAATGTGCCACCTAAGGAATGCAAGCCAAGTTTCCTTGCCACAGGAAAGCACACCGAGGCCTGGTGTTTTCTCTATGAAATTGACGTGGGCTTGAAGGGTGAGGCCTTTACTACATTGTGTACGGAGGTACTCGATTTGGGCTGCCTGGTGAAACAACCTGCGCTCACCAGCACCCTGAGTACCTTTCCTGAACTTTGATTCCTAGCTAGGTCAACTCGGCCTTCGGAGGCTAGATGGGACCAAACGTGTTCAGCTTGTGGGGAAAGCCTTTGACCAATGGCCAATATGCTTGTGCTTGTGCGAGGGTTAGGCAGGCACTTGACAACACAGGGTTTTTACCTTACCATAAGCTGTCCCTTTGGGCTGAAGCAGGCGGCGTGTGTGGATCACAGCCTGGGAAGCAGGGCCTCAGGGGAGTCTGCCAACAGACTGCCCTCCAGTATAGCCAGCTGAGAAAAGGTGGCAAGGCTGATGGAACCCGCTTACAACGAAATGTTTCTCTTCAGCAGAGGAGATTTTGCTACCACACGTCAGCAGCTCCTCTCCGTCAGAGTGCTGTTCCTGTGTAGACTAGGAAAAGCCACCACGTTCCCCAGCTTAGAAGAGGCTCTTTTCCTAGTTGGTTTCATCCGTGAGAGAGCCAGAAGGGCTGATCTCCACCAGTCGGGCTGCACAGCCTGAGTCCTTGGGGCAGGGCAGTCCTGAGCCAATGTGCCACCTAAGGAATGCAAGCCAAGTTTCCTTGCCACAGGAAAGCACACCGAGGCCTGGTGTTTTCTCTATGAAATTGACGTGGGCTTGAAGGGTGAGGCCTTTACTACATTGTGGAAAAGCTCGGGGTTACGGCTCTCTTTCTCCCTCTCTCGGTCCCATAACCTGGGCTCAGCCTTGAGGGAATGCAGAGTGGCAGAGACTGCCTCTCTGCCGGACTCAGAAGGCTTCTTCCCTTTAGGGCAATGCCGTTTGTGTCTTACTTCGTGGAGGAGGAATGAGGGCGCCCAGAGATATTCTGACATGAAATACCTAACGACAGAGGATCTGGAGGAGCCGGTTTCTCGGTGGAAGGAGCCCAAAAGCCTGCATTGCTAAGGTCTCTTTGAGAGCTGCCAGACACTCTGCCGTCCTAGGCCTAAGAATTGGACATTGTGACGGCATGGCAACACTTGGAATCCTAGGACCCAGTGGAAGCGCACCTCGCAAACTGGATGGAAGAAGCTTCCAAGCACAGTGTTCTTTCATGTCCCAAAGAGAACGCTAGTGTCTGAGGCTGGTAGCCTTGTTGCTAGAGAGAACTGGCATCCCCGTGGGCCTGTTGGCTACTTTCCTCTTTCCGACCCTCTCAGGAAACTCCTCCAGAAAGCCTTTAGGACCCGCTTAGAGAGAACAGCTGCGACGTGGATGCACAGAACATTAACCTAGCTCCCAGCCCAGGGTCCCAAACATCCATCTTTCTCTGGAGGGTACGTACCCCACCCAGGGATTCAAGCACGGAGTTTGCCTTGTACAACTTACACAGGAAATTGGGAGGAGATGTAGGGCCACTCTACTTGCGATCACGCTACGTGGCCCGGAGAAGTTATCACGCAGCAGAATTCAACCCCCTTCCTCTACACGTGTGTACCCCAAAGAAGCGCTGGACAGTGGGTGTTCTCAGGCCAAGAGCAGTCCTTGTTCTGGGCTGCACCTGCTCTGTGGTTCAAAGTTTCTCTGACTCTGCTCCTTCGGAAGCATTTCAGAGCTGACGCTATCCCTGGGCTGCCAAAGCAAAGAGGACAAGAGGCCTCTCACACTGAAGGCATGGGCTTGTTTCCCCTGAAGAAAGTGTAAGTCGCCCCTCCCAGGCCTGAGGCGTGTAAGAAGACACCATTTGCTCTGCGCAAGGAAAATGCAAGTAGGTGTACTCGATTTGGGCTGCCTGGTGAAACAACCTGCGCTCACCAGCACCCTGAGTACCTTTCCTGCACTTTGATTCCTAGCTGGGTGAACTCGGCCTTCGGAGGCTAGATGGGACCAAACGTGTTCAGCTTGTAGGGAAAGCCTTTGACCAATGGCCAATATGCTTGTGCTTGTGCGAGGGTTAGGCAGGCACTTGCCAACACAGGGTCTTTACCTTACCATAAGCTGTCCCTTTGGGCTGAAGCAGGCGGCGTGTGTGGATCACAGCCTGGGAAGCAGGGCCTCAGGGGAGTCTGCCAACAGACTGCCCTCCAGTAGAGCCAGCTGAGAAAAGGTGGCAAGGCTGATGGAACCCGCTTACAACGAAATGTTTCTCTTCAGCAGAGGAGGTTTTGCTGCCACACGTCAGCAGCTCCTCTCCCTCAGAGTGCTGTTCCTAGGTAGACTAGGAAAAGCCACCACGTTCCCCAGCTTGGAAGAGGCTCTTCTCCTAGTTGGTTTCATCCGTGAGAGAGCCAGAAGGGCTGATCTCCACCAGTCGGGCTACACAGCCTGAGTCCTTGGGGTGGGGCAGTCCTGAGCCAATGTGCCACCTAAGGAATGCAAGCCAAGTTTCCTTGCCACAGGAAAGCACACCGAGGCCTGGTGTTTTCTCTATGAAATTGACGTGGGCTTGAAGGGTGAGGCCTTTACTACATTGTGTACGGAGGTACTCGATTTGGGCTGCCTGGTGAAACAACCTGCGCTCACCAGCACCCTGAGTACCTTTCCTGAACTTTGATTCCTAGCTAGGTCAACTCGGCCTTCGGAGGCTAGATGGGACCAAACGTGTTCAGCTTGTGGGGAAAGCCTTTGACCAATGGCCAATATGCTTGTGCTTGTGCGAGGGTTAGGCAGGCACTTGACAACACAGGGTTTTTACCTTACCATAAGCTGTCCCTTTGGGCTGAAGCAGGCGGCGTGTGTGGATCACAGCCTGGGAAGCAGGGCCTCAGGGGAGTCTGCCAACAGACTGCCCTCCAGTATAGCCAGCTGAGAAAAGGTGGCAAGGCTGATGGAACCCGCTTACAACGAAATGTTTCTCTTCAGCAGAGGAGATTTTGCTACCACACGTCAGCAGCTCCTCTCCGTCAGAGTGCTGTTCCTGTGTAGACTAGGAAAAGCCACCACGTTCCCCAGCTTAGAAGAGGCTCTTTTCCTAGTTGGTTTCATCCGTGAGAGAGCCAGAAGGGCTGATCTCCACCAGTCGGGCTGCACAGCCTGAGTCCTTGGGGCAGGGCAGTCCTGAGCCAATGTGCCACCTAAGGAATGCAAGCCAAGTTTCCTTGCCACAGGAAAGCACACCGAGGCCTGGTGTTTTCTCTATGAAATTGACGTGGGCTTGAAGGGTGAGGCCTTTACTACATTGTGGAAAAGCTCGGGGTTACGGCTCTCTTTCTCCCTCTCTCGGTCCCATAACCTGGGCTCAGCCTTGAGGGAATGCTGAGTGGCAGAGACTGCCTCTCTGCCGGACTCAGAAGGCTTCTTCCCTTTAGGGCAATGCCGTTTGTGTCTTACTTCGTGGAGGAGGAATGAGGGCGCCCAGAGATATTCTGACATGAAATACCTAACGACAGAGGATCTGGAGGAGCCGGTTTCTCGGTGGAAGGAGCCCAAAAGCCTGCATTGCTAAGGTCTCTTTGAGAGCTGCCAGACACTCTGCCGTCCTAGGCCTAAGAATTGGACATTGTGACGGCATGGCAACACTTGGAATCCTAGGACCCAGTGGAAGCGCACCTCGCAAACTGGATGGAAGAAGCTTCCAAGCACAGTGTTCTTTCATGTCCCAAAGAGAACGCTAGTGTCTGAGGCTGGTAGCCTTGTTGCTAGAGAGAACTGGCATCCCCGTGGGCCTGTTGGCTACTTTCCTCTTTCCGACCCTCTCAGGAAACTCCTCCAGAAAGCCTTTAGGACCCGCTTAGAGAGAACAGCTGCGACGTGGATGCACAGAACATTAACCTAGCTCCCAGCCCAGGGTCCCAAACATCCATCTTTCTCTGGAGGGTACGTACCCCACCCAGGGATTCAAGCACGGAGTTTGCCTTGTACAACTTACACAGGAAATTGGGAGGAGATGTAGGGCCACTCTACTTGCGATCACGCTACGTGGCCCGGAGAAGTTATCACGCAGCAGAATTCAACCCCCTTCCTCTACACGTGTGTACCCCAAAGAAGCGCTGGACAGTGGGTGTTCTCAGGCCAAGAGCAGTCCTTGTTCTGGGCTGCACCTGCTCTGTGGTTCAAAGTTTCTCTGACTCTGCTCCTTCGGAAGCATTTCAGAGCTGACGCTATCCCTGGGCTGCCAAAGCAAAGAGGACAAGAGGCCTCTCACACTGAAGGCATGGGCTTGTTTCCCCTGAAGAAAGTGTAAGTCGCCCCTCCCAGGCCTGAGGCGTGTAAGAAGACACCATTTGCTCTGCGCAAGGAAAATGCAAGTAGGTGTACTCGATTTGGGCTGCCTGGTGAAACAACCTGCGCTCACCAGCACCCTGAGTACCTTTCCTGCACTTTGATTCCTAGCTGGGTGAACTCGGCCTTCGGAGGCTAGATGGGACCAAACGTGTTCAGCTTGTAGGGAAAGCCTTTGACCAATGGCCAATATGCTTGTGCTTGTGCGAGGGTTAGGCAGGCACTTGCCAACACAGGGTCTTTACCTTACCATAAGCTGTCCCTTTGGGCTGAAGCAGGCGGCGTGTGTGGATCACAGCCTGGGAAACAGGGCCTCAGGGGAGTCTGCCAACAGACTGCCCTCCAGTAGAGCCAGCTGAGAAAAGGTGGCAAGGCTGATGGAACCCGCTTACAACGAAATGTTTCTCTTCAGCAGAGGAGGTTTTGCTGCCACACGTCAGCAGCTCCTCTCCCTCAGAGTGCTGTTCCTAGGTAGACTAGGAAAAGCCACCACGTTCCCCAGCTTAGAAGAGGCTCTTCTCCTAGTTGGTTTCATCCGTGAGAGAGCCAGAAGGGCTGATCTCCACCAGTCGGGCTACACAGCCTGAGTCCTTGGGGTGGGGCAGTCCTGAGCCAATGTGCCACCTAAGGAATGCAAGCCAAGTTTCCTTGCCACAGGAAAGCACACCGAGGCCTGGTGTTTTCTCTATGAAATTGACGTGGGCTTGAAGGGTGAGGCCTTTACTACATTGTGTACGGAGGTACTCGATTTGGGCTGCCTGGTGAAACAACCTGCGCTCACCAGCACCCTGAGTACCTTTCCTGAACTTTGATTCCTAGCTAGGTCAACTCGGCCTTCGGAGGCTAGATGGGACCAAACGTGTTCAGCTTGTGGGGAAAGCCTTTGACCAATGGCCAATATGCTTGTGCTTGTGCGAGGGTTAGGCAGGCACTTGACAACACAGGGTTTTTACCTTACCATAAGCTGTCCCTTTGGGCTGAAGCAGGCGGCGTGTGTGGATCACAGCCTGGGAAGCAGGGCCTCAGGGGAGTCTGCCAACAGACTGCCCTCCAGTATAGCCAGCTGAGAAAAGGTGGCAAGGCTGATGGAACCCGCTTACAACGAAATGTTTCTCTTCAGCAGAGGAGATTTTGCTACCACACGTCAGCAGCTCCTCTCCGTCAGAGTGCTGTTCCTGTGTAGACTAGGAAAAGCCACCACGTTCCCCAGCTTAGAAGAGGCTCTTTTCCTAGTTGGTTTCATCCGTGAGAGAGCCAGAAGGGCTGATCTCCACCAGTCGGGCTGCACAGCCTGAGTCCTTGGGGCAGGGCAGTCCTGAGCCAATGTGCCACCTAAGGAATGCAAGCCAAGTTTCCTTGCCACAGGAAAGCACACCGAGGCCTGGTGTTTTCTCTATGAAATTGACGTGGGCTTGAAGGGTGAGGCCTTTACTACATTGTGGAAAAGCTCGGGGTTACGGCTCTCTTTCTCCCTCTCTCGGTCCCATAACCTGGGCTCAGCCTTGAGGGAATGCAGAGTGGCAGAGACTGCCTCTCTGCCGGACTCAGAAGGCTTCTTCCCTTTAGGGCAATGCCGTTTGTGTCTTACTTCGTGGAGGAGGAATGAGGGCGCCCAGAGATATTCTGACATGAAATACCTAACGACAGAGGATCTGGAGGAGCCGGTTTCTCGGTGGAAGGAGCCCAAAAGCCTGCATTGCTAAGGTCTCTTTGAGAGCTGCCAGACACTCTGCCGTCCTAGGCCTAAGAATTGGACATTGTGACGGCATGGCAACACTTGGAATCCTAGGACCCAGTGGAAGCGCACCTCGCAAACTGGATGGAAGAAGCTTCCAAGCACAGTGTTCTTTCATGTCCCAAAGAGAACGCTAGTGTCTGAGGCTGGTAGCCTTGTTGCTAGAGAGAACTGGCATCCCCGTGGGCCTGTTGGCTACTTTCCTCTTTCCGACCCTCTCAGGAAACTCCTCCAGAAAGCCTTTAGGACCCGCTTAGAGAGAACAGCTGCGACGTGGATGCACAGAACATTAACCTAGCTCCCAGCCCAGGGTCCCAAACATCCATCTTTCTCTGGAGGGTACGTACCCCACCCAGGGATTCAAGCACGGAGTTTGCCTTGTACAACTTACACAGGAAATTGGGAGGAGATGTAGGGCCACTCTACTTGCGATCACGCTACGTGGCCCGGAGAAGTTATCACGCAGCAGAATTCAACCCCCTTCCTCTACACGTGTGTACCCCAAAGAAGCGCTGGACAGTGGGTGTTCTCAGGCCAAGAGCAGTCCTTGTTCTGGGCTGCACCTGCTCTGTGGTTCAAAGTTTCTCTGACTCTGCTCCTTCGGAAGCATTTCAGAGCTGACGCTATCCCTGGGCTGCCAAAGCAAAGAGGACAAGAGGCCTCTCACACTGAAGGCATGGGCTTGTTTCCCCTGAAGAAAGTGTAAGTCGCCCCTCCCAGGCCTGAGGCGTGTAAGAAGACACCATTTGCTCTGCGCAAGGAAAATGCAAGTAGGTGTACTCGATTTGGGCTGCCTGGTGAAACAACCTGCGCTCACCAGCACCCTGAGTACCTTTCCTGCACTTTGATTCCTAGCTGGGTGAACTCGGCCTTCGGAGGCTAGATGGGACCAAACGTGTTCAGCTTGTAGGGAAAGCCTTTGACCAATGGCCAATATGCTTGTGCTTGTGCGAGGGTTAGGCAGGCACTTGCCAACACAGGGTCTTTACCTTACCATAAGCTGTCCCTTTGGGCTGAAGCAGGCGGCGTGTGTGGATCACAGCCTGGGAAGCAGGGCCTCAGGGGAGTCTGCCAACAGACTGCCCTCCAGTAGAGCCAGCTGAGAAAAGGTGGCAAGGCTGATGGAACCCGCTTACAACGAAATGTTTCTCTTCAGCAGAGGAGGTTTTGCTGCCACACGTCAGCAGCTCCTCTCCCTCAGAGTGCTGTTCCTAGGTAGACTAGGAAAAGCCACCACGTTCCCCAGCTTCGAAGAGGCTCTTCTCCTAGTTGGTTTCATCCGTGAGAGAGCCAGAAGGGCTGATCTCCACCAGTCGGGCTACACAGCCTGAGTCCTTGGGGTGGGGCAGTCCTGAGCCAATGTGCCACCTAAGGAATGCAAGCCAAGTTTCCTTGCCACAGGAAAGCACACCGAGGCCTGGTGTTTGCTCTATGAAATTGACGTGGGCTTGAAGGGTGAGGCCTTTACTACATTGTGTACGGAGGTACTCGATTTGGGCTGCCTGGTGAAACAACCTGCGCTCACCAGCACCCTGAGTACCTTTCCTGAACTTTGATTCCTAGCTAGGTCAACTCGGCCTTCGGAGGCTAGATGGGAACAAACGTGTTCAGCTTGTGGGGAAAGCCTTTGACCAATGGCCAATATGCTTGTGCTTGTGCGAGGGTTAGGCAGGCACTTGACAACACAGGGTTTTTACCTTACCATAAGCTGTCCCTTTGGGCTGAAGCAGGCGGCGTGTGTGGATCACAGCCTGGGAAGCAGGGCCTCAGGGGAGTCTGCCAACAGACTGCCCTCCAGTATAGCCAGCTGAGAAAAGGTGGCAAGGCTGATGGAACCTGCTTACAACGAAATGTTTCTCTTCAGCAGAGGAGATTTTGCTACCACACGTCAGCAGCTCCTCTCCGTCAGAGTGCTGTTCCTGTGTAGACTAGGAAAAGCCACCACGTTCCCCAGCTTAGAAGAGGCTCTTTTCCTAGTTGGTTTCATCCGTGAGAGAGCCAGAAGGGCTGATCTCCACCAGTCGGGCTGCACAGCCTGAGTCCTTGGGGCAGGGCAGTCCTGAGCCAATGTGCCACCTAAGGAATGCAAGCCAAGTTTCCTTGCCACAGGAAAGCACACCGAGGCCTGGTGTTTTCTCTATGAAATTGACGTGGGCTTGAAGGGTGAGGCCTTTACTACATTGTGGAAAAGCTCGGGGTTACGGCTCTCTTTCTCCCTCTCTCGGTCCCATAACCTGGGCTCAGCCTTGAGGGAATGCAGAGTGGCAGAGACTGCCTCTCTGCCGGACTCAGAAGGCTTCTTCCCTTTAGGGCAATGCCGTTTGTGTCTTACTTCGTGGAGGAGGAATGAGGGCGCCCAGAGATATTCTGACATGAAATACCTAACGACAGAGGATCTGGAGGAGCCGGTTTCTCGGTGGAAGGAGCCCAAAAGCCTGCATTGCTAAGGTCTCTTTGAGAGCTGCCAGACACTCTGCCGTCCTAGGCCTAAGAATTGGACATTGTGACGGCATGGCAACACTTGGAATCCTAGGACCCAGTGGAAGCGCACCTCGCAAACTGGATGGAAGAAGCTTCCAAGCACAGTGTTCTTTCATGTCCCAAAGAGAACGCTAGTGTCTGAGGCTGGTAGCCTTGTTGCTAGAGAGAACTGGCATCCCCGTGGGCCTGTTGGCTACTTTCCTCTTTCCGACCCTCTCAGGAAACTCCTCCAGAAAGCCTTTAGGACCCGCTTAGAGAGAACAGCTGCGACGTGGATGCACAGAACATTAACCTAGCTCCCAGCCCAGGGTCCCAAACATCCATCTTTCTCTGGAGGGTACGTACCCCACCCAGGGATTCAAGCACGGAGTTTGCCTTGTACAACTTACACAGGAAATTGGGAGGAGATGTAGGGCCACTCTACTTGCGATCACGCTACGTGGCCCGGAGAAGTTATCACGCAGCAGAATTCAACCCCCTTCCTCTACACGTGTGTACCCCAAAGAAGCGCTGGACAGTGGGTGTTCTCAGGCCAAGAGCAGTCCTTGTTCTGGGCTGCACCTGCTCTGTGGTTCAAAGTTTCTCTGACTCTGCTCCTTCGGAAGCATTTCAGAGCTGACGCTATCCCTGGGCTGCCAAAGCAAAGAGGACAAGAGGCCTCTCACACTGAAGGCATGGGCTTGTTTCCCCTGAAGAAAGTGTAAGTCGCCCCTCCCAGGCCTGAGGCGTGTAAGAAGACACCATTTGCTCTGCGCAAGGAAAATGCAAGTAGGTGTACTCGATTTGGGCTGCCTGGTGAAACAACCTGCGCTCACCAGCACCCTGAGTACCTTTCCTGCACTTTGATTCCTAGCTGGGTGAACTCGGCCTTCGGAGGCTAGATGGGACCAAACGTGTTCAGCTTGTAGGGAAAGCCTTTGACCAATGGCCAATATGCTTGTGCTTGTGCGAGGGTTAGGCAGGCACTTGCCAACACAGGGTCTTTACCTTACCATAAGCTGTCCCTTTGGGCTGAAGCAGGCGGCGTGTGTGGATCACAGCCTGGGAAGCAGGGCCTCAGGGGAGTCTGCCAACAGACTGCCCTCCAGTAGAGCCAGCTGAGAAAAGGTGGCAAGGCTGATGGAACCCGCTTACAACGAAATGTTTCTCTTCAGCAGAGGAGGTTTTGCTGCCACACGTCAGCAGCTCCTCTCCCTCAGAGTGCTGTTCCTAGGTAGACTAGGAAAAGCCACCACGTTCCCCAGCTTCGAAGAGGCTCTTCTCCTAGTTGGTTTCATCCGTGAGAGAGCCAGAAGGGCTGATCTCCACCAGTCGGGCTACACAGCCTGAGTCCTTGGGGTGGGGCAGTCCTGAGCCAATGTGCCACCTAAGGAATGCAAGCCAAGTTTCCTTGCCACAGGAAAGCACACCGAGGCCTGGTGTTTGCTCTATGAAATTGACGTGGGCTTGAAGGGTGAGGCCTTTACTACATTGTGTACGGAGGTACTCGATTTGGGCTGCCTGGTGAAACAACCTGCGCTCACCAGCACCCTGAGTACCTTTCCTGAACTTTGATTCCTAGCTAGGTCAACTCGGCCTTCGGAGGCTAGATGGGACCAAACGTGTTCAGCTTGTGGGGAAAGCCTTTGACCAATGGCCAATATGCTTGTGCTTGTGCGAGGGTTAGGCAGGCACTTGACAACACAGGGTTTTTACCTTACCATAAGCTGTCCCTTTGGGCTGAAGCAGGCGGCGTGTGTGGATCACAGCCTGGGAAGCAGGGCCTCAGGGGAGTCTGCCAACAGACTGCCCTCCAGTATAGCCAGCTGAGAAAAGGTGGCAAGGCTGATGGAACCTGCTTACAACGAAATGTTTCTCTTCAGCAGAGGAGATTTTGCTACCACACGTCAGCAGCTCCTCTCCGTCAGAGTGCTGTTCCTGTGTAGACTAGGAAAAGCCACCACGTTCCCCAGCTTAGAAGAGGCTCTTTTCCTAGTTGGTTTCATCCGTGAGAGAGCCAGAAGGGCTGATCTCCACCAGTCGGGCTGCACAGCCTGAGTCCTTGGGGCAGGGCAGTCCTGAGCCAATGTGCCACCTAAGGAATGCAAGCCAAGTTTCCTTGCCACAGGAAAGCACACCGAGGCCTGGTGTTTTCTCTATGAAATTGACGTGGGCTTGAAGGGTGAGGCCTTTACTACATTGTGGAAAAGCTCGGGGTTACGGCTCTCTTTCTCCCTCTCTCGGTCCCATAACCTGGGCTCAGCCTTGAGGGAATGCAGAGTGGCAGAGACTGCCTCTCTGCCGGACTCAGAAGGCTTCTTCCCTTTAGGGCAATGCCGTTTGTGTCTTACTTCGTGGAGGAGGAATGAGGGCGCCCAGAGATATTCTGACATGAAATACCTAACGACAGAGGATCTGGAGGAGCCGGTTTCTCGGTGGAAGGAGCCCAAAAGCCTGCATTGCTAAGGTCTCTTTGAGAGCTGCCAGACACTCTGCCGTCCTAGGCCTAAGAATTGGACATTGTGACGGCATGGCAACACTTGGAATCCTAGGACCCAGTGGAAGCGCACCTCGCAAACTGGATGGAAGAAGCTTCCAAGCACAGTGTTCTTTCATGTCCCAAAGAGAACGCTAGTGTCTGAGGCTGGTAGCCTTGTTGCTAGAGAGAACTGGCATCCCCGTGGGCCTGTTGGCTACTTTCCTCTTTCCGACCCTCTCAGGAAACTCCTCCAGAAAGCCTTTAGGACCCGCTTAGAGAGAACAGCTGCGACGTGGATGCACAGAACATTAACCTAGCTCCCAGCCCAGGGTCCCAAACATCCATCTTTCTCTGGAGGGTACGTACCCCACCCAGGGATTCAAGCACGGAGTTTGCCTTGTACAACTTACACAGGAAATTGGGAGGAGATGTAGGGCCACTCTACTTGCGATCACGCTACGTGGCCCGGAGAAGTTATCAGGCAGCAGAATTCAACCCCCTTCCTCTACACGTGTGTACCCCAAAGAAGCGCTGGACAGTGGGTGTTCTCAGGCCAAGAGCAGTCCTTGTTCTGGGCTGCACCTGCTCTGTGGTTCAAAGTTTCTCTGACTCTGCTCCTTCGGAAGCATTTCAGAGCTGACGCTATCCCTGGGCTGCCAAAGCAAAGAGGACAAGAGGCCTCTCACACTGAAGGCATGGGCTTGTTTCCCCTGAAGAAAGTGTAAGTCGCCCCTCCCAGGCCTGAGGCGTGTAAGAAGACACCATTTGCTCTGCGCAAGGAAAATGCAAGTAGGTGTACTCGATTTGGGCTGCCTGGTGAAACAACCTGCGCTCACCAGCACCCTGAGTAC
Organism: Eubalaena glacialis; assembly: GCF_028564815.1. Classification (NCBI taxonomy): domain Eukaryota; kingdom Metazoa; phylum Chordata; class Mammalia; order Artiodactyla; family Balaenidae; genus Eubalaena; species Eubalaena glacialis. The sequence goes on along the minus strand of NC_083733.1, from coordinate 46,696,445 downwards.
CTTTCCTGCACTTTGATTCCTAGCTGGGTGAACTCGGCCTTCGGAGGCTAGATGGGACCAAACGTGTTCAGCTTGTAGGGAAAGCCTTTGACCAATGGCCAATATGCTTGTGCTTGTGCGAGGGTTAGGCAGGCACTTGCCAACACAGGGTCTTTACCTTACCATAAGCTGTCCCTTTGGGCTGAAGCAGGCGGCGTGTGTGGATCACAGCCTGGGAAGCAGGGCCTCAGGGGAGTCTGCCAACAGACTGCCCTCCAGTAGAGCCAGCTGAGAAAAGGTGGCAAGGCTGATGGAACCCGCTTACAACGAAATGTTTCTCTTCAGCAGAGGAGGTTTTGCTGCCACACGTCAGCAGCTCCTCTCCCTCAGAGTGCTGTTCCTAGGTAGACTAGGAAAAGCCACCACGTTCCCCAGCTTAGAAGAGGCTCTTCTCCTAGTTGGTTTCATCCGTGAGAGAGCCAGAAGGGCTGATCTCCACCAGTCGGGCTACACAGCCTGAGTCCTTGGGGTGGGGCAGTCCTGAGCCAATGTGCCACCTAAGGAATGCAAGCCAAGTTTCCTTGCCACAGGAAAGCACACCGAGGCCTGGTGTTTGCTCTATGAAATTGACGTGGGCTTGAAGGGTGAGGCCTTTACTACATTGTGTACGGAGGTACTCGATTTGGGCTGCCTGGTGAAACAACCTGCGCTCACCAGCACCCTGAGTACCTTTCCTGAACTTTGATTCCTAGCTAGGTCAACTCGGCCTTCGGAGGCTAGATGGGACCAAACGTGTTCAGCTTGTGGGGAAAGCCTTTGACCAATGGCCAATATGCTTGTGCTTGTGCGAGGGTTAGGCAGGCACTTGCCAACACAGGGTCTTTACCTTACCATAAGCTGTCCCTTTGGGCTGAAGCAGGCGGCGTGTGGATCACAGCCTGGGAAGCAGGGCCTCAGGGGAGTCTGCCAACAGACTGCCCTGCAGTATAGCCAGCTGAGAAAAGGTGGCAAGGCTGATGGAACCTGCTTACAACGAAATGTTTCTCTTCAGCAGAGGAGATTTTGCTACCACACGTCAGCAGCTCCTCTCCGTCAGAGTGCTGTTCCTGTGTAGACTAGGAAAAGCCACCACGTTCCCCAGCTTAGAAGAGGCTCTTTTCCTAGTTGGTTTCATCCGTGAGAGAGCCAGAAGGGCTGATCTCCACCAGTCGGGCTGCACAGCCTGAGTCCTTGGGGCAGGGCAGTCCTGAGCCAATGTGCCACCTAAGGAATGCAAGCCAAGTTTCCTTGCCACAGGAAAGCACACCGAGGCCTGGTGTTTTCTCTATGAAATTGACGTGGGCTTGAAGGGTGAGGCCTTTACTACATTGTGGAAAAGCTCGGGGTTACGGCTCTCTTTCTCCCTCTCTCGGTCCCATAACCTGGGCTCAGCCTTGAGGGAATGCAGAGTGGCAGAGACTGCCTCTCTGCCGGACTCAGAAGGCTTCTTCCCTTTAGGGCAATGCCGTTTGTGTCTTACTTCGTGGAGGAGGAATGAGGGCGCCCAGAGATATTCTGACATGAAATACCTAACGACAGAGGATCTGGAGGAGCCGGTTTCTCGGTGGAAGGAGCCCAAAAGCCTGCATTGCTAAGGTCTCTTTGAGAGCTGCCAGACACTCTGCCGTCCTAGGCCTAAGAATTGGACATTGTGACGGCATGGCAACACTTGGAATCCTAGGACCCAGTGGAAGCGCACCTCGCAAACTGGATGGAAGAAGCTTCCAAGCACAGTGTTCTTTCATGTCCCAAAGAGAACGCTAGTGTCTGAGGCTGGTAGCCTTGTTGCTAGAGAGAACTGGCATCCCCGTGGGCCTGTTGGCTACTTTCCTCTTTCCGACTCTCTCAGGAAACTCCTCCAGAAAGCCTTTAGGACCCGCTTAGAGAGAACAGCTGCGACGTGGATGCACAGAACATTAACCTAGCTCCCAGCCCAGGGTCCCAAACATCCATCTTTCTCTGGAGGGTACGTACCCCACCCAGGGATTCAAGCACGGAGTTTGCCTTGTACAACTTACACAGGAAATTGGGAGGAGATGTAGGGCCACTCTACTTGCGATCACACTACGTGGCCCGGAGAAGTTATCACGCAGCAGAATTCAACCCCCTTCCTCTACACGTGTGTACCCCAAAGAAGCGCTGGACAGTGGGTGTTCTCAGGCCAAGAGCAGTCCTTGTTCTGGGCTGCACCTGCTCTGTGGTTCAAAGTTTCTCTGACTCTGCTCCTTCGGAAGCATTTCAGAGCTGACGCTATCCCTGGGCTGCCAAAGCAAAGAGGACAAGAGGCCTCTCACACTGAAGGCATGGGCTTGTTTCCCCTGAAGAAAGTGTAAGTCGCCCCTCCCAGGCCTGAGGCGTGTAAGAAGACACCATTTGCTCTGCGCAAGGAAAATGCAAGTAGGTGTACTCGATTTGGGCTGCCTGGTGAAACAACCTGCGCTCACCAGCACCCTGAGTACCTTTCCTGCACTTTGATTCCTAGCTGGGTGAACTCGGCCTTCGGAGGCTAGATGGGACCAAACGTGTTCAGCTTGTAGGGAAAGCCTTTGACCAATGGCCAATATGCTTGTGCTTGTGCGAGGGTTAGGCAGGCACTTGCCAACACAGGGTCTTTACCTTACCATAAGCTGTCCCTTTGGGCTGAAGCAGGCGGCGTGTGTGGATCACAGCCTGGGAAGCAGGGCCTCAGGGGAGTCTGCCAACAGACTGCCCTCCAGTAGAGCCAGCTGAGAAAAGGTGGCAAGGCTGATGGAACCCGCTTACAACGAAATGTTTCTCTTCAGCAGAGGAGGTTTTGCTGCCACACGTCAGCAGCTCCTCTCCCTCAGAGTGCTGTTCCTAGGTAGACTAGGAAAAGCCACCACGTTCCCCAGCTTAGAAGAGGCTCTTCTCCTAGTTGGTTTCATCCGTGAGAGAGCCAGAAGGGCTGATCTCCACCAGTCGGGCTACACAGCCTGAGTCCTTGGGGTGGGGCAGTCCTGAGCCAATGTGCCACCTAAGGAATGCAAGCCAAGTTTCCTTGCCACAGGAAAGCACACCGAGGCCTGGTGTTTTCTCTATGAAATTGACGTGGGCTTGAAGGGTGAGGCCTTTACTACATTGTGGAAAAGCTCGGGGTTACGGCTCTCTTTCTCCCTCTCTCGGTCCCATAACCTGGGCTCAGCCTTGAGGGAATGCTGAGTGACAGAGACTGCCTCTCTGCCGGACTCAGAAGGCTTCTTCCCTTTAGGGCAATGCCGTTTGTGTCTTACTTCGTGGAGGAGGAATGTGGGCGCCCAGAGATATTCTGACATGAAATACCTAACGACAGAGGATCTGGAGGAGCCGGTTTCTCGGTGGAAGGAGCCCAAAAGCCTGCATTGCTAAGGTCTCTTTGAGAGCTGCCAGACACTCTGCCGTCCTAGGCCTAAGAATTGGACATTGTGACGGCATGGCAACACTTGGAATCCTAGGACCCAGTGGAAGCGCACCTCGCAAACTGGATGGAAGAAGCTTCCAAGCACAGTGTTCTTTCATGTCCCAAAGAGAACGCTAGTGTCTGAGGCTGGTAGCCTTGTTGCTAGAGAGAACTGGCATCCCCGTGGGCCTGTTGGCTACTTTCCTCTTTCCGACCCTCTCAGGAAACTCCTCCAGAAAGCCTTTAGGACCCGCTTAGAGAGAACAGCTGCGAAGTGGATGCACAGAACATTAACCTTGCTCCCAGCCCAGGGTCCCAAACATCCATCTTTCTCTGGAGGGTACGCACCCCACCCAGGGATTCAAGCACGGAGTTTGCCTTGTACAACTTACACAGGAAATTGGGAGGAGATGTAGGGCCACTCTACTTGCGATCACACTACGTGGCCCGGAGAAGTTATCACGCAGCAGAATTCAACCCCCTTCCTCTACACGTGTGTACCCCAAAGAAGCGCTGGACAGTGGGTGTTCTCAGGCCAAGAGCAGTCCTTGTTCTGGGCTGCACCTGCTCTGTGGTTCAAAGTTTCTCTGACTCTGCTCCTTCGGAAGCATTTCAGAGCTGACGCTATCCCTGGGCTGCCAAAGCAAAGAGGACAAGAGGCCTCTCACACTGAAGGCATGGGCTTGTTTCCCCTGAAGAAAGTGTAAGTCGCCCCTCCCAGGCCTGAGGCGTGTAAGAAGACACCATTTGCTCTGCGCAAGGAAAATGCAAGTAGGTGTACTCGATTTGGGCTGCCTGGTGAAACAACCTGCGCTCACCAGCACCCTGAGTACCTTTCCTGCACTTTGATTCCTAGCTAGGTGAACTCGGCCTTCGGAGGCTAGATGGGACCAAACGTGTTCAGCTTGTAGGGAAAGCCTTTGACCAATGGCCAATATGCTTGTGCTTGTGCGAGGGTTAGGCAGGCACTTGCCAACACAGGGTCTTTACCTTACCATAAGCTGTCCCTTTGGGCTGAAGCAGGCGGCGTGTGTGGATCACAGCCTGGGAAGCAGGGCCTCAGGGGAGTCTGCCAACAGACTGCCCTCCAGTAGAGCCAGCTGAGAAAAGGTGGCAAGGCTGATGGAACCCGCTTACAACGAAATGTTTCTCTTCAGCAGAGGAGGTTTTGCTGCCACACGTCAGCAGCTCCTCTCCCTCAGAGTGCTGTTCCTAGGTAGACTAGGAAAAGCCACCACGTTCCCCAGCTTAGAAGAGGCTCTTCTCCTAGTTGGTTTCATCTGTGAGAGAGCCAGAAGGGCTAATCTCAACCAGTCGGGCTGCACAGCCTGAGTCCTTGGGGCAGGGCAGTCCTGAGCCAATGTGCCACCTAAGGAATGCAAGCCAAGTTTCCTTGCCACAGGAAAGCACACCGAAGCCTGGTGTTTTCTCTATGAAATTGACGTGGGCTTGAAGGGTGAGGCCTTTACTACATTGTGGAAAAGCTCGGGGTTACGGCTCTCTTTCTCCCTCTCTCGGTCCCATAACCTGGGCTCAGCCTTGAGGGAATGCAGAGTGGCAGAGACTGCCTCTCTGCCGGACTCAGAAGGCTTCTTCCCTTTAGGGCAATGCCGTTTGTGTCTTACTTCGTGGAGGAGGAATGAGGGCGCCCAGAGATATTCTGACATGAAATACCTAACGACAGAGGATCTGGAGGAGCCGGTTTCTCGGTGGAAGGAGCCCAAAAGCCTGCATTGCTAAGGTCTCTTTGAGAGCTGCCAGACACTCTGCCGTCCTAGGCCTAAGAATTGGACATTGTGACGGCATGGCAACACTTGGAATCCTAGGACCCAGTGGAAGCGCACCTCGCAAACTGGATGGAAGAAGCTTCCAAGCACAGTGTTCTTTCATGTCCCAAAGAGAACGCTAGTGTCTGAGGCTGGTAGCCTTGTTGCTAGAGAGAACTGGCATCCCCGTGGGCCTGTTGGCTACTTTCCTCTTTCCGACCCTCTCAGGAAACTCCTCCAGAAAGCCTTTAGGACCCGCTTAGAGAGAACAGCTGCGAAGTGGATGCACAGAACATTAACCTAGCTCCCAGCCCAGGGTCCCAAACATCCATCTTTCTCTGGAGGGTACGTACCCCACCCAGGGATTCAAGCACGGAGTTTGCCTTGTACAACTTACACAGGAAATTGGGAGGAGATGTAGGGCCACTCTACTTGCGATCACGCTACGTGGCCCGGAGAAGTTATCACGCAGCAGAATTCAACCCCCTTCCTCTACACGTGTGTACCCCAAAGAAGCGCTGGACAGTGGGTGTTCTCAGGCCAAGAGCAGTCCTTGTTCTGGGCTGCACCTGCTCTGTGGTTCAAAGTTTCTCTGACTCTGCTCCTTCGGAAGCATTTCAGAGCTGACGCTATCCCTGGGCTGCCAAAGCAAAGAGGACAAGAGGCCTCTCACACTGAAGGCATGGGCTTGTTTCCCCTGAAGAAAGTGTAAGTCGCCCCTCCCAGGCCTGAGGCGTGTAAGAAGACACCATTTGCTCTGCGCAAGGAAAATGCAAGTAGGTGTACTCCATTTGGGCTGCCTGGTGAAACAACCTGCGCTCACCAGCACCCTGAGTACCTTTCCTGAACTTTGATTCCTAGCTAGGTCAACTCGGCCTTCGGAGGCTAGATGGGACCAAACGTGTTCAGCTTGTGGGGAAAGCCTTTGACCAATGGCCAATATGCTTGTGCTTGTGCGAGGGTTAGGCAGGCACTTGACAACACAGGGTTTTTACCTTACCATAAGCTGTCCCTTTGGGCTGAAGCAGGCGGCGTGTGTGGATCACAGCCTGGGAAGCAGGGCCTCAGGGGAGTCTGCCAACAGACTGCCCTCCAGTATAGCCAGCTGAGAAAAGGTGGCAAGGCTGATGGAACCCGCTTACAACGAAATGTTTCTCTTCAGCAGAGGAGATTTTGCTACCACACGTCAGCAGCTCCTCTCCGTCAGAGTGCTGTTCCTGTGTAGACTAGGAAAAGCCACCACGTTCCCCAGCTTAGAAGAGGCTCTTTTCCTAGTTGGTTTCATCCGTGAGAGAGCCAGAAGGGCTGATCTCCACCAGTCGGGCTGCACAGCCTGTGTCCTTGGGGCAGGGCAGTCCTGAGCCAATGTGCCACCTAAGGAATGCAAGCCAAGTTTCCTTGCCACAGGAAAGCACACCGAGGCCTGGTGTTTTCTCTATGAAATTGACGTGGGCTTGAAGGGTGAGGCCTTTACTACATTGTGGAAAAGCTCGGGGTTACGGCTCTCTTTCTCCCTCTCTCGGTCCCATAACCTGGGCTCAGCCTTGAGGGAATGCAGAGTGGCAGAGACTGCCTCTCTGCCGGACTCAGAAGGCTTCTTCCCTTTAGGGCAATGCCGTTTGTGTCTTACTTCGTGGAGGAGGAATGAGGGCGCCCAGAGATATTCTGACATGAAATACCTAACGACAGAGGATCTGGAGGAGCCGGTTTCTCGGTGGAAGGAGCCCAAAAGCCTGCATTGCTAAGGTCTCTTTGAGAGCTGCCAGACACTCTGCCGTCCTAGGCCTAAGAATTGGACATTGTGACGGCATGGCAACACTTGGAATCCTAGGACCCAGTGGAAGCGCACCTCGCAAACTGGATGGAAGAAGCTTCCAAGCACAGTGTTCTTTCATGTCCCAAAGAGAACGCTAGTGTCTGAGGCTGGTAGCCTTGTTGCTAGAGAGAACTGGCATCCCCGTGGGCCTGTTGGCTACTTTCCTCTTTCCGACCCTCTCAGGAAACTCCTCCAGAAAGCCTTTAGGACCCGCTTAGAGAGAACAGCTGCGACGTGGATGCACAGAACATTAACCTAGCTCCCAGCCCAGGGTCCCAAACATCCATCTTTCTCTGGAGGGTACGTACCCCACCCAGGGATTCAAGCACGGAGTTTGCCTTGTACAACTTACACAGGAAATTGGGAGGAGATGTAGGGCCACTCTACTTGCGATCACGCTACGTGGCCCGGAGAAGTTATCACGCAGCAGAATTCAACCCCCTTCCTCTACACGTGTGTACCCCAAAGAAGCGCTGGACAGTGGGTGTTCTCAGGCCAAGAGCAGTCCTTGTTCTGGGCTGCACCTGCTCTGTGGTTCAAAGTTTCTCTGACTCTGCTCCTTCGGAAGCATTTCAGAGCTGACGCTATCCCTGGGCTGCCAAAGCAAAGAGGACAAGAGGCCTCTCACACTGAAGGCATGGGCTTGTTTCCCCTGAAGAAAGTGTAAGTCGCCCCTCCCAGGCCTGAGGCGTGTAAGAAGACACCATTTGCTCTGCGCAAGGAAAATGCAAGTAGGTGTACTCGATTTGGGCTGCCTGGTGAAACAACCTGCGCTCACCAGCACCCTGAGTACCTTTCCTGCACTTTGATTCCTAGCTGGGTGAACTCGGCCTTCGGAGGCTAGATGGGACCAAACGTGTTCAGCTTGTAGGGAAAGCCTTTGACCAATGGCCAATATGCTTGTGCTTGTGCGAGGGTTAGGCAGGCACTTGCCAACACAGGGTCTTTACCTTACCATAAGCTGTCCCTTTGGGCTGAAGCAGGCGGCGTGTGTGGATCACAGCCTGGGAAGCAGGGCCTCAGGGGAGTCTGCCAACAGACTGCCCTCCAGTAGAGCCAGCTGAGAAAAGGTGGCAAGGCTGATGGAACCCGCTTACAACGAAATGTTTCTCTTCAGCAGAGGAGGTTTTGCTGCCACACGTCAGCAGCTCCTCTCCCTCAGAGTGCTGTTCCTAGGTAGACTAGGAAAAGCCACCACGTTCCCCAGCTTAGAAGAGGCTCTTCTCCTAGTTGGTTTCATCCGTGAGAGAGCCAGAAGGGCTGATCTCCACCAGTCGGGCTACACAGCCTGAGTCCTTGGGGTGGGGCAGTCCTGAGCCAATGTGCCACCTAAGGAATGCAAGCCAAGTTTCCTTGCCACAGGAAAGCACACCGAGGCCTGGTGTTTTCTCTATGAAATTGACGTGGGCTTGAAGGGTGAGGCCTTTACTACATTGTGTACGGAGGTACTCGATTTGGGCTGCCTGGTGAAACAACCTGCGCTCACCAGCACCCTGAGTACCTTTCCTGAACTTTGATTCCTAGCTAGGTCAACTCGGCCTTCGGAGGCTAGATGGGACCAAACGTGTTCAGCTTGTGGGGAAAGCCTTTGACCAATGGCCAATATGCTTGTGCTTGTGCGAGGGTTAGGCAGGCACTTGACAACACAGGGTTTTTACCTTACCATAAGCTGTCCCTTTGGGCTGAAGCAGGCGGCGTGTGTGGATCACAGCCTGGGAAGCAGGGCCTCAGGGGAGTCTGCCAACAGACTGCCCTCCAGTATAGCCAGCTGAGAAAAGGTGGCAAGGCTGATGGAACCCGCTTACAACGAAATGTTTCTCTTCAGCAGAGGAGATTTTGCTACCACACGTCAGCAGCTCCTCTCCGTCAGAGTGCTGTTCCTGTGTAGACTAGGAAAAGCCACCACGTTCCCCAGCTTAGAAGAGGCTCTTTTCCTAGTTGGTTTCATCCGTGAGAGAGCCAGAAGGGCTGATCTCCACCAGTCGGGCTGCACAGCCTGAGTCCTTGGGGCAGGGCAGTCCTGAGCCAATGTGCCACCTAAGGAATGCAAGCCAAGTTTCCTTGCCACAGGAAAGCACACCGAGGCCTGGTGTTTTCTCTATGAAATTGACGTGGGCTTGAAGGGTGAGGCCTTTACTACATTGTGGAAAAGCTCGGGGTTACGGCTCTCTTTCTCCCTCTCTCGGTCCCATAACCTGGGCTCAGCCTTGAGGGAATGCAGAGTGGCAGAGACTGCCTCTCTGCCGGACTCAGAAGGCTTCTTCCCTTTAGGGCAATGCCGTTTGTGTCTTACTTCGTGGAGGAGGAATGAGGGCGCCCAGAGATATTCTGACATGAAATACCTAACGACAGAGGATCTGGAGGAGCCGGTTTCTCGGTGGAAGGAGCCCAAAAGCCTGCATTGCTAAGGTCTCTTTGAGAGCTGCCAGACACTCTGCCGTCCTAGGCCTAAGAATTGGACATTGTGACGGCATGGCAACACTTGGAATCCTAGGACCCAGTGGAAGCGCACCTCGCAAACTGGATGGAAGAAGCTTCCAAGCACAGTGTTCTTTCATGTCCCAAAGAGAACGCTAGTGTCTGAGGCTGGTAGCCTTGTTGCTAGAGAGAACTGGCATCCCCGTGGGCCTGTTGGCTACTTTCCTCTTTCCGACCCTCTCAGGAAACTCCTCCAGAAAGCCTTTAGGACCCGCTTAGAGAGAACAGCTGCGACGTGGATGCACAGAACATTAACCTAGCTCCCAGCCCAGGGTCCCAAACATCCATCTTTCTCTGGAGGGTACGTACCCCACCCAGGGATTCAAGCACGGAGTTTGCCTTGTACAACTTACACAGGAAATTGGGAGGAGATGTAGGGCCACTCTACTTGCGATCACGCTACGTGGCCCGGAGAAGTTATCACGCAGCAGAATTCAACCCCCTTCCTCTACACGTGTGTACCCCAAAGAAGCGCTGGACAGTGGGTGTTCTCAGGCCAAGAGCAGTCCTTGTTCTGGGCTGCACCTGCTCTGTGGTTCAAAGTTTCTCTGACTCTGCTCCTTCGGAAGCATTTCAGAGCTGACGCTATCCCTGGGCTGCCAAAGCAAAGAGGACAAGAGGCCTCTCACACTGAAGGCATGGGCTTGTTTCCCCTGAAGAAAGTGTAAGTCGCCCCTCCCAGGCCTGAGGCGTGTAAGAAGACACCATTTGCTCTGCGCAAGGAAAATGCAAGTAGGTGTACTCGATTTGGGCTGCCTGGTGAAACAACCTGCGCTCACCAGCACCCTGAGTACCTTTCCTGCACTTTGATTCCTAGCTGGGTGAACTCGGCCTTCGGAGGCTAGATGGGACCAAACGTGTTCAGCTTGTAGGGAAAGCCTTTGACCAATGGCCAATATGCTTGTGCTTGTGCGAGGGTTAGGCAGGCACTTGCCAACACAGGGTCTTTACCTTACCATAAGCTGTCCCTTTGGGCTGAAGCAGGCGGCGTGTGTGGATCACAGCCTGGGAAGCAGGGCCTCAGGGGAGTCTGCCAACAGACTGCCCTCCAGTAGAGCCAGCTGAGAAAAGGTGGCAAGGCTGATGGAACCCGCTTACAACGAAATGTTTCTCTTCAGCAGAGGAGGTTTTGCTGCCACACGTCAGCAGCTCCTCTCCCTCAGAGTGCTGTTCCTAGGTAGACTAGGAAAAGCCACCACGTTCCCCAGCTTCGAAGAGGCTCTTCTCCTAGTTGGTTTCATCCGTGAGAGAGCCAGAAGGGCTGATCTCCACCAGTCGGGCTACACAGCCTGAGTCCTTGGGGTGGGGCAGTCCTGAGCCAATGTGCCACCTAAGGAATGCAAGCCAAGTTTCCTTGCCACAGGAAAGCACACCGAGGCCTGGTGTTTTCTCTATGAAATTGACGTGGGCTTGAAGGGTGAGGCCTTTACTACATTGTGTACGGAGGTACTCGATTTGGGCTGCCTGGTGAAACAACCTGCGCTCACCAGCACCCTGAGTACCTTTCCTGAACTTTGATTCCTAGCTAGGTCAACTCGGCCTTCGGAGGCTAGATGGGACCAAACGTGTTCAGCTTGTGGGGAAAGCCTTTGACCAATGGCCAATATGCTTGTGCTTGTGCGAGGGTTAGGCAGGCACTTGACAACACAGGGTTTTTACCTTACCATAAGCTGTCCCTTTGGGCTGAAGCAGGCGGCGTGTGTGGATCACAGCCTGGGAAGCAGGGCCTCAGGGGAGTCTGCCAACAGACTGCCCTCCAGTATAGCCAGCTGAGAAAAGGTGGCAAGGCTGATGGAACCCGCTTACAACGAAATGTTTCTCTTCAGCAGAGGAGATTTTGCTACCACACGTCAGCAGCTCCTCTCCGTCAGAGTGCTGTTCCTGTGTAGACTAGGAAAAGCCACCACGTTCCCCAGCTTAGAAGAGGCTCTTTTCCTAGTTGGTTTCATCCGTGAGAGAGCCAGAAGGGCTGATCTCCACCAGTCGGGCTGCACAGCCTGAGTCCTTGGGGCAGGGCAGTCCTGAGCCAATGTGCCACCTAAGGAATGCAAGCCAAGTTTCCTTGCCACAGGAAAGCACACCGAGGCCTGGTGTTTTCTCTATGAAATTGACGTGGGCTTGAAGGGTGAGGCCTTTACTACATTGTGGAAAAGCTCGGGGTTACGGCTCTCTTTCTCCCTCTCTCGGTCCCATAACCTGGGCTCAGCCTTGAGGGAATGCTGAGTGGCAGAGACTGCCTCTCTGCCGGACTCAGAAGGCTTCTTCCCTTTAGGGCAATGCCGTTTGTGTCTTACTTCGTGGAGGAGGAATGAGGGCGCCCAGAGATATTCTGACATGAAATACCTAACGACAGAGGATCTGGAGGAGCCGGTTTCTCGGTGGAAGGAGCCCAAAAGCCTGCATTGCTAAGGTCTCTTTGAGAGCTGCCAGACACTCTGCCGTCCTAGGCCTAAGAATTGGACATTGTGACGGCATGGCAACACTTGGAATCCTAGGACCCAGTGGAAGCGCACCTCGCAAACTGGATGGAAGAAGCTTCCAAGCACAGTGTTCTTTCATGTCCCAAAGAGAACGCTAGTGTCTGAGGCTGGTAGCCTTGTTGCTAGAGAGAACTGGCATCCCCGTGGGCCTGTTGGCTACTTTCCTCTTTCCGACCCTCTCAGGAAACTCCTCCAGAAAGCCTTTAGGACCCGCTTAGAGAGAACAGCTGCGACGTGGATGCACAGAACATTAACCTAGCTCCCAGCCCAGGGTCCCAAACATCCATCTTTCTCTGGAGGGTACGTACCCCACCCAGGGATTCAAGCACGGAGTTTGCCTTGTACAACTTACACAGGAAATTGGGAGGAGATGTAGGGCCACTCTACTTGCGATCACGCTACGTGGCCCGGAGAAGTTATCACGCAGCAGAATTCAACCCCCTTCCTCTACACGTGTGTACCCCAAAGAAGCGCTGGACAGTGGGTGTTCTCAGGCCAAGAGCAGTCCTTGTTCTGGGCTGCACCTGCTCTGTGGTTCAAAGTTTCTCTGACTCTGCTCCTTCGGAAGCATTTCAGAGCTGACGCTATCCCTGGGCTGCCAAAGCAAAGAGGACAAGAGGCCTCTCACACTGAAGGCATGGGCTTGTTTCCCCTGAAGAAAGTGTAAGTCGCCCCTCCCAGGCCTGAGGCGTGTAAGAAGACACCATTTGCTCTGCGCAAGGAAAATGCAAGTAGGTGTACTCGATTTGGGCTGCCTGGTGAAACAACCTGCGCTCACCAGCACCCTGAGTACCTTTCCTGCACTTTGATTCCTAGCTGGGTGAACTCGGCCTTCGGAGGCTAGATGGGACCAAACGTGTTCAGCTTGTAGGGAAAGCCTTTGACCAATGGCCAATATGCTTGTGCTTGTGCGAGGGTTAGGCAGGCACTTGCCAACACAGGGTCTTTACCTTACCATAAGCTGTCCCTTTGGGCTGAAGCAGGCGGCGTGTGTGGATCACAGCCTGGGAAGCAGGGCCTCAGGGGAGTCTGCCAACAGACTGCCCTCCAGTAGAGCCAGCTGAGAAAAGGTGGCAAGGCTGATGGAACCCGCTTACAACGAAATGTTTCTCTTCAGCAGAGGAGGTTTTGCTGCCACACGTCAGCAGCTCCTCTCCCTCAGAGTGCTGTTCCTAGGTAGACTAGGAAAAGCCACCACGTTCCCCAGCTTGGAAGAGGCTCTTCTCCTAGTTGGTTTCATCCGTGAGAGAGCCAGAAGGGCTGATCTCCACCAGTCGGGCTACACAGCCTGAGTCCTTGGGGTGGGGCAGTCCTGAGCCAATGTGCCACCTAAGGAATGCAAGCCAAGTTTCCTTGCCACAGGAAAGCACACCGAGGCCTGGTGTTTGCTCTATGAAATTGACGTGGGCTTGAAGGGTGAGGCCTTTACTACATTGTGTACGGAGGTACTCGATTTGGGCTGCCTGGTGAAACAACCTGCGCTCACCAGCACCCTGAGTACCTTTCCTGAACTTTGATTCCTAGCTAGGTCAACTCGGCCTTCGGAGGCTAGATGGGACCAAACGTGTTCAGCTTGTGGGGAAAGCCTTTGACCAATGGCCAATATGCTTGTGCTTGTGCGAGGGTTAGGCAGGCACTTGACAACACAGGGTTTTTACCTTACCATAAGCTGTCCCTTTGGGCTGAAGCAGGCGGCGTGTGTGGATCACAGCCTGGGAAGCAGGGCCTCAGGGGAGTCTGCCAACAGACTGCCCTCCAGTATAGCCAGCTGAGAAAAGGTGGCAAGGCTGATGGAACCCGCTTACAACGAAATGTTTCTCTTCAGCAGAGGAGATTTTGCTACCACACGTCAGCAGCTCCTCTCCGTCAGAGTGCTGTTCCTGTGTAGACTAGGAAAAGCCACCACGTTCCCCAGCTTAGAAGAGGCTCTTTTCCTAGTTGGTTTCATCCGTGAGAGAGCCAGAAGGGCTGATCTCCACCAGTCGGGCTGCACAGCCTGAGTCCTTGGGGCAGGGCAGTCCTGAGCCAATGTGCCACCTAAGGAATGCAAGCCAAGTTTCCTTGCCACAGGAAAGCACACCGAGGCCTGGTGTTTTCTCTATGAAATTGACGTGGGCTTGAAGGGTGAGGCCTTTACTACATTGTGGAAAAGCTCGGGGTTACGGCTCTCTTTCTCCCTCTCTCGGTCCCATAACCTGGGCTCAGCCTTGAGGGAATGCAGAGTGGCAGAGACTGCCTCTCTGCCGGACTCAGAAGGCTTCTTCCCTTTAGGGCAATGCCGTTTGTGTCTTACTTCGTGGAGGAGGAATGAGGGCGCCCAGAGATATTCTGACATGAAATACCTAACGACAGAGGATCTGGAGGAGCCGGTTTCTCGGTGGAAGGAGCCCAAAAGCCTGCATTGCTAAGGTCTCTTTGAGAGCTGCCAGACACTCTGCCGTCCTAGGCCTAAGAATTGGACATTGTGACGGCATGGCAACACTTGGAATCCTAGGACCCAGTGGAAGCGCACCTCGCAAACTGGATGGAAGAAGCTTCCAAGCACAGTGTTCTTTCATGTCCCAAAGAGAACGCTAGTGTCTGAGGCTGGTAGCCTTGTTGCTAGAGAGAACTGGCATCCCCGTGGGCCTGTTGGCTACTTTCCTCTTTCCGACCCTCTCAGGAAACTCCTCCAGAAAGCCTTTAGGACCCGCTTAGAGAGAACAGCTGCGACGTGGATGCACAGAACATTAACCTAGCTCCCAGCCCAGGGTCCCAAACATCCATCTTTCTCTGGAGGGTACGTACCCCACCCAGGGATTCAAGCACGGAGTTTGCCTTGTACAACTTACACAGGAAATTGGGAGGAGATGTAGGGCCACTCTACTTGCGATCACGCTACGTGGCCCGGAGAAGTTATCACGCAGCAGAATTCAACCCCCTTCCTCTACACGTGTGTACCCCAAAGAAGCGCTGGACAGTGGGTGTTCTCAGGCCAAGAGCAGTCCTTGTTCTGGGCTGCACCTGCTCTGTGGTTCAAAGTTTCTCTGACTCTGCTCCTTCGGAAGCATTTCAGAGCTGACGCTATCCCTGGGCTGCCAAAGCAAAGAGGACAAGAGGCCTCTCACACTGAAGGCATGGGCTTGTTTCCCCTGAAGAAAGTGTAAGTCGCCCCTCCCAGGCCTGAGGCGTGTAAGAAGACACCATTTGCTCTGCGCAAGGAAAATGCAAGTAGGTGTACTCGATTTGGGCTGCCTGGTGAAACAACCTGCGCTCACCAGCACCCTGAGTACCTTTCCTGCACTTTGATTCCTAGCTGGGTGAACTCGGCCTTCGGAGGCTAGATGGGACCAAACGTGTTCAGCTTGTAGGGAAAGCCTTTGACCAATGGCCAATATGCTTGTGCTTGTGCGAGGGTTAGGCAGGCACTTGCCAACACAGGGTCTTTACCTTACCATAAGCTGTCCCTTTGGGCTGAAGCAGGCGGCGTGTGTGGATCACAGCCTGGGAAGCAGGGCCTCAGGGGAGTCTGCCAACAGACTGCCCTCCAGTATAGCCAGCTGAGAAAAGGTGGCAAGGCTGATGGAACCCGCTTACAACGAAATGTTTCTCTTCAGCAGAGGAGATTTTGCTACCACACGTCAGCAGCTCCTCTCCGTCAGAGTGCTGTTCCTGTGTAGACTAGGAAAAGCCACCACGTTCCCCAGCTTAGAAGAGGCTCTTTTCCTAGTTGGTTTCATCCGTGAGAGAGCCAGAAGGGCTGATCTCCACCAGTCGGGCTGCACAGCCTGAGTCCTTGGGGCAGGGCAGTCCTGAGCCAATGTGCCACCTAAGGAATGCAAGCCAAGTTTCCTTGCCACAGGAAAGCACACCGAGGCCTGGTGTTTTCTCTATGAAATTGACGTGGGCTTGAAGGGTGAGGCCTTTACTACATTGTGGAAAAGCTCGGGGTTACGGCTCTCTTTCTCCCTCTCTCGGTCCCATAACCTGGGCTCAGCCTTGAGGGAATGCAGAGTGGCAGAGACTGCCTCTCTGCCGGACTCAGAAGGCTTCTTCCCTTTAGGGCAATGCCGTTTGTGTCTTACTTCGTGGAGGAGGAATGAGGGCGCCCAGAGATATTCTGACATGAAATACCTAACGACAGAGGATCTGGAGGAGCCGGTTTCTCGGTGGAAGGAGCCCAAAAGCCTGCATTGCTAAGGTCTCTTTGAGAGCTGCCAGACACTCTGCCGTCCTAGGCCTAAGAATTGGACATTGTGACGGCATGGCAACACTTGGAATCCTAGGACCCAGTGGAAGCGCACCTCGCAAACTGGATGGAAGAAGCTTCCAAGCACAGTGTTCTTTCATGTCCCAAAGAGAACGCTAGTGTCTGAGGCTGGTAGCCTTGTTGCTAGAGAGAACTGGCATCCCCGTGGGCCTGTTGGCTACTTTCCTCTTTCCGACCCTCTCAGGAAACTCCTCCAGAAAGCCTTTAGGACCCGCTTAGAGAGAACAGCTGCGACGTGGATGCACAGAACATTAACCTAGCTCCCAGCCCAGGGTCCCAAACATCCATCTTTCTCTGGAGGGTACGTACCCCACCCAGGGATTCAAGCACGGAGTTTGCCTTGTACAACTTACACAGGAAATTGGGAGGAGATGTAGGGCCACTCTACTTGCGATCACGCTACGTGGCCCGGAGAAGTTATCACGCAGCAGAATTCAACCCCCTTCCTCTACACGTGTGTACCCCAAAGAAGCGCTGGACAGTGGGTGTTCTCAGGCCAAGAGCAGTCCTTGTTCTGGGCTGCACCTGCTCTGTGGTTCAAAGTTTCTCTGACTCTGCTCCTTCGGAAGCATTTCAGAGCTGACGCTATCCCTGGGCTGCCAAAGCAAAGAGGACAAGAGGCCTCTCACACTGAAGGCATGGGCTTGTTTCCCCTGAAGAAAGTGTAAGTCGCCCCTCCCAGGCCTGAGGCGTGTAAGAAGACACCATTTGCTCTGCGCAAGGAAAATGCAAGTAGGTGTACTCGATTTGGGCTGCCTGGTGAAACAACCTGCGCTCACCAGCACCCTGAGTACCTTTCCTGCACTTTGATTCCTAGCTGGGTGAACTCGGCCTTCGGAGGCTAGATGGGACCAAACGTGTTCAGCTTGTAGGGAAAGCCTTTGACCAATGGCCAATATGCTTGTGCTTGTGCGAGGGTTAGGCAGGCACTTGCCAACACAGGGTCTTTACCTTACCATAAGCTGTCCCTTTGGGCTGAAGCAGGCGGCGTGTGTGGATCACAGCCTGGGAAGCAGGGCCTCAGGGGAGTCTGCCAACAGACTGCCCTCCAGTAGAGCCAGCTGAGAAAAGGTGGCAAGGCTGATGGAACCCGCTTACAACGAAATGTTTCTCTTCAGCAGAGGAGGTTTTGCTGCCACACGTCAGCAGCTCCTCTCCCTCAGAGTGCTGTTCCTAGGTAGACTAGGAAAAGCCACCACGTTCCCCAGCTTCGAAGAGGCTCTTCTCCTAGTTGGTTTCATCCGTGAGAGAGCCAGAAGGGCTGATCTCCACCAGTCGGGCTACACAGCCTGAGTCCTTGGGGTGGGGCAGTCCTGAGCCAATGTGCCACCTAAGGAATGCAAGCCAAGTTTCCTTGCCACAGGAAAGCACACCGAGGCCTGGTGTTTGCTCTATGAAATTGACGTGGGCTTGAAGGGTGAGGCCTTTACTACATTGTGTACGGAGGTACTCGATTTGGGCTGCCTGGTGAAACAACCTGCGCTCACCAGCACCCTGAGTACCTTTCCTGAACTTTGATTCCTAGCTAGGTCAACTCGGCCTTCGGAGGCTAGATGGGACCAAACGTGTTCAGCTTGTGGGGAAAGCCTTTGACCAATGGCCAATATGCTTGTGCTTGTGCGAGGGTTAGGCAGGCACTTGACAACACAGGGTTTTTACCTTACCATAAGCTGTCCCTTTGGGCTGAAGCAGGCGGCGTGTGTGGATCACAGCCTGGGAAGCAGGGCCTCAGGGGAGTCTGCCAACAGACTGCCCTCCAGTATAGCCAGCTGAGAAAAGGTGGCAAGGCTGATGGAACCTGCTTACAACGAAATGTTTCTCTTCAGCAGAGGAGATTTTGCTACCACACGTCAGCAGCTCCTCTCCGTCAGAGTGCTGTTCCTGTGTAGACTAGGAAAAGCCACCACGTTCCCCAGCTTAGAAGAGGCTCTTTTCCTAGTTGGTTTCATCCGTGAGAGAGCCAGAAGGGCTGATCTCCACCAGTCGGGCTGCACAGCCTGAGTCCTTGGGGCAGGGCAGTCCTGAGCCAATGTGCCACCTAAGGAATGCAAGCCAAGTTTCCTTGCCACAGGAAAGCACACCGAGGCCTGGTGTTTTCTCTATGAAATTGACGTGGGCTTGAAGGGTGAGGCCTTTACTACATTGTGGAAAAGCTCAGGGTTACGGCTCTCTTTCTCCCTCTCTCGGTCCCATAACCTGGGCTCAGCCTTGAGGGAATGCAGAGTGGCAGAGACTGCCTCTCTGCCGGACTCAGAAGGCTTCTTCCCTTTAGGGCAATGCCGTTTGTGTCTTACTTCGTGGAGGAGGAATGAGGGCGCCCAGAGATATTCTGACATGAAATACCTAACGACAGAGGATCTGGAGGAGCCGGTTTCTCGGTGGAAGGAGCCCAAAAGCCTGCATTGCTAAGGTCTCTTTGAGAGCTGCCAGACACTCTGCCGTCCTAGGCCTAAGAATTGGACATTGTGACGGCATGGCAACACTTGGAATCCTAGGACCCAGTGGAAGCGCACCTCGCAAACTGGATGGAAGAAGCTTCCAAGCACAGTGTTCTTTCATGTCCCAAAGAGAACGCTAGTGTCTGAGGCTGGTAGCCTTGTTGCTAGAGAGAACTGGCATCCCCGTGGGCCTGTTGGCTACTTTCCTCTTTCCGACCCTCTCAGGAAACTCCTCCAGAAAGCCTTTAGGACCCGCTTAGAGAGAACAGCTGCGACGTGGATGCACAGAACATTAACCTAGCTCCCAGCCCAGGGTCCCAAACATCCATCTTTCTCTGGAGGGTACGTACCCCACCCAGGGATTCAAGCACGGAGTTTGCCTTGTACAACTTACACAGGAAATTGGGAGGAGATGTAGGGCCACTCTACTTGCGATCACGCTACGTGGCCCGGAGAAGTTATCACGCAGCAGAATTCAACCCCCTTCCTCTACACGTGTGTACCCCAAAGAAGCGCTGGACAGTGGGTGTTCTCAGGCCAAGAGCAGTCCTTGTTCTGGGCTGCACCTGCTCTGTGGTTCAAAGTTTCTCTGACTCTGCTCCTTCGGAAGCATTTCAGAGCTGACGCTATCCCTGGGCTGCCAAAGCAAAGAGGACAAGAGGCCTCTCACACTGAAGGCATGGGCTTGTTTCCCCTGAAGAAAGTGTAAGTCGCCCCTCCCAGGCCTGAGGCGTGTAAGAAGACACCATTTGCTCTGCGCAAGGAAAATGCAAGTAGGTGTACTCGATTTGGGCTGCCTGGTGAAACAACCTGCGCTCACCAGCACCCTGAGTACCTTTCCTGCACTTTGATTCCTAGCTGGGTGAACTCGGCCTTCGGAGGCTAGATGGGACCAAACGTGTTCAGCTTGTAGGGAAAGCCTTTGACCAATGGCCAATATGCTTGTGCTTGTGCGAGGGTTAGGCAGGCACTTGCCAACACAGGGTCTTTACCTTACCATAAGCTGTCCCTTTGGGCTGAAGCAGGCGGCGTGTGTGGATCACAGCCTGGGAAGCAGGGCCTCAGGGGAGTCTGCCAACAGACTGCCCTCCAGTAGAGCCAGCTGAGAAAAGGTGGCAAGGCTGATGGAACCCGCTTACAACGAAATGTTTCTCTTCAGCAGAGGAGGTTTTGCTGCCACACGTCAGCAGCTCCTCTCCCTCAGAGTGCTGTTCCTAGGTAGACTAGGAAAAGCCACCACGTTCCCCAGCTTAGAAGAGGCTCTTCTCCTAGTTGGTTTCATCCGTGAGAGAGCCAGAAGGGCTGATCTCCACCAGTCGGGCTACACAGCCTGAGTCCTTGGGGTGGGGCAGTCCTGAGCCAATGTGCCACCTAAGGAATGCAAGCCAAGTTTCCTTGCCACAGGAAAGCACACCGAGGCCTGGTGTTTGCTCTATGAAATTGACGTGGGCTTGAAGGGTGAGGCCTTTACTACATTGTGTACGGAGGTACTCGATTTGGGCTGCCTGGTGAAACAACCTGCGCTCACCAGCACCCTGAGTACCTTTCCTGAACTTTGATTCCTAGCTAGGTCAACTCGGCCTTCGGAGGCTAGATGGGACCAAACGTGTTCAGCTTGTGGGGAAAGCCTTTGACCAATGGCCAATATGCTTGTGCTTGTGCGAGGGTTAGGCAGGCACTTGACAACACAGGGTTTTTACCTTACCATAAGCTGTCCCTTTGGGCTGAAGCAGGCGGCGTGTGTGGATCACAGCCTGGGAAGCAGGGCCTCAGGGGAGTCTGCCAACAGACTGCCCTCCAGTATAGCCAGCTGAGAAAAGGTGGCAAGGCTGATGGAACCTGCTTACAACGAAATGTTTCTCTTCAGCAGAGGAGATTTTGCTACCACACGTCAGCAGCTCCTCTCCGTCAGAGTGCTGTTCCTGTGTAGACTAGGAAAAGCCACCACGTTCCCCAGCTTAGAAGAGGCTCTTTTCCTAGTTGGTTTCATCCGTGAGAGAGCCAGAAGGGCTGATCTCCACCAGTCGGGCTGCACAGCCTGAGTCCTTGGGGCAGGGCAGTCCTGAGCCAATGTGCCACCTAAGGAATGCAAGCCAAGTTTCCTTGCCACAGGAAAGCACACCGAGGCCTGGTGTTTTCTCTATGAAATTGACGTGGGCTTGAAGGGTGAGGCCTTTACTACATTGTGGAAAAGCTCGGGGTTACGGCTCTCTTTCTCCCTCTCTCGGTCCCATAACCTGGGCTCAGCCTTGAGGGAATGCAGAGTGGCAGAGACTGCCTCTCTGCCGGACTCAGAAGGCTTCTTCCCTTTAGGGCAATGCCGTTTGTGTCTTACTTCGTGGAGGAGGAATGAGGGCGCCCAGAGATATTCTGACATGAAATACCTAACGACAGAGGATCTGGAGGAGCCGGTTTCTCGGTGGAAGGAGCCCAAAAGCCTGCATTGCTAAGGTCTCTTTGAGAGCTGCCAGACACTCTGCCGTCCTAGGCCTAAGAATTGGACATTGTGACGGCATGGCAACACTTGGAATCCTAGGACCCAGTGGAAGCGCACCTCGCAAACTGGATGGAAGAAGCTTCCAAGCACAGTGTTCTTTCATGTCCCAAAGAGAACGCTAGTGTCTGAGGCTGGTAGCCTTGTTGCTAGAGAGAACTGGCATCCCCGTGGGCCTGTTGGCTACTTTCCTCTTTCCGACTCTCTCAGGAAACTCCTCCAGAAAGCCTTTAGGACCCGCTTAGAGAGAACAGCTGCGACGTGGATGCACAGAACATTAACCTAGCTCCCAGCCCAGGGTCCCAAACATCCATCTTTCTCTGGAGGGTACGTACCCCACCCAGGGATTCAAGCACGGAGTTTGCCTTGTACAACTTACACAGGAAATTGGGAGGAGATGTAGGGCCACTCTACTTGCGATCACACTACGTGGCCCGGAGAAGTTATCACGCAGCAGAATTCAACCCCCTTCCTCTACACGTGTGTACCCCAAAGAAGCGCTGGACAGTGGGTGTTCTCAGGCCAAGAGCAGTCCTTGTTCTGGGCTGCACCTGCTCTGTGGTTCAAAGTTTCTCTGACTCTGCTCCTTCGGAAGCATTTCAGAGCTGACGCTATCCCTGGGCTGCCAAAGCAAAGAGGACAAGAGGCCTCTCACACTGAAGGCATGGGCTTGTTTCCCCTGAAGAAAGTGTAAGTCGCCCCTCCCAGGCCTGAGGCGTGTAAGAAGACACCATTTGCTCTGCGCAAGGAAAATGCAAGTAGGTGTACTCGATTTGGGCTGCCTGGTGAAACAACCTGCGCTCACCAGCACCCTGAGTACCTTTCCTGCACTTTGATTCCTAGCTGGGTGAACTCGGCCTTCGGAGGCTAGATGGGACCAAACGTGTTCAGCTTGTAGGGAAAGCCTTTGACCAATGGCCAATATGCTTGTGCTTGTGCGAGGGTTAGGCAGGCACTTGCCAACACAGGGTCTTTACCTTACCATAAGCTGTCCCTTTGGGCTGAAGCAGGCGGCGTGTGTGGATCACAGCCTGGGAAGCAGGGCCTCAGGGGAGTCTGCCAACAGACTGCCCTCCAGTAGAGCCAGCTGAGAAAAGGTGGCAAGGCTGATGGAACCCGCTTACAACGAAATGTTTCTCTTCAGCAGAGGAGGTTTTGCTGCCACACGTCAGCAGCTCCTCTCCCTCAGAGTGCTGTTCCTAGGTAGACTAGGAAAAGCCACCACGTTCCCCAGCTTGGAAGAGGCTCTTCTCCTAGTTGGTTTCATCCGTGAGAGAGCCAGAAGGGCTGATCTCCACCAGTCGGGCTACACAGCCTGAGTCCTTGGGGTGGGGCAGTCCTGAGCCAATGTGCCACCTAAGGAATGCAAGCCAAGTTTCCTTGCCACAGGAAAGCACACCGAGGCCTGGTGTTTGCTCTATGAAATTGACGTGGGCTTGAAGGGTGAGGCCTTTACTACATTGTGTACGGAGGTACTCGATTTGGGCTGCCTGGTGAAACAACCTGCGCTCACCAGCACCCTGAGTACCTTTCCTGAACTTTGATTCCTAGCTAGGTCAACTCGGCCTTCGGAGGCTAGATGGGACCAAACGTGTTCAGCTTGTGGGGAAAGCCTTTGACCAATGGCCAATATGCTTGTGCTTGTGCGAGGGTTAGGCAGGCACTTGACAACACAGGGTTTTTACCTTACCATAAGCTGTCCCTTTGGGCTGAAGCAGGCGGCGTGTGTGGATCACAGCCTGGGAAGCAGGGCCTCAGGGGAGTCTGCCAACAGACTGCCCTCCAGTATAGCCAGCTGAGAAAAGGTGGCAAGGCTGATGGAACCCGCTTACAACGAAATGTTTCTCTTCAGCAGAGGAGATTTTGCTACCACACGTCAGCAGCTCCTCTCCGTCAGAGTGCTGTTCCTGTGTAGACTAGGAAAAGCCACCACGTTCCCCAGCTTAGAAGAGGCTCTTTTCCTAGTTGGTTTCATCCGTGAGAGAGCCAGAAGGGCTGATCTCCACCAGTCGGGCTGCACAGCCTGAGTCCTTGGGGCAGGGCAGTCCTGAGCCAATGTGCCACCTAAGGAATGCAAGCCAAGTTTCCTTGCCACAGGAAAGCACACCGAGGCCTGGTGTTTTCTCTATGAAATTGACGTGGGCTTGAAGGGTGAGGCCTTTACTACATTGTGGAAAAGCTCGGGGTTACGGCTCTCTTTCTCCCTCTCTCGGTCCCATAACCTGGGCTCAGCCTTGAGGGAATGCAGAGTGGCAGAGACTGCCTCTCTGCCGGACTCAGAAGGCTTCTTCCCTTTAGGGCAATGCCGTTTGTGTCTTACTTCGTGGAGGAGGAATGAGGGCGCCCAGAGATATTCTGACATGAAATACCTAACGACAGAGGATCTGGAGGAGCCGGTTTCTCGGTGGAAGGAGCCCAAAAGCCTGCATTGCTAAGGTCTCTTTGAGAGCTGCCAGACACTCTGCCGTCCTAGGCCTAAGAATTGGACATTGTGACGGCATGGCAACACTTGGAATCCTAGGACCCAGTGGAAGCGCACCTCGCAAACTGGATGGAAGAAGCTTCCAAGCACAGTGTTCTTTCATGTCCCAAAGAGAACGCTAGTGTCTGAGGCTGGTAGCCTTGTTGCTAGAGAGAACTGGCATCCCCGTGGGCCTGTTGGCTACTTTCCTCTTTCCGACCCTCTCAGGAAACTCCTCCAGAAAGCCTTTAGGACCCGCTTAGAGAGAACAGCTGCGACGTGGATGCACAGAACATTAACCTAGCTCCCAGCCCAGGGTCCCAAACATCCATCTTTCTCTGGAGGGTACGTACCCCACCCAGGGATTCAAGCACGGAGTTTGCCTTGTACAACTTACACAGGAAATTGGGAGGAGATGTAGGGCCACTCTACTTGCGATCACGCTACGTGGCCCGGAGAAGTTATCACGCAGCAGAATTCAACCCCCTTCCTCTACACGTGTGTACCCCAAAGAAGCGCTGGACAGTGGGTGTTCTCAGGCCAAGAGCAGTCCTTGTTCTGGGCTGCACCTGCTCTGTGGTTCAAAGTTTCTCTGACTCTGCTCCTTCGGAAGCATTTCAGAGCTGACGCTATCCCTGGGCTGCCAAAGCAAAGAGGACAAGAGGCCTCTCACACTGAAGGCATGGGCTTGTTTCCCCTGAAGAAAGTGTAAGTCGCCCCTCCCAGGCCTGAGGCGTGTAAGAAGACACCATTTGCTCTGCGCAAGGAAAATGCAAGTAGGTGTACTCGATTTGGGCTGCCTGGTGAAACAACCTGCGCTCACCAGCACCCTGAGTACCTTTCCTGCACTTTGATTCCTAGCTGGGTGAACTCGGCCTTCGGAGGCTAGATGGGACCAAACGTGTTCAGCTTGTAGGGAAAGCCTTTGACCAATGGCCAATATGCTTGTGCTTGTGCGAGGGTTAGGCAGGCACTTGCCAACACAGGGTCTTTACCTTACCATAAGCTGTCCCTTTGGGCTGAAGCAGGCGGCGTGTGTGGATCACAGCCTGGGAAGCAGGGCCTCAGGGGAGTCTGCCAACAGACTGCCCTCCAGTATAGCCAGCTGAGAAAAGGTGGCAAGGCTGATGGAACCCGCTTACAACGAAATGTTTCTCTTCAGCAGAGGAGATTTTGCTACCACACGTCAGCAGCTCCTCTCCGTCAGAGTGCTGTTCCTGTGTAGACTAGGAAAAGCCACCACGTTCCCCAGCTTAGAAGAGACTCTTTTCCTAGTTGGTTTCATCCGTGAGAGAGCCAGAAGGGCTGATCTCCACCAGTCGGGCTGCACAGCCTGAGTCCTTGGGGCAGGGCAGTCCTGAGCCAATGTGCCACCTAAGGAATGCAAGCCAAGTTTCCTTGCCACAGGAAAGCACACCGAGGCCTGGTGTTTTCTCTATGAAATTGACGTGGGCTTGAAGGGTGAGGCCTTTACTACATTGTGGAAAAGCTCGGGGTTACGGCTCTCTTTCTCCCTCTCTCGGTCCCATAACCTGGGCTCAGCCTTGAGGGAATGCAGAGTGGCAGAGACTGCCTCTCTGCCGGACTCAGAAGGCTTCTTCCCTTTAGGGCAATGCCGTTTGTGTCTTACTTCGTGGAGGAGGAATGAGGGCGCCCAGAGATATTCTGACATGAAATACCTAACGACAGAGGATCTGGAGGAGCCGGTTTCTCGGTGGAAGGAGCCCAAAAGCCTGCATTGCTAAGGTCTCTTTGAGAGCTGCCAGACACTCTGCCGTCCTAGGCCTAAGAATTGGACATTGTGACGGCATGGCAACACTTGGAATCCTAGGACCCAGTGGAAGCGCACCTCGCAAACTGGATGGAAGAAGCTTCCAAGCACAGTGTTCTTTCATGTCCCAAAGAGAACGCTAGTGTCTGAGGCTGGTAGCCTTGTTGCTAGAGAGAACTGGCATCCCCGTGGGCCTGTTGGCTACTTTCCTCTTTCCGACCCTCTCAGGAAACTCCTCCAGAAAGCCTTTAGGACCCGCTTAGAGAGAACAGCTGCGACGTGGATGCACAGAACATTAACCTAGCTCCCAGCCCAGGGTCCCAAACATCCATCTTTCTCTGGAGGGTACGTACCCCACCCAGGGATTCAAGCACGGAGTTTGCCTTGTACAACTTACACAGGAAATTGGGAGGAGATGTAGGGCCACTCTACTTGCGATCACGCTACGTGGCCCGGAGAAGTTATCACGCAGCAGAATTCAACCCCCTTCCTCTACACGTGTGTACCCCAAAGAAGCGCTGGACAGTGGGTGTTCTCAGGCCAAGAGCAGTCCTTGTTCTGGGCTGCACCTGCTCTGTGGTTCAAAGTTTCTCTGACTCTGCTCCTTCGGAAGCATTTCAGAGCTGACGCTATCCCTGGGCTGCCAAAGCAAAGAGGACAAGAGGCCTCTCACACTGAAGGCATGGGCTTGTTTCCCCTGACGAAAGTGTAAGTCGCCCCTCCCAGGCCTGAGGCGTGTAAGAAGACACCATTTGCTCTGCGCAAGGAAAATGCAAGTAGGTGTACTCGATTTGGGCTGCCTGGTGAAACAACCTGCGCTCACCAGCACCCTGAGTACCTTTCCTGAACTTTGATTCCTAGCTAGGTCAACTCGGCCTTCGGAGGCTAGATGGGACCAAACGTGTTCAGCTTGTGGGGAAAGCCTTTGACCAATGGCCAATATGCTTGTGCTTGTGCGAGGGTTAGGCAGGCACTTGACAACACAGGGTTTTTACCTTACCATAAGCTGTCCCTTTGGGCTGAAGCAGGCGGCGTGTGTGGATCACAGCCTGGGAAGCAGGGCCTCAGGGGAGTCTGCCAACAGACTGCCCTCCAGTATAGCCAGCTGAGAAAAGGTGGCAAGGCTGATGGAACCCGCTTACAACGAAATGTTTCTCTTCAGCAGAGGAGATTTTGCTACCACACGTCAGCAGCTCCTCTCCGTCAGAGTGCTGTTCCTGTGTAGACTAGGAAAAGCCACCACGTTCCCCAGCTTAGAAGAGGCTCTTTTCCTAGTTGGTTTCATCCGTGAGAGAGCCAGAAGGGCTGATCTCCACCAGTCGGGCTGCACAGCCTGAGTCCTTGGGGCAGGGCAGTCCTGAGCCAATGTGCCACCTAAGGAATGCAAGCCAAGTTTCCTTGCCACAGGAAAGCACACCGAGGCCTGGTGTTTTCTCTATGAAATTGACGTGGGCTTGAAGGGTGAGGCCTTTACTACATTGTGGAAAAGCTCGGGGTTACGGCTCTCTTTCTCCCTCTCTCGGTCCCATAACCTGGGCTCAGCCTTGAGGGAATGCAGAGTGGCAGAGACTGCCTCTCTGCCGGACTCAGAAGGCTTCTTCCCTTTAGGGCAATGCCGTTTGTGTCTTACTTCGTGGAGGAGGAATGAGGGCGCCCAGAGATATTCTGACATGAAATACCTAACGACAGAGGATCTGGAGGAGCCGGTTTCTCGGTGGAAGGAGCCCAAAAGCCTGCATTGCTAAGGTCTCTTTGAGAGCTGCCAGACACTCTGCCGTCCTAGGCCTAAGAATTGGACATTGTGACGGCATGGCAACACTTGGAATCCTAGGACCCAGTGGAAGCGCACCTCGCAAAC
The DNA here is from genome assembly GCF_028564815.1 of Eubalaena glacialis. Classification (NCBI taxonomy): domain Eukaryota; kingdom Metazoa; phylum Chordata; class Mammalia; order Artiodactyla; family Balaenidae; genus Eubalaena; species Eubalaena glacialis. The sequence goes on along the minus strand of NC_083733.1, from coordinate 46,669,219 downwards.
TGGATGGAAGAAGCTTCCAAGCACAGTGTTCTTTCATGTCCCAAAGAGAACGCTAGTGTCTGAGGCTGGTAGCCTTGTTGCTAGAGAGAACTGGCATCCCCGTGGGCCTGTTGGCTACTTTCCTCTTTCCGACCCTCTCAGGAAACTCCTCCAGAAAGCCTTTAGGACCCGCTTAGAGAGAACAGCTGCGACGTGGATGCACAGAACATTAACCTAGCTCCCAGCCCAGGGTCCCAAACATCCATCTTTCTCTGGAGGGTACGTACCCCACCCAGGGATTCAAGCACGGAGTTTGCCTTGTACAACTTACACAGGAAATTGGGAGGAGATGTAGGGCCACTCTACTTGCGATCACGCTACGTGGCCCGGAGAAGTTATCACGCAGCAGAATTCAACCCCCTTCCTCTACACGTGTGTACCCCAAAGAAGCGCTGGACAGTGGGTGTTCTCAGGCCAAGAGCAGTCCTTGTTCTGGGCTGCACCTGCTCTGTGGTTCAAAGTTTCTCTGACTCTGCTCCTTCGGAAGCATTTCAGAGCTGACGCTATCCCTGGGCTGCCAAAGCAAAGAGGACAAGAGGCCTCTCACACTGAAGGCATGGGCTTGTTTCCCCTGAAGAAAGTGTAAGTCGCCCCTCCCAGGCCTGAGGCGTGTAAGAAGACACCATTTGCTCTGCGCAAGGAAAATGCAAGTAGGTGTACTCGATTTGGGCTGCCTGGTGAAACAACCTGCGCTCACCAGCACCCTGAGTACCTTTCCTGCACTTTGATTCCTAGCTGGGTGAACTCGGCCTTCGGAGGCTAGATGGGACCAAACGTGTTCAGCTTGTAGGGAAAGCCTTTGACCAATGGCCAATATGCTTGTGCTTGTGCGAGGGTTAGGCAGGCACTTGCCAACACAGGGTCTTTACCTTACCATAAGCTGTCCCTTTGGGCTGAAGCAGGCGGCGTGTGTGGATCACAGCCTGGGAAGCAGGGCCTCAGGGGAGTCTGCCAACAGACTGCCCTCCAGTAGAGCCAGCTGAGAAAAGGTGGCAAGGCTGATGGAACCCGCTTACAACGAAATGTTTCTCTTCAGCAGAGGAGGTTTTGCTGCCACACGTCAGCAGCTCCTCTCCCTCAGAGTGCTGTTCCTAGGTAGACTAGGAAAAGCCACCACGTTCCCCAGCTTCGAAGAGGCTCTTCTCCTAGTTGGTTTCATCCGTGAGAGAGCCAGAAGGGCTGATCTCCACCAGTCGGGCTACACAGCCTGAGTCCTTGGGGTGGGGCAGTCCTGAGCCAATGTGCCACCTAAGGAATGCAAGCCAAGTTTCCTTGCCACAGGAAAGCACACCGAGGCCTGGTGTTTGCTCTATGAAATTGACGTGGGCTTGAAGGGTGAGGCCTTTACTACATTGTGTACGGAGGTACTCGATTTGGGCTGCCTGGTGAAACAACCTGCGCTCACCAGCACCCTGAGTACCTTTCCTGAACTTTGATTCCTAGCTAGGTCAACTCGGCCTTCGGAGGCTAGATGGGACCAAACGTGTTCAGCTTGTGGGGAAAGCCTTTGACCAATGGCCAATATGCTTGTGCTTGTGCGAGGGTTAGGCAGGCACTTGACAACACAGGGTTTTTACCTTACCATAAGCTGTCCCTTTGGGCTGAAGCAGGCGGCGTGTGTGGATCACAGCCTGGGAAGCAGGGCCTCAGGGGAGTCTGCCAACAGACTGCCCTCCAGTATAGCCAGCTGAGAAAAGGTGGCAAGGCTGATGGAACCTGCTTACAACGAAATGTTTCTCTTCAGCAGAGGAGATTTTGCTACCACACGTCAGCAGCTCCTCTCCGTCAGAGTGCTGTTCCTGTGTAGACTAGGAAAAGCCACCACGTTCCCCAGCTTAGAAGAGGCTCTTTTCCTAGTTGGTTTCATCCGTGAGAGAGCCAGAAGGGCTGATCTCCACCAGTCGGGCTGCACAGCCTGAGTCCTTGGGGCAGGGCAGTCCTGAGCCAATGTGCCACCTAAGGAATGCAAGCCAAGTTTCCTTGCCACAGGAAAGCACACCGAGGCCTGGTGTTTTCTCTATGAAATTGACGTGGGCTTGAAGGGTGAGGCCTTTACTACATTGTGGAAAAGCTCAGGGTTACGGCTCTCTTTCTCCCTCTCTCGGTCCCATAACCTGGGCTCAGCCTTGAGGGAATGCAGAGTGGCAGAGACTGCCTCTCTGCCGGACTCAGAAGGCTTCTTCCCTTTAGGGCAATGCCGTTTGTGTCTTACTTCGTGGAGGAGGAATGAGGGCGCCCAGAGATATTCTGACATGAAATACCTAACGACAGAGGATCTGGAGGAGCCGGTTTCTCGGTGGAAGGAGCCCAAAAGCCTGCATTGCTAAGGTCTCTTTGAGAGCTGCCAGACACTCTGCCGTCCTAGGCCTAAGAATTGGACATTGTGACGGCATGGCAACACTTGGAATCCTAGGACCCAGTGGAAGCGCACCTCGCAAACTGGATGGAAGAAGCTTCCAAGCACAGTGTTCTTTCATGTCCCAAAGAGAACGCTAGTGTCTGAGGCTGGTAGCCTTGTTGCTAGAGAGAACTGGCATCCCCGTGGGCCTGTTGGCTACTTTCCTCTTTCCGACCCTCTCAGGAAACTCCTCCAGAAAGCCTTTAGGACCCGCTTAGAGAGAACAGCTGCGACGTGGATGCACAGAACATTAACCTAGCTCCCAGCCCAGGGTCCCAAACATCCATCTTTCTCTGGAGGGTACGTACCCCACCCAGGGATTCAAGCACGGAGTTTGCCTTGTACAACTTACACAGGAAATTGGGAGGAGATGTAGGGCCACTCTACTTGCGATCACGCTACGTGGCCCGGAGAAGTTATCACGCAGCAGAATTCAACCCCCTTCCTCTACACGTGTGTACCCCAAAGAAGCGCTGGACAGTGGGTGTTCTCAGGCCAAGAGCAGTCCTTGTTCTGGGCTGCACCTGCTCTGTGGTTCAAAGTTTCTCTGACTCTGCTCCTTCGGAAGCATTTCAGAGCTGACGCTATCCCTGGGCTGCCAAAGCAAAGAGGACAAGAGGCCTCTCACACTGAAGGCATGGGCTTGTTTCCCCTGAAGAAAGTGTAAGTCGCCCCTCCCAGGCCTGAGGCGTGTAAGAAGACACCATTTGCTCTGCGCAAGGAAAATGCAAGTAGGTGTACTCGATTTGGGCTGCCTGGTGAAACAACCTGCGCTCACCAGCACCCTGAGTACCTTTCCTGCACTTTGATTCCTAGCTGGGTGAACTCGGCCTTCGGAGGCTAGATGGGACCAAACGTGTTCAGCTTGTAGGGAAAGCCTTTGACCAATGGCCAATATGCTTGTGCTTGTGCGAGGGTTAGGCAGGCACTTGCCAACACAGGGTCTTTACCTTACCATAAGCTGTCCCTTTGGGCTGAAGCAGGCGGCGTGTGTGGATCACAGCCTGGGAAGCAGGGCCTCAGGGGAGTCTGCCAACAGACTGCCCTCCAGTAGAGCCAGCTGAGAAAAGGTGGCAAGGCTGATGGAACCCGCTTACAACGAAATGTTTCTCTTCAGCAGAGGAGGTTTTGCTGCCACACGTCAGCAGCTCCTCTCCCTCAGAGTGCTGTTCCTAGGTAGACTAGGAAAAGCCACCACGTTCCCCAGCTTAGAAGAGGCTCTTCTCCTAGTTGGTTTCATCCGTGAGAGAGCCAGAAGGGCTGATCTCCACCAGTCGGGCTACACAGCCTGAGTCCTTGGGGTGGGGCAGTCCTGAGCCAATGTGCCACCTAAGGAATGCAAGCCAAGTTTCCTTGCCACAGGAAAGCACACCGAGGCCTGGTGTTTGCTCTATGAAATTGACGTGGGCTTGAAGGGTGAGGCCTTTACTACATTGTGTACGGAGGTACTCGATTTGGGCTGCCTGGTGAAACAACCTGCGCTCACCAGCACCCTGAGTACCTTTCCTGAACTTTGATTCCTAGCTAGGTCAACTCGGCCTTCGGAGGCTAGATGGGACCAAACGTGTTCAGCTTGTGGGGAAAGCCTTTGACCAATGGCCAATATGCTTGTGCTTGTGCGAGGGTTAGGCAGGCACTTGACAACACAGGGTTTTTACCTTACCATAAGCTGTCCCTTTGGGCTGAAGCAGGCGGCGTGTGTGGATCACAGCCTGGGAAGCAGGGCCTCAGGGGAGTCTGCCAACAGACTGCCCTCCAGTATAGCCAGCTGAGAAAAGGTGGCAAGGCTGATGGAACCTGCTTACAACGAAATGTTTCTCTTCAGCAGAGGAGATTTTGCTACCACACGTCAGCAGCTCCTCTCCGTCAGAGTGCTGTTCCTGTGTAGACTAGGAAAAGCCACCACGTTCCCCAGCTTAGAAGAGGCTCTTTTCCTAGTTGGTTTCATCCGTGAGAGAGCCAGAAGGGCTGATCTCCACCAGTCGGGCTGCACAGCCTGAGTCCTTGGGGCAGGGCAGTCCTGAGCCAATGTGCCACCTAAGGAATGCAAGCCAAGTTTCCTTGCCACAGGAAAGCACACCGAGGCCTGGTGTTTTCTCTATGAAATTGACGTGGGCTTGAAGGGTGAGGCCTTTACTACATTGTGGAAAAGCTCGGGGTTACGGCTCTCTTTCTCCCTCTCTCGGTCCCATAACCTGGGCTCAGCCTTGAGGGAATGCAGAGTGGCAGAGACTGCCTCTCTGCCGGACTCAGAAGGCTTCTTCCCTTTAGGGCAATGCCGTTTGTGTCTTACTTCGTGGAGGAGGAATGAGGGCGCCCAGAGATATTCTGACATGAAATACCTAACGACAGAGGATCTGGAGGAGCCGGTTTCTCGGTGGAAGGAGCCCAAAAGCCTGCATTGCTAAGGTCTCTTTGAGAGCTGCCAGACACTCTGCCGTCCTAGGCCTAAGAATTGGACATTGTGACGGCATGGCAACACTTGGAATCCTAGGACCCAGTGGAAGCGCACCTCGCAAACTGGATGGAAGAAGCTTCCAAGCACAGTGTTCTTTCATGTCCCAAAGAGAACGCTAGTGTCTGAGGCTGGTAGCCTTGTTGCTAGAGAGAACTGGCATCCCCGTGGGCCTGTTGGCTACTTTCCTCTTTCCGACCCTCTCAGGAAACTCCTCCAGAAAGCCTTTAGGACCCGCTTAGAGAGAACAGCTGCGACGTGGATGCACAGAACATTAACCTAGCTCCCAGCCCAGGGTCCCAAACATCCATCTTTCTCTGGAGGGTACGTACCCCACCCAGGGATTCAAGCACGGAGTTTGCCTTGTACAACTTACACAGGAAATTGGGAGGAGATGTAGGGCCACTCTACTTGCGATCACGCTACGTGGCCCGGAGAAGTTATCACGCAGCAGAATTCAACCCCCTTCCTCTACACGTGTGTACCCCAAAGAAGCGCTGGACAGTGGGTGTTCTCAGGCCAAGAGCAGTCCTTGTTCTGGGCTGCACCTGCTCTGTGGTTCAAAGTTTCTCTGACTCTGCTCCTTCGGAAGCATTTCAGAGCTGACGCTATCCCTGGGCTGCCAAAGCAAAGAGGACAAGAGGCCTCTCACACTGAAGGCATGGGCTTGTTTCCCCTGAAGAAAGTGTAAGTCGCCCCTCCCAGGCCTGAGGCGTGTAAGAAGACACCATTTGCTCTGCGCAAGGAAAATGCAAGTAGGTGTACTCGATTTGGGCTGCCTGGTGAAACAACCTGCGCTCACCAGCACCCTGAGTACCTTTCCTGCACTTTGATTCCTAGCTGGGTGAACTCGGCCTTCGGAGGCTAGATGGGACCAAACGTGTTCAGCTTGTAGGGAAAGCCTTTGACCAATGGCCAATATGCTTGTGCTTGTGCGAGGGTTAGGCAGGCACTTGCCAACACAGGGTCTTTACCTTACCATAAGCTGTCCCTTTGGGCTGAAGCAGGCGGCGTGTGTGGATCACAGCCTGGGAAGCAGGGCCTCAGGGGAGTCTGCCAACAGACTGCCCTCCAGTAGAGCCAGCTGAGAAAAGGTGGCAAGGCTGATGGAACCCGCTTACAACGAAATGTTTCTCTTCAGCAGAGGAGGTTTTGCTGCCACACGTCAGCAGCTCCTCTCCCTCAGAGTGCTGTTCCTAGGTAGACTAGGAAAAGCCACCACGTTCCCCAGCTTAGAAGAGGCTCTTCTCCTAGTTGGTTTCATCCGTGAGAGAGCCAGAAGGGCTGATCTCCACCAGTCGGGCTACACAGCCTGAGTCCTTGGGGTGGGGCAGTCCTGAGCCAATGTGCCACCTAAGGAATGCAAGCCAAGTTTCCTTGCCACAGGAAAGCACACCGAGGCCTGGTGTTTGCTCTATGAAATTGACGTGGGCTTGAAGGGTGAGGCCTTTACTACATTGTGTACGGAGGTACTCGATTTGGGCTGCCTGGTGAAACAACCTGCGCTCACCAGCACCCTGAGTACCTTTCCTGAACTTTGATTCCTAGCTAGGTCAACTCGGCCTTCGGAGGCTAGATGGGACCAAACGTGTTCAGCTTGTGGGGAAAGCCTTTGACCAATGGCCAATATGCTTGTGCTTGTGCGAGGGTTAGGCAGGCACTTGACAACACAGGGTTTTTACCTTACCATAAGCTGTCCCTTTGGGCTGAAGCAGGCGGCGTGTGTGGATCACAGCCTGGGAAGCAGGGCCTCAGGGGAGTCTGCCAACAGACTGCCCTCCAGTAGAGCCAGCTGAGAAAAGGTGGCAAGGCTGATGGAACCTGCTTACAACGAAATGTTTCTCTTCAGCAGAGGAGATTTTGCTACCACACGTCAGCAGCTCCTCTCCGTCAGAGTGCTGTTCCTGTGTAGACTAGGAAAAGCCACCACGTTCCCCAGCTTAGAAGAGGCTCTTTTCCTAGTTGGTTTCATCCGTGAGAGAGCCAGAAGGGCTGATCTCCACCAGTCGGGCTGCACAGCCTGAGTCCTTGGGGCAGGGCAGTCCTGAGCCAATGTGCCACCTAAGGAATGCAAGCCAAGTTTCCTTGCCACAGGAAAGCACACCGAGGCCTGGTGTTTTCTCTATGAAATTGACGTGGGCTTGAAGGGTGAGGCCTTTACTACATTGTGGAAAAGCTCGGGGTTACGGCTCTCTTTCTCCCTCTCTCGGTCCCATAACCTGGGCTCAGCCTTGAGGGAATGCAGAGTGGCAGAGACTGCCTCTCTGCCGGACTCAGAAGGCTTCTTCCCTTTAGGGCAATGCCGTTTGTGTCTTACTTCGTGGAGGAGGAATGAGGGCGCCCAGAGATATTCTGACATGAAATACCTAACGACAGAGGATCTGGAGGAGCCGGTTTCTCGGTGGAAGGAGCCCAAAAGCCTGCATTGCTAAGGTCTCTTTGAGAGCTGCCAGACACTCTGCCGTCCTAGGCCTAAGAATTGGACATTGTGACGGCATGGCAACACTTGGAATCCTAGGACCCAGTGGAAGCGCACCTCGCAAACTGGATGGAAGAAGCTTCCAAGCACAGTGTTCTTTCATGTCCCAAAGAGAACGCTAGTGTCTGAGGCTGGTAGCCTTGTTGCTAGAGAGAACTGGCATCCCCGTGGGCCTGTTGGCTACTTTCCTCTTTCCGACCCTCTCAGGAAACTCCTCCAGAAAGCCTTTAGGACCCGCTTAGAGAGAACAGCTGCGACGTGGATGCACAGAACATTAACCTAGCTCCCAGCCCAGGGTCCCAAACATCCATCTTTCTCTGGAGGGTACGTACCCCACCCAGGGATTCAAGCACGGAGTTTGCCTTGTACAACTTACACAGGAAATTGGGAGGAGATGTAGGGCCACTCTACTTGCGATCACGCTACGTGGCCCGGAGAAGTTATCACGCAGCAGAATTCAACCCCCTTCCTCTACACGTGTGTACCCCAAAGAAGCGCTGGACAGTGGGTGTTCTCAGGCCAAGAGCAGTCCTTGTTCTGGGCTGCACCTGCTCTGTGGTTCAAAGTTTCTCTGACTCTGCTCCTTCGGAAGCATTTCAGAGCTGACGCTATCCCTGGGCTGCCAAAGCAAAGAGGACAAGAGGCCTCTCACACTGAAGGCATGGGCTTGTTTCCCCTGAAGAAAGTGTAAGTCGCCCCTCCCAGGCCTGAGGCGTGTAAGAAGACACCATTTGCTCTGCGCAAGGAAAATGCAAGTAGGTGTACTCGATTTGGGCTGCCTGGTGAAACAACCTGCGCTCACCAGCACCCTGAGTACCTTTCCTGCACTTTGATTCCTAGCTGGGTGAACTCGGCCTTCGGAGGCTAGATGGGACCAAACGTGTTCAGCTTGTAGGGAAAGCCTTTGACCAATGGCCAATATGCTTGTGCTTGTGCGAGGGTTAGGCAGGCACTTGCCAACACAGGGTCTTTACCTTACCATAAGCTGTCCCTTTGGGCTGAAGCAGGCGGCGTGTGTGGATCACAGCCTGGGAAGCAGGGCCTCAGGGGAGTCTGCCAACAGACTGCCCTCCAGTAGAGCCAGCTGAGAAAAGGTGGCAAGGCTGATGGAACCCGCTTACAACGAAATGTTTCTCTTCAGCAGAGGAGGTTTTGCTGCCACACGTCAGCAGCTCCTCTCCCTCAGAGTGCTGTTCCTAGGTAGACTAGGAAAAGCCACCACGTTCCCCAGCTTAGAAGAGGCTCTTCTCCTAGTTGGTTTCATCCGTGAGAGAGCCAGAAGGGCTGATCTCCACCAGTCGGGCTACACAGCCTGAGTCCTTGGGGTGGGGCAGTCCTGAGCCAATGTGCCACCTAAGGAATGCAAGCCAAGTTTCCTTGCCACAGGAAAGCACACCGAGGCCTGGTGTTTTCTCTATGAAATTGACGTGGGCTTGAAGGGTGAGGCCTTTACTACATTGTGTACGGAGGTACTCGATTTGGGCTGCCTGGTGAAAGAACCTGCGCTCACCAGCACCCTGAGTACCTTTCCTGAACTTTGATTCCTAGCTAGGTCAACTCGGCCTTCGGAGGCTAGATGGGACCAAACGTGTTCAGCTTGTGGGGAAAGCCTTTGACCAATGGCCAATATGCTTGTGCTTGTGCGAGGGTTAGGCAGGCACTTGACAACACAGGGTTTTTACCTTACCATAAGCTGTCCCTTTGGGCTGAAGCAGGCGGCGTGTGTGGATCACAGCCTGGGAAGCAGGGCCTCAGGGGAGTCTGCCAACAGACTGCCCTCCAGTATAGCCAGCTGAGAAAAGGTGGCAAGGCTGATGGAACCCGCTTACAACGAAATGTTTCTCTTCAGCAGAGGAGATTTTGCTACCACACGTCAGCAGCTCCTCTCCGTCAGAGTGCTGTTCCTGTGTAGACTAGGAAAAGCCACCACGTTCCCCAGCTTAGAAGAGGCTCTTTTCCTAGTTGGTTTCATCCGTGAGAGAGCCAGAAGGGCTGATCTCCACCAGTCGGGCTGCACAGCCTGAGTCCTTGGGGCAGGGCAGTCCTGAGCCAATGTGCCACCTAAGGAATGCAAGCCAAGTTTCCTTGCCACAGGAAAGCACACCGAGGCCTGGTGTTTTCTCTATGAAATTGACGTGGGCTTGAAGGGTGAGGCCTTTACTACATTGTGGAAAAGCTCGGGGTTACGGCTCTCTTTCTCCCTCTCTCGGTCCCATAACCTGGGCTCAGCCTTGAGGGAATGCAGAGTGGCAGAGACTGCCTCTCTGCCGGACTCAGAAGGCTTCTTCCCTTTAGGGCAATGCCGTTTGTGTCTTACTTCGTGGAGGAGGAATGAGGGCGCCCAGAGATATTCTGACATGAAATACCTAACGACAGAGGATCTGGAGGAGCCGGTTTCTCGGTGGAAGGAGCCCAAAAGCCTGCATTGCTAAGGTCTCTTTGAGAGCTGCCAGACACTCTGCCGTCCTAGGCCTAAGAATTGGACATTGTGACGGCATGGCAACACTTGGAATCCTAGGACCCAGTGGAAGCGCACCTCGCAAACTGGATGGAAGAAGCTTCCAAGCACAGTGTTCTTTCATGTCCCAAAGAGAACGCTAGTGTCTGAGGCTGGTAGCCTTGTTGCTAGAGAGAACTGGCATCCCCGTGGGCCTGTTGGCTACTTTCCTCTTTCCGACCCTCTCAGGAAACTCCTCCAGAAAGCCTTTAGGACCCGCTTAGAGAGAACAGCTGCGAAGTGGATGCACAGAACATTAACCTAGCTCCCAGCCCAGGGTCCCAAACATCCATCTTTCTCTGGAGGGTACGTACCCCACCCAGGGATTCAAGCACGGAGTTTGCCTTGTACAACTTACACAGGAAATTGGGAGGAGATGTAGGGCCACTCTACTTGCGATCACACTACGTGGTCCGGAGAAGTTATCACGCAGCAGAATTCAACCCCCTTCCTCTACACGTGTGTACCCCAAAGAAGCGCTGGACAGTGGGTGTTCTCAGGCCAAGAGCAGTCCTTGTTCTGGGCTGCACCTGCTCTGTGGTTCAAAGTTTCTCTGACTCTGCTCCTTCGGAAGCATTTCAGAGCTGACGCTATCCCTGGGCTGCCAAAGCAAAGAGGACAAGAGGCCTCTCACACTGAAGGCATGGGCTTGTTTCCCCTGAAGAAAGTGTAAGTCGCCCCTCCCAGGCCTGAGGCGTGTAAGAAGACACCATTTGCTCTGCGCAAGGAAAATGCAAGTAGGTGTACTCGATTTGGGCTGCCTGGTGAAACAACCTGCGCTCACCAGCACCCTGAGTACCTTTCCTGCACTTTGATTCCTAGCTAGGTGAACTCGGCCTTCGGAGGCTAGATGGGACCAAACGTGTTCAGCTTGTAGGGAAAGCCTTTGACCAATGGCCAATATGCTTGTGCTTGTGCGAGGGTTAGGCAGGCACTTGCCAACACAGGGTCTTTACCTTACCATAAGCTGTCCCTTTGGGCTGAAGCAGGCGGCGTGTGTGGATCACAGCCTGGGAAGCAGGGCCTCAGGGGAGTCTGCCAACAGACTGCCCTCCAGTAGAGCCAGCTGAGAAAAGGTGGCAAGGCTGATGGAACCCGCTTACAACGAAATGTTTCTCTTCAGCAGAGGAGGTTTTGCTGCCACACGTCAGCAGCTCCTCTCCCTCAGAGTGCTGTTCCTAGGTAGACTAGGAAAAGCCACCACGTTCCCCAGCTTCGAAGAGGCTCTTCTCCTAGTTGGTTTCATCCGTGAGAGAGCCAGAAGGGCTGATCTCCACCAGTCGGGCTACAGAGCCTGAGTCCTTGGGGTGGGGCAGTCCTGAGCCAATGTGCCACCTAAGGAATGCAAGCCAAGTTTCCTTGCCACAGGAAAGCACACCGAGGCCTGGTGTTTTCTCTATGAAATTGACGTGGGCTTGAAGGGTGAGGCCTTTACTACATTGTGTACGGAGGTACTCGATTTGGGCTGCCTGGTGAAACAACCTGCGCTCACCAGCACCCTGAGTACCTTTCCTGAACTTTGATTCCTAGCTAGGTCAACTCGGCCTTCGGAGGCTAGATGGGACCAAACGTGTTCAGCTTGTGGGGAAAGCCTTTGACCAATGGCCAATATGCTTGTGCTTGTGCGAGGGTTAGGCAGGCACTTGACAACACAGGGTTTTTACCTTACCATAAGCTGTCCCTTTGGGCTGAAGCAGGCGGCGTGTGTGGATCACAGCCTGGGAAGCAGGGCCTCAGGGGAGTCTGCCAACAGACTGCCCTCCAGTATAGCCAGCTGAGAAAAGGTGGCAAGGCTGATGGAACCCGCTTACAACGAAATGTTTCTCTTCAGCAGAGGAGATTTTGCTACCACACGTCAGCAGCTCCTCTCCGTCAGAGTGCTGTTCCTGTGTAGACTAGGAAAAGCCACCACGTTCCCCAGCTTAGAAGAGGCTCTTTTCCTAGTTGGTTTCATCCGTGAGAGAGCCAGAAGGGCTGATCTCCACCAGTCGGGCTGCACAGCCTGAGTCCTTGGGGCAGGGCAGTCCTGAGCCAATGTGCCACCTAAGGAATGCAAGCCAAGTTTCCTTGCCACAGGAAAGCACACCGAGGCCTGGTGTTTTCTCTATGAAATTGACGTGGGCTTGAAGGGTGAGGCCTTTACTACATTGTGGAAAAGCTCGGGGTTACGGCTCTCTTTCTCCCTCTCTCGGTCCCATAACCTGGGCTCAGCCTTGAGGGAATGCAGAGTGGCAGAGACTGCCTCTCTGCCGGACTCAGAAGGCTTCTTCCCTTTAGGGCAATGCCGTTTGTGTCTTACTTCGTGGAGGAGGAATGAGGGCGCCCAGAGATATTCTGACATGAAATACCTAACCACAGAGGATCTGGAGGAGCCGGTTTCTCGGTGGAAGGAGCCCAAAAGCCTGCATTGCTAAGGTCTCTTTGAGAGCTGCCAGACACTCTGCCGTCCTAGGCCTAAGAATTGGACATTGTGACGGCATGGCAACACTTGGAATCCTAGGACCCAGTGGAAGCGCACCTCGCAAACTGGATGGAAGAAGCTTCCAAGCACAGTGTTCTTTCATGTCCCAAAGAGAACGCTAGTGTCTGAGGCTGGTAGCCTTGTTGCTAGAGAGAACTGGCATCCCCGTGGGCCTGTTGGCTACTTTCCTCTTTCCGACCCTCTCAGGAAACTCCTCCAGAAAGCCTTTAGGACCCGCTTAGAGAGAACAGCTGCGACGTGGATGCACAGAACATTAACCTAGCTCCCAGCCCAGGGTCCCAAACATCCATCTTTCTCTGGAGGGTACGTACCCCACCCAGGGATTCAAGCACGGAGTTTGCCTTGTACAACTTACACAGGAAATTGGGAGGAGATGTAGGGCCACTCTACTTGCGATCACGCTACGTGGCCCGGAGAAGTTATCACGCAGCAGAATTCAACCCCCTTCCTCTACACGTGTGTACCCCAAAGAAGCGCTGGACAGTGGGTGTTCTCAGGCCAAGAGCAGTCCTTGTTCTGGGCTGCACCTGCTCTGTGGTTCAAAGTTTCTCTGACTCTGCTCCTTCGGAAGCATTTCAGAGCTGACGCTATCCCTGGGCTGCCAAAGCAAAGAGGACAAGAGGCCTCTCACACTGAAGGCATGGGCTTGTTTCCCCTGAAGAAAGTGTAAGTCGCCCCTCCCAGGCCTGAGGCGTGTAAGAAGACACCATTTGCTCTGCGCAAGGAAAATGCAAGTAGGTGTACTCGATTTGGGCTGCCTGGTGAAACAACCTGCGCTCACCAGCACCCTGAGTACCTTTCCTGCACTTTGATTCCTAGCTGGGTGAACTCGGCCTTCGGAGGCTAGATGGGACCAAACGTGTTCAGCTTGTAGGGAAAGCCTTTGACCAATGGCCAATATGCTTGTGCTTGTGCGAGGGTTAGGCAGGCACTTGCCAACACAGGGTCTTTACCTTACCATAAGCTGTCCCTTTGGGCTGAAGCAGGCGGCGTGTGTGGATCACAGCCTGGGAAGCAGGGCCTCAGGGGAGTCTGCCAACAGACTGCCCTCCAGTAGAGCCAGCTGAGAAAAGGTGGCAAGGCTGATGGAACCCGCTTACAACGAAATGTTTCTCTTCAGCAGAGGAGGTTTTGCTGCCACACGTCAGCAGCTCCTCTCCCTCAGAGTGCTGTTCCTAGGTAGACTAGGAAAAGCCACCACGTTCCCCAGCTTAGAAGAGGCTCTTCTCCTAGTTGGTTTCATCCGTGAGAGAGCCAGAAGGGCTGATCTCCACCAGTCGGGCTACACAGCCTGAGTCCTTGGGGTGGGGCAGTCCTGAGCCAATGTGCCACCTAAGGAATGCAAGCCAAGTTTCCTTGCCACAGGAAAGCACACCGAGGCCTGGTGTTTTCTCTATGAAATTGACGTGGGCTTGAAGGGTGAGGCCTTTACTACATTGTGTACGGAGGTACTCGATTTGGGCTGCCTGGTGAAAGAACCTGCGCTCACCAGCACCCTGAGTACCTTTCCTGAACTTTGATTCCTAGCTAGGTCAACTCGGCCTTCGGAGGCTAGATGGGACCAAACGTGTTCAGCTTGTGGGGAAAGCCTTTGACCAATGGCCAATATGCTTGTGCTTGTGCGAGGGTTAGGCAGGCACTTGACAACACAGGGTTTTTACCTTACCATAAGCTGTCCCTTTGGGCTGAAGCAGGCGGCGTGTGTGGATCACAGCCTGGGAAGCAGGGCCTCAGGGGAGTCTGCCAACAGACTGCCCTCCAGTATAGCCAGCTGAGAAAAGGTGGCAAGGCTGATGGAACCCGCTTACAACGAAATGTTTCTCTTCAGCAGAGGAGATTTTGCTACCACACGTCAGCAGCTCCTCTCCGTCAGAGTGCTGTTCCTGTGTAGACTAGGAAAAGCCACCACGTTCCCCAGCTTAGAAGAGGCTCTTTTCCTAGTTGGTTTCATCCGTGAGAGAGCCAGAAGGGCTGATCTCCACCAGTCGGGCTGCACAGCCTGAGTCCTTGGGGCAGGGCAGGCCTGAGCCAATGTGCCACCTAAGGAATGCAAGCCAAGTTTCCTTGCCACAGGAAAGCACACCGAGGCCTGGTGTTTTCTCTATGAAATTGACGTGGGCTTGAAGGGTGAGGCCTTTACTACATTGTGGAAAAGCTCGGGGTTACGGCTCTCTTTCTCCCTCTCTCGGTCCCATAACCTGGGCTCAGCCTTGAGGGAATGCAGAGTGGCAGAGACTGCCTCTCTGCCGGACTCAGAAGGCTTCTTCCCTTTAGGGCAATGCCGTTTGTGTCTTACTTCGTGGAGGAGGAATGAGGGCGCCCAGAGATATTCTGACATGAAATACCTAACCACAGAGGATCTGGAGGAGCCGGTTTCTCGGTGGAAGGAGCCCAAAAGCCTGCATTGCTAAGGTCTCTTTGAGAGCTGCCAGACACTCTGCCGTCCTAGGCCTAAGAATTGGACATTGTGACGGCATGGCAACACTTGGAATCCTAGGACCCAGTGGAAGCGCACCTCGCAAACTGGATGGAAGAAGCTTCCAAGCACAGTGTTCTTTCATGTCCCAAAGAGAACGCTAGTGTCTGAGGCTGGTAGCCTTGTTGCTAGAGAGAACTGGCATCCCCGTGGGCCTGTTGGCTACTTTCCTCTTTCCGACCCTCTCAGGAAACTCCTCCAGAAAGCCTTTAGGACCCGCTTAGAGAGAACAGCTGCGACGTGGATGCACAGAACATTAACCTAGCTCCCAGCCCAGGGTCCCAAACATCCATCTTTCTCTGGAGGGTACGTACCCCACCCAGGGATTCAAGCACGGAGTTTGCCTTGTACAACTTACACAGGAAATTGGGAGGAGATGTAGGGCCACTCTACTTGCGATCACGCTACGTGGCCCGGAGAAGTTATCACGCAGCAGAATTCAACCCCCTTCCTCTACACGTGTGTACCCCAAAGAAGCGCTGGACAGTGGGTGTTCTCAGGCCAAGAGCAGTCCTTGTTCTGGGCTGCACCTGCTCTGTGGTTCAAAGTTTCTCTGACTCTGCTCCTTCGGAAGCATTTCAGAGCTGACGCTATCCCTGGGCTGCCAAAGCAAAGAGGACAAGAGGCCTCTCACACTGAAGGCATGGGCTTGTTTCCCCTGAAGAAAGTGTAAGTCGCCCCTCCCAGGCCTGAGGCGTGTAAGAAGACACCATTTGCTCTGCGCAAGGAAAATGCAAGTAGGTGTACTCGATTTGGGCTGCCTGGTGAAACAACCTGCGCTCACCAGCACCCTGAGTACCTTTCCTGCACTTTGATTCCTAGCTGGGTGAACTCGGCCTTCGGAGGCTAGATGGGACCAAACGTGTTCAGCTTGTAGGGAAAGCCTTTGACCAATGGCCAATATGCTTGTGCTTGTGCGAGGGTTAGGCAGGCACTTGCCAACACAGGGTCTTTACCTTACCATAAGCTGTCCCTTTGGGCTGAAGCAGGCGGCGTGTGTGGATCACAGCCTGGGAAGCAGGGCCTCAGGGGAGTCTGCCAACAGACTGCCCTCCAGTAGAGCCAGCTGAGAAAAGGTGGCAAGGCTGATGGAACCCGCTTACAACGAAATGTTTCTCTTCAGCAGAGGAGGTTTTGCTGCCACACGTCAGCAGCTCCTCTCCCTCAGAGTGCTGTTCCTAGGTAGACTAGGAAAAGCCACCACGTTCCCCAGCTTCGAAGAGGCTCTTCTCCTAGTTGGTTTCATCCGTGAGAGAGCCAGAAGGGCTGATCTCCACCAGTCGGGCTACACAGCCTGAGTCCTTGGGGTGGGGCAGTCCTGAGCCAATGTGCCACCTAAGGAATGCAAGCCAAGTTTCCTTGCCACAGGAAAGCACACCGAGGCCTGGTGTTTTCTCTATGAAATTGACGTGGGCTTGAAGGGTGAGGCCTTTACTACATTGTGTACGGAGGTACTCGATTTGGGCTGCCTGGTGAAACAACCTGCGCTCACCAGCACCCTGAGTACCTTTCCTGAACTTTGATTCCTAGCTAGGTCAACTCGGCCTTCGGAGGCTAGATGGGACCAAACGTGTTCAGCTTGTGGGGAAAGCCTTTGACCAATGGCCAATATGCTTGTGCTTGTGCGAGGGTTAGGCAGGCACTTGACAACACAGGGTTTTTACCTTACCATAAGCTGTCCCTTTGGGCTGAAGCAGGCGGCGTGTGTGGATCACAGCCTGGGAAGCAGGGCCTCAGGGGAGTCTGCCAACAGACTGCCCTCCAGTATAGCCAGCTGAGAAAAGGTGGCAAGGCTGATGGAACCTGCTTACAACGAAATGTTTCTCTTCAGCAGAGGAGATTTTGCTACCACACGTCAGCAGCTCCTCTCCGTCAGAGTGCTGTTCCTGTGTAGACTAGGAAAAGCCACCACGTTCCCCAGCTTAGAAGAGGCTCTTTTCCTAGTTGGTTTCATCCGTGAGAGAGCCAGAAGGGCTGATCTCCACCAGTCGGGCTGCACAGCCTGAGTCCTTGGGGCAGGGCAGTCCTGAGCCAATGTGCCACCTAAGGAATGCAAGCCAAGTTTCCTTGCCACAGGAAAGCACACCGAGGCCTGGTGTTTTCTCTATGAAATTGACGTGGGCTTGAAGGGTGAGGCCTTTACTACATTGTGGAAAAGCTCGGGGTTACGGCTCTCTTTCTCCCTCTCTCGGTCCCATAACCTGGGCTCAGCCTTGAGGGAATGCAGAGTGGCAGAGACTGCCTCTCTGCCGGACTCAGAAGGCTTCTTCCCTTTAGGGCAATGCCGTTTGTGTCTTACTTCGTGGAGGAGGAATGAGGGCGCCCAGAGATATTCTGACATGAAATACCTAACGACAGAGGATCTGGAGGAGCCGGTTTCTCGGTGGAAGGAGCCCAAAAGCCTGCATTGCTAAGGTCTCTTTGAGAGCTGCCAGACACTCTGCCGTCCTAGGCCTAAGAATTGGACATTGTGACGGCATGGCAACACTTGGAATCCTAGGACCCAGTGGAAGCGCACCTCGCAAACTGGATGGAAGAAGCTTCCAAGCACAGTGTTCTTTCATGTCCCAAAGAGAACGCTAGTGTCTGAGGCTGGTATCCTTTTGCTAGAGAGAACTGGCATCCCCGTGGGCCTGTTGGCTACTTTCCTCTTTCCGACCCTCTCAGGAAACTCCTCCAGAAAGCCTTTAGGACCCGCTTAGAGAGAACAGCTGCGACGTGGATGCACAGAACATTAACCTAGCTCCCAGCCCAGGGTCCCAAACATCCATCTTTCTCTGGAGGGTACGTACCCCACCCAGGGATTCAAGCACGGAGTTTGCCTTGTCCAACTTTCACAGGAAATTGGGAGGAGATGTAGGGCCACTCTACTTGCGATCACACTACGTGGCCCGGAGAAGTTATCACGCAGCAGAATTCAACCCCCTTCCTCTACACGTGTGTACCCCAAAGAAGCGCTGGACAGTGGGTGTTCTCAGGCCAAGAGCAGTCCTTGTTCTGGGCTGCACCTGCTCTGTGGTTCAAAGTTTCTCTGACTCTGCTCCTTCGGAAGCATTTCAGAGCTGACGCTATCCCTGGGCTGCCAAAGCAAAGAGGACAAGAGGCCTCTCACACTGAAGGCATGGGCTTGTTTCCCCTGAAGAAAGTGTAAGTCGCCCCTCCCAGGCCTGAGGCGTGTAAGAAGACACCATTTGCTCTGCGCAAGGAAAATGCAAGTAGGTGTACTCGATTTGGGCTGCCTGGTGAAACAACCTGCGCTCACCAGCACCCTGAGTACCTTTCCTGCACTTTGATTCCTAGCTGGGTGAACTCGGCCTTCGGAGGCTAGATGGGACCAAACGTGTTCAGCTTGTAGGGAAAGCCTTTGACCAATGGCCAATATGCTTGTGCTTGTGCGAGGGTTAGGCAGGCACTTGCCAACACAGGGTCTTTACCTTACCATAAGCTGTCCCTTTGGGCTGAAGCAGGCGGCGTGTGTGGATCACAGCCTGGGAAGCAGGGCCTCAGGGGAGTCTGCCAACAGACTGCCCTCCAGTAGAGCCAGCTGAGAAAAGGTGGCAAGGCTGATGGAACCCGCTTACAACGAAATGTTTCTCTTCAGCAGAGGAGGTTTTGCTGCCACACGTCAGCAGCTCCTCTCCCTCAGAGTGCTGTTCCTAGGTAGACTAGGAAAAGCCACCACGTTCCCCAGCTTCGAAGAGGCTCTTCTCCTAGTTGGTTTCATCCGTGAGAGAGCCAGAAGGGCTGATCTCCACCAGTCGGGCTACACAGCCTGAGTCCTTGGGGTGGGGCAGTCCTGAGCCAATGTGCCACCTAAGGAATGCAAGCCAAGTTTCCTTGCCACAGGAAAGCACACCGAGGCCTGGTGTTTGCTCTATGAAATTGACGTGGGCTTGAAGGGTGAGGCCTTTACTACATTGTGTACGGAGGTACTCGATTTGGGCTGCCTGGTGAAACAACCTGCGCTCACCAGCACCCTGAGTACCTTTCCTGAACTTTGATTCCTAGCTAGGTCAACTCGGCCTTCGGAGGCTAGATGGGACCAAACGTGTTCAGCTTGTGGGGAAAGCCTTTGACCAATGGCCAATATGCTTGTGCTTGTGCGAGGGTTAGGCAGGCACTTGACAACACAGGGTTTTTACCTTACCATAAGCTGTCCCTTTGGGCTGAAGCAGGCGGCGTGTGTGGATCACAGCCTGGGAAGCAGGGCCTCAGGGGAGTCTGCCAACAGACTGCCCTCCAGTATAGCCAGCTGAGAAAAGGTGGCAAGGCTGATGGAACCTGCTTACAACGAAATGTTTCTCTTCAGCAGAGGAGATTTTGCTACCACACGTCAGCAGCTCCTCTCCGTCAGAGTGCTGTTCCTGTGTAGACTAGGAAAAGCCACCACGTTCCCCAGCTTAGAAGAGGCTCTTTTCCTAGTTGGTTTCATCCGTGAGAGAGCCAGAAGGGCTGATCTCCACCAGTCGGGCTGCACAGCCTGAGTCCTTGGGGCAGGGCAGTCCTGAGCCAATGTGCCACCTAAGGAATGCAAGCCAAGTTTCCTTGCCACAGGAAAGCACACCGAGGCCTGGTGTTTTCTCTATGAAATTGACGTGGGCTTGAAGGGTGAGGCCTTTACTACATTGTGGAAAAGCTCAGGGTTACGGCTCTCTTTCTCCCTCTCTCGGTCCCATAACCTGGGCTCAGCCTTGAGGGAATGCAGAGTGGCAGAGACTGCCTCTCTGCCGGACTCAGAAGGCTTCTTCCCTTTAGGGCAATGCCGTTTGTGTCTTACTTCGTGGAGGAGGAATGAGGGCGCCCAGAGATATTCTGACATGAAATACCTAACGACAGAGGATCTGGAGGAGCCGGTTTCTCGGTGGAAGGAGCCCAAAAGCCTGCATTGCTAAGGTCTCTTTGAGAGCTGCCAGACACTCTGCCGTCCTAGGCCTAAGAATTGGACATTGTGACGGCATGGCAACACTTGGAATCCTAGGACCCAGTGGAAGCGCACCTCGCAAACTGGATGGAAGAAGCTTCCAAGCACAGTGTTCTTTCATGTCCCAAAGAGAACGCTAGTGTCTGAGGCTGGTAGCCTTGTTGCTAGAGAGAACTGGCATCCCCGTGGGCCTGTTGGCTACTTTCCTCTTTCCGACCCTCTCAGGAAACTCCTCCAGAAAGCCTTTAGGACCCGCTTAGAGAGAACAGCTGCGACGTGGATGCACAGAACATTAACCTAGCTCCCAGCCCAGGGTCCCAAACATCCATCTTTCTCTGGAGGGTACGTACCCCACCCAGGGATTCAAGCACGGAGTTTGCCTTGTACAACTTACACAGGAAATTGGGAGGAGATGTAGGGCCACTCTACTTGCGATCACGCTACGTGGCCCGGAGAAGTTATCACGCAGCAGAATTCAACCCCCTTCCTCTACACGTGTGTACCCCAAAGAAGCGCTGGACAGTGGGTGTTCTCAGGCCAAGAGCAGTCCTTGTTCTGGGCTGCACCTGCTCTGTGGTTCAAAGTTTCTCTGACTCTGCTCCTTCGGAAGCATTTCAGAGCTGACGCTATCCCTGGGCTGCCAAAGCAAAGAGGACAAGAGGCCTCTCACACTGAAGGCATGGGCTTGTTTCCCCTGAAGAAAGTGTAAGTCGCCCCTCCCAGGCCTGAGGCGTGTAAGAAGACACCATTTGCTCTGCGCAAGGAAAATGCAAGTAGGTGTACTCGATTTGGGCTGCCTGGTGAAACAACCTGCGCTCACCAGCACCCTGAGTACCTTTCCTGCACTTTGATTCCTAGCTGGGTGAACTCGGCCTTTGGAGGCTAGATGGGACCAAACGTGTTCAGCTTGTAGGGAAAGCCTTTGACCAATGGCCAATATGCTTGTGCTTGTGCGAGGGTTAGGCAGGCACTTGCCAACACAGGGTCTTTACCTTACCATAAGCTGTCCCTTTGGGCTGAAGCAGGCGGCGTGTGTGGATCACAGCCTGGGAAGCAGGGCCTCAGGGGAGTCTGCCAACAGACTGCCCTCCAGTAGAGCCAGCTGAGAAAAGGTGGCAAGGCTGATGGAACCCGCTTACAACGAAATGTTTCTCTTCAGCAGAGGAGGTTTTGCTGCCACACGTCAGCAGCTCCTCTCCCTCAGAGTGCTGTTCCTAGGTAGACTAGGAAAAGCCACCACGTTCCCCAGCTTAGAAGAGGCTCTTCTCCTAGTTGGTTTCATCCGTGAGAGAGCCAGAAGGGCTTATCTCCACCAGTCGGGCTACACAGCCTGAGTCCTTGGGGTGGGGCAGTCCTGAGCCAATGTGCCACCTAAGGAATGCAAGCCAAGTTTCCTTGCCACAGGAAAGCACACCGAGGCCTGGTGTTTTCTCTATGAAATTGACGTGGGCTTGAAGGGTGAGGCCTTTACTACATTGTGTACGGAGGTACTCGATTTGGGCTGCCTGGTGAAACAACCTGCGCTCACCAGCACCATGAGTACCTTTCCTGAACTTTGATTCCTAGCTAGGTCAACTCGGCATTCGGAGGCTACATGGGACCAAACGTGTTCAGCTTGTGGGGAAAGCCTTTGACCAATGGCCAATATGCTTGTGCTTGTGCGAGGGTTAGGCAGGCACTTGACAACACAGGGTTTTTACCTTACCATAAGCTGTCCCTTTGGGCTGAAGCAGGCGGCGTGTGTGGATCACAGCCTGGGAAGCAGGGCCTCAGGGAAGTCTGCCAACAGACTGCCCTCCAGTATAGCCAGCTGAGAAAAGGTGGCAAGGCTGATGGAACCCGCTTACAACGAAATGTTTCTCTTCAGCAGAGGAGATTTTGCTACCACACGTCAGCAGCTCCTCTCCGTTAGAGTGCTGTTCCTGTGTAGACTAGGAAAAGCCACCACGTTCCCCAGCTTAGAAGAGGCTCTTTTCCTAGTTGGTTTCATCCGTGAGAGAGCCAGAAGGGCTGATCTCCACCAGTCGGGCTGCACAGCCTGAGTCCTTGGGGCAGGGCAGTCCTGAGCCAATGTGCCACCTAAGGAATGCAAGCCAAGTTTCCTTGCCACAGGAAAGCACACCGAGGCCTGGTGTTTTCTCTATGAAATTGACGTGGGCTTGAAGGGTGAGGCCTTTACTACATTGTGGAAAAGCTCGGGGTTACGGCTCTCTTTCTCCCTCTCTCGGTCCCATAACCTGGGCTCAGCCTTGAGGGAATGCAGAGTGGCAGAGACTGCCTCTCTGCCGGACTCAGAAGGCTTCTTCCCTTTAGGGCAATGCCGTTTGTGTCTTACTTCGTGGAGGAGGAATGAGGGCGCCCAGAGATATTCTGACATGAAATACCTAACGACAGAGGATCTGGAGGAGCCGGTTTCTCGGTGGAAGGAGCCCAAAAGCCTGCATTGCTAAGGTCTCTTTGAGAGCTGCCAGACACTCTGCCGTCCTAGGCCTAAGAATTGGACATTGTGACGGCATGGCAACACTTGGAATCCTAGGACCCAGTGGAAGCGCACCTCGCAAACTGGATGGAAGAAGCTTCCAAGCACAGTGTTCTTTCATGTCCCAAAGAGAACGCTAGTGTCTGAGGCTGGTAGCCTTGTTGCTAGAGAGAACTGGCATCCCCGTGGGCCTGTTGGCTACTTTCCTCTTTCCGACCCTCTCAGGAAACTCCTCCAGAAAGCCTTTAGGACCCGCTTAGAGAGAACAGCTGCGACGTGGATGCACAGAACATTAACCTAGCTCCCAGCCCAGGGTCCCAAACATCCATCTTTCTCTGGAGGGTACGTACCCCACCCAGGGATTCAAGCACGGAGTTTGCCTTGTCCAACTTACACAGGAAATTGGGAGGAGATGTAGGGCCACTCTACTTGCGATCACAGTACGTGGCCCGGAGAAGTTATCACGCAGCAGAATTCAACCCCCTTCCTCTACACGTGTGTACCCCAAAGAAGCGCTGGACAGTGGGTGTTCTCAGGCCAAGAGCAGTCCTTGTTCTGGGCTGCACCTGCTCTGTAGTTCAAAGTTTCTCTGACTCTGCTCCTTCGAAAGCATTTCAGAGCTGACGCTATCCCTGGGCTGCCAAAGCAAAGAGGACAAGAGGCCTCTCACACTGAAGGCATGGGCTTGTTTCCCCTGAAGAAAGTGTAAGTCGCCCCTCCCAGGCCTGAGGCGTGTAAGAAGACACCATTTGCTCTGCGCAAGGAAAATGCAAGTAGGTGTACTTGATTTGGGCTGCCTGGTGAAACAACCTGCGCTCACCAGCACCCTGAGTACCTTTCCTGCACTTTGATTCCTAGCTGGGTGAACTCGGCCTTCGGAGGCTAGATGGGACCAAACGTGTTCAGCTTGTAGGGAAAGCCTTTGACCAATGGCCAATATGCTTGTGCTTGTGCGAGGGTTAGGCAGGCACTTGCCAACACAGGGTCTTTACCTTACCATAAGCTGTCCCTTTGGGCTGAAGCAGGCGGCGTGTGTGGATCACAGCCTGGGAAGCAGGGCCTCAGGGGAGTCTGCCAACAGACTGCCCTCCAGTAGAGCCAGCTGAGAAAAGGTGGCAAGGCTGATGGAACCCGCTTACAACGAAATGTTTCTCTTCAGCAGAGGAGGTTTTGCTGCCACACGTCAGCAGCTCCTCTCCCTCAGAGTGCTGTTCCTAGGTAGACTAGGAAAAGCCACCACGTTCCCCAGCTTCGAAGAGGCTCTTCTCCTAGTTGGTTTCATCCGTGAGAGAGCCAGAAGGGCTGATCTCCACCAGTCGGGCTACACAGCCTGAGTCCTTGGGGTGGGGCAGTCCTGAGCCAATGTGCCACCTAAGGAATGCAAGCCAAGTTTCCTTGCCACAGGAAAGCACACCGAGGCCTGGTGTTTGCTCTATGAAATTGACGTGGGCTTGAAGGGTGAGGCCTTTACTACATTGTGTACGGAGGTACTCGATTTGGGCTGCCTGGTGAAACAACCTGCGCTCACCAGCACCCTGAGTACCTTTCCTGAACTTTGATTCCTAGCTAGGTCAACTCGGCCTTCGGAGTCTAGATGGGACCAAACGTGTTCAGCTTGTGGGGAAAGCCTTTGACCAATGGCCAATATGCTTGTGCTTGTGCGAGGGTTAGGCAGGCACTTGACAACACAGGGTTTTTACCTTACCATAAGCTGTCCCTTTGGGCTGAAGCAGGCGGCGTGTGTGGATCACAGCCTGGGAAGCAGGGCCTCAGGGGAGTCTGCCAACAGACTGCCCTCCAGTATAGCCAGCTGAGAAAAGGTGGCAAGGCTGATGGAACCTGCTTACAACGAAATGTTTCTCTTCAGCAGAGGAGATTTTGCTACCACACGTCAGCAGCTCCTCTCCGTCAGAGTGCTGTTCCTGTGTAGACTAGGAAAAGCCACCACGTTCCCCAGCTTAGAAGAGGCTCTTTTCCTAGTTGGTTTCATCCGTGAGAGAGCCAGAAGGGCTGATCTCCACCAGTCTGGCTGCACAGCCTGAGTCCTTGGGGCAGGGCAGTCCTGAGCCAATGTGCCACCTAAGGAATGCAAGCCAAGTTTCCTTGCCACAGGAAAGCACACCGAGGCCTGGTGTTTTCTCTATGAAATTGACGTGGGCTTGAAGGGTGAGGCCTTTACTACATTGTGGAAAAGCTCAGGGTTACGGCTCTCTTTCTCCCTCTCTCGGTCCCATAACCTGGGCTCAGCCTTGAGGGAATGCAGAGTGGCAGAGACTGCCTCTCTGCCGGACTCAGAAGGCTTCTTCCCTTTAGGGCAATGCCGTTTGTGTCTTACTTCGTGGAGGAGGAATGAGGGCGCCCAGAGATATTCTGACATGAAATACCTAACGACAGAGGATCTGGAGGAGCCGGTTTCTCGGTGGAAGGAGCCCAAAAGCCTGCATTGCTAAGGTCTCTTTGAGAGCTGCCAGACACTCTGCCGTCCTAGGCCTAAGAATTGGACATTGTGACGGCATGGCAACACTTGGAATCCTAGGACCCAGTGGAAGCGCACCTCGCAAACTGGATGGAAGAAGCTTCCAAGCACAGTGTTCTTTCATGTCCCAAAGAGAACGCTAGTGTCTGAGGCTGGTAGCCTTGTTGCTAGAGAGAACTGGCATCCCCGTGGGCCTGTTGGCTACTTTCCTCTTTCCGACCCTCTCAGGAAACTCCTCCAGAAAGCCTTTAGGACCCGCTTAGAGAGAACAGCTGCGAAGTGGATGCACAGAACATTAACCTAGCTCCCAGCCCAGGGTCCCAAACATCCATCTTTCTCTGGAGGGTACGTACCCCACCCAGGGATTCAAGCACGGAGTTTGCCTTGTACAACTTACACAGGAAATTGGGAGGAGATGTAGGGCCACTCTACTTGCGATCACGCTACGTGGCCCGGAGAAGTTATCACGCAGCAGAATTCAACCCCCTTCCTCTACACGTGTGTACCCCAAAGAAGCGCTGGACAGTGGGTGTTCTCAGGCCAAGAGCAGTCCTTGTTCTGGGCTGCACCTGCTCTGTGGTTCAAAGTTTCTCTGACTCTGCTCCTTCGGAAGCATTTCAGAGCTGACGCTATCCCTGGGCTGCCAAAGCAAAGAGGACAAGAGGCCTCTCACACTGAAGGCATGGGCTTGTTTCCCCTGAAGAAAGTGTAAGTCGCCCCTCCCAGGCCTGAGGCGTGTAAGAAGACACCATTTGCTCTGCGCAAGGAAAATGCAAGTAGGTGTACTCGATTTGGGCTGCCTGGTGAAACAACCTGCGCTCACCAGCACCCTGAGTACCTTTCCTGCACTTTGATTCCTAGCTGGGTGAACTCGGCCTTCGGAGGCTAGATGGGACCAAACGTGTTCAGCTTGTAGGGAAAGCCTTTGACCAATGGCCAATATGCTTGTGCTTGTGCGAGGGTTAGGCAGGCACTTGCCAACACAGGGTCTTTACCTTACCATAAGCTGTCCCTTTGGGCTGAAGCAGGCGGCGTGTGTGGATCACAGCCTGGGAAGCAGGGCCTCAGGGGAGTCTGCCAACAGACTGCCCTCCAGTATAGCCAGCTGAGAAAAGGTGGCAAGGCTGATGGAACCCGCTTACAACGAAATGTTTCTCTTCAGCAGAGGAGATTTTGCTACCGCACGTCAGCAGCTCCTCTCCGTCAGAGTGCTGTTCCTGTGTAGACTAGGAAAAGCCACCACGTTCCCCAGCTTAGAAGAGGCTCTTCTCCTAGTTGGTTTCATCCGTGAGAGAGCCAGAAGGGCTGATCTCCACCAGTCGGGCTGCACAGCCTGAGTCCTTGGGGCAGGGCAGTCCTGAGCCAATGTGCCACCTAAGGAATGCAAGCCAAGTTTCCTTGCCACAGGAAAGCACACCGAGGCCTGGTGTTTTCTCTATGAAATTGACGTGGGCTTGAAGGGTGAGGCCTTTACTACATTGTGTACGGAGGTACTCGATTTGGGCTGCCTGGTGAAACAACCTGCGCTCACCAGCACCCTGAGTACCTTTCCTGAAGTTTGATTCCTAGCTAGGTCAACTCGGCCTTCGGAGGCTAGATGGGACCAAACGTGTTCAGCTTGTGGGGAAAGACTTTGACCAATGGCCAATATGCTTGTGCTTGTGCGAGGGTTAGGCAGGCACTTGACAACACAGGGTTTTTACCTTACCATAAGCTGTCCCTTTGGGCTGAAGCAGGCGGCGTGTGTGGATCACAGCCTGGGAAGCAGGGCCTCAGGGGAGTCTTCCAACAGACTGCCCTCCAGTATAGCCAGCTGAGAAAAGGTGGCAAGGCTGATGGAACCCGCTTACAACGAAATGTTTCTCTTCAGCAGAGGAGATTTTGCTACCACACGTCAGCAGCTCCTCTCCGTCAGAGTGCTGTTCCTGTGTAGACTAGGAAAAGCCACCACGTTCCCCAGCTTAGAAGAGGCTCTTTTCCTAGTTGGTTTCATCCGTGAGAGAGCCAGAAGGGCTGATCTCCACCAGTCGGGCTGCACAGCCTGAGTCCTTGGGGCAGGGCAGTCCTGAGCCAATGTGCCACCTAAGGAATGCAAGCCAAGTTTCCTTGCCACAGGAAAGCACACCGAGGCCTGGTGCTTTCTCTATGAAATTGACGTGGGCTTGAAGGGTGAGGCCTTTACTACATTGTGGAAAAGCTCGGGGTTACGGCTCTCTTTCTCCCTCTCTCGGTCCCATAACCTGGGCTCAGCCTTGAGGGAATGCAGAGTGGCAGAGACTGCCTCTCTGCCGGACTCAGAAGGCTTCTTCCCTTTAGGGCAATGCCGTTTGTGTCTTACTTCGTGGAGGAGGAATGAGGGCGCCCAGAGATATTCTGACATGAAATACCTAACGACAGAGGATCTGGAGGAGCCGGTTTCTCGGTGGAAGGAGCCCAAAAGCCTGCATTGCTAAGGTCTCTTTGAGAGCTGCCAGACACTCTGCCGTCCTAGGCCTAAGAATTGGACATTGTGACGGCATGGCAACACTTGGAATCCTAGGACCCAGTGGAAGCGCACCTCGCAAACTGGATGGAAGAAGCTTCCAAGCACAGTGTTCTTTCATGTCCCAAAGAGAACGCTAGTGTCTGAGGCTGGTAGCCTTGTTGCTAGAGAGAACTGGCATCCCCGTGGGCCTGTTGGCTACTTTCCTCTTTCCGACTCTCTCAGGAAACTCCTCCAGAAAGCCTTTAGGACCCGCTTAGAGAGAACAGCTGCGACGTGGATGCACAGAACATTAACCTAGCTCCCAGCCCAGGGTCCCAAACATCCATCTTTCTCTGGAGGGTACGTACCCCACCCAGGGATTCAAGCACGGAGTTTGCCTTGTACAACTTACACAGGAAATTGGGAGGAGATGTAGGGCCACTCTACTTGCGATCACACTACGTGGCCCGGAGAAGTTATCACGCAGCAGAATTCAACCCCCTTCCTCTACACGTGTGTACCCCAAAGAAGCGCTGGACAGTGGGTGTTCTCAGGCCAAGAGCAGTCCTTTTTCTGGGCTGCACCTGCTCTGTGGTTCAAAGTTTCTCTGACTCTGCTCCTTCGGAAGCATTTCAGAGCTGACGCTATCCCTGGGCTGCCAAAGCAAAGAGGACAAGAGGCCTCTCACACTGAAGGCATGGGCTTGTTTCCCCTGAAGAAAGTGTAAGTCGCCCCTCCCAGGCCTGAGGCGTGTAAGAAGACACCATTTGCTCTGCGCAAGGAAAATGCAAGTAGGTGTACTCGATTTGGGCTGCCTGGTGAAACAACCTGCGCTCACCAGCACCCTGAGTACCTTTCCTGCACTTTGATTCCTAGCTAGGTGAACTCGGCCTTCGGAGGCTAGATGGGACCAAACGTGTTCAGCTTGTAGGGAAAGCCTTTGACCAATGGCCAATATGCTTGTGCTTGTGCGAGGGTTAGGCAGGCACTTGCCAACACAGGGTCTTTACCTTACCATAAGCTGTCCCTTTGGGCTGAAGCAGGCGGCGTGTGTGGATCACAGCCTGGGAAGCAGGGCCTCAGGGGAGTCTGCCAACAGACTGCCCTCCAGTAGAGCCAGCTGAGAAAAGGTGGCAAGGCTGATGGAACCCGCTTACAACGAAATGTTTCTCTTCAGCAGAGGAGGTTTTGCTGCCACACGTCAGCAGCTCCTCTCCCTCAGAGTGCTGTTCCTAGGTAGACTAGGAAAAGCCACCACGTTCCCCAGCTTAGAAGAGGCTCTTCTCCTAGTTGGTTTCATCCGTGAGAGAGCCAGAAGGGCTGATCTCCACCAGTCGGGCTGCACAGCCTGAGTCCTTGGGGTGGGGCAGTCCTGAGCCAATGTGCCACCTAAGGAATGCAAGCCAAGTTTCCTTGCCACAGGAAAGCACACCGAGGCCTGGTGTTTTCTCTATGAAATTGACGTGGGCTTGAAGGGTGAGGCCTTTACTACATTGTGGAAAAGCTCGGGGTTACGGCTCTCTTTCTCCCTCTCTCGGTCCCATAACCTGGGCTCAGCCTTGAGGGAATGCTGAGTGGCAGAGACTGCCTCTCTGCCGGACTCAGAAGGCTTCTTCCCTTTAGGGCAATGCCGTTTGTGTCTTACTTCGTGGAGGAGGAATGTGGGCGCCCAGAGATATTCTGACATGAAATACCTAACGACAGAGGATCTGGAGGAGCCGGTTTCTCGGTGGAAGGAGCCCAAAAGCCTGCATTGCTAAGGTCTCTTTGAGAGCTGCCAGACACTCTGCCGTCCTAGGCCTAAGAATTGGACATTGTGACGGCATGGCAACACTTGGAATCCTAGGACCCAGTGGAAGCGCACCTCGCAAACTGGATGGAAGAAGCTTCCAAGCACAGTGTTCTTTCATGTCCCAAAGAGAACGCTAGTGTCTGAGGCTGGTAGCCTTGTTGCTAGAGAGAACTGGCATCCCCGTGGGCCTGTTGGCTACTTTCCTCTTTCCGACCCTCTCAGGAAACTCCTCCAGAAAGCCTTTAGGACCCGCTTAGAGAGAACAGCTGCGAAGTGGATGCACAGAACATTAACCTAGCTCCCAGCCCAGGGTCCCAAACATCCATCTTTCTCTGGAGGGTACGTACCCCACCCAGGGATTCAAGCACGGAGTTTGCCTTGTAAAACTTACACAGGAAATTGGGAGGAGATGTAGGGCCACTCTACTTGCGATCACACTACGTGGCCCGGAGAAGTTATCACGCAGCAGAATTCAACCCCCTTCCTCTACACGTGTGTACCCCAAAGAAGCGCTGGACAGTGGGTGTTCTCAGGCCAAGAGCAGTCCTTGTTCTGGGCTGCACCTGCTCTGTGGTTCAAAGTTTCTCTGACTCTGCTCCTTCGGAAGCATTTCAGAGCTGACGCTATCCCTGGGCTGCCAAAGCAAAGAGGACAAGAGGCCTCTCACACTGAAGGCATGGGCTTGTTTCCCCTGAAGAAAGTGTAAGTCGCCCCTCCCAGGCCTGAGGCGTGTAAGAAGACACCATTTGCTCTGCACAAGGAAAATGCAAGTAGGTGTACTCGATTTGGGCTGCCTGGTGAAACAACCTGCGCTCACCAGCACCCTGAGTACCTTTCCTGCACTTTGATTCCTAGCTAGGTGAACTCGGCCTTCGGAGGCTAGATGGGACCAAACGTGTTCAGCTTGTAGGGAAAGCCTTTGACCAATGGCCAATATGCTTGTGCTTGTGCGAGGGTTAGGCAGGCACTTGCCAACACAGGGTCTTTACCTTACCATAAGCTGTCCCTTTGGGCTGAAGCAGGCGGCGTGTGTGGATCACAGCCTGGGAAGCAGGGCCTCAGGGGAGTCTGCCAACAGACTGCCCTCCAGTAGAGCCAGCTGAGAAAAGGTGGCAAGGCTGATGGAACCCGCTTACAACGAAATGTTTCTCTTCAGCAGAGGAGGTTTTGCTGCCACACGTCAGCAGCTCCTCTCCCTCAGAGTGCTGTTCCTAGGTAGACTAGGAAAAGCCACCAAGTTCCCCAGCTTAGAAGAGGCTCTTCTCCTAGTTGGTTTCATCCGTGAGAGAGCCAGAAGGGCTGATCTCCACCAGTCGGGCTACACAGCCTGAGTCCTTGGGGTGGGGCAGTCCTGAGCCAATGTGCCACCTAAGGAATGCAAGCCAAGTTTCCTTGCCACAGGAAAGCACACCGAGGCCTGGTGTTTGCTCTATGAAATTGACGTGGGCTTGAAGGGTGAGGCCTTTACTACATTGTGTACGGAGGTACTCGATTTGGGCTGCCTGGTGAAACAACCTGCGCTCACCAGCACCCTGAGTACCTTTCCTGAACTTTGATTCCTAGCTAGGTCAACTCGGCCTTCGGAGGCTAGATGGGACCAAACGTGTTCAGCTTGTGGGGAAAGCCTTTGACCAATGGCCAATATGCTTGTGCTTGTGCGAGGGTTAGGCAGGCACTTGACAACACAGGGTTTTTAGCTTACCATAAGCTGTCCCTTTGGGCTGAAGCAGGCGGCGTGTGTGGATCACAGCCTGGGAAGCAGGGCCTCAGGGGAGTCTGCCAACAGACTGCCCTCCAGTATAGCCAGCTGAGAAAAGGTGGCAAGGCTGATGGAACCTGCTTACAACGAAATGTTTCTCTTCAGCAGAGGAGATTTTGCTACCACACGTCAGCAGCTCCTCTCCGTCAGAGTGCTGTTCCTGTGTAGACTAGGAAAAGCCACCACGTTCCCCAGCTTAGAAGAGGCTCTTTTCCTAGTTGGTTTCATCCGTGAGAGAGCCAGAAGGGCTGATCTCCACCAGTCGGGCTGCACAGCCTGAGTCCTTGGGGCAGGGCAGTCCTGAGCCAATGTGCCACCTAAGGAATGCAAGCCAAGTTTCCTTGCCACAGGAAAGCACACCGAGGCCTGGTGTTTTCTCTATGAAATTGACGTGGGCTTGAAGGGTGAGGCCTTTACTACATTGTGGAAAAGCTCAGGGTTACGGCTCTCTTTCTCCCTCTCTTGGTCCCATAACCTGGGCTCAGCCTTGAGGGAATGCAGAGTGGCAGAGACTGCCTCTCTGCCGGACTCAGAAGGCTTCTTCCCTTTAGGGCAACGCCGTTTGTGTCTTACTTCGTGGAGGAGGAATGAGGGCGCCCAGAGATATTCTGACATGAAATACCTAACGACAGAGGATCTGGAGGAGCCGGTTTCTCGGTGGAAGGAGCCCAAAAGCCTGCATTGCTAAGGTCTCTTTGAGAGCTGCCAGACACTCTGCCGTCCTAGGCCTAAGAATTGGACATTGTGACGGCATGGCAACACTTGGAATCCTAGGACCCAGTGGAAGCGCACCTCGCAAACTGGATGGAAGAAGCTTCCAAGCACAGTGTTCTTTCATGTCCCAAAGAGAACGCTAGTGTCTGAGGCTGGTAGCCTTGTTGCTAGAGAGAACTGGCATCCCCGTGGGCCTGTTGGCTACTTTCCTCTTTCCGACCCTCTCAGGAAACTCCTCCAGAAAGCCTTTAGGACCCGCTTAGAGAGAACAGCTGCGACGTGGATGCACAGAACATTAACCTAGCTCCCAGCCCAGGGTCCCAAACATCCATCTTTCTCTGGAGGGTACGTACCCCACCCAGGGATTCAAGCACGGAGTTTGCCTTGTACAACTTACACAGGAAATTGGGAGGAGATGTAGGGCCACTCTACTTGCGATCACGCTACGTGGCCCGGAGAAGTTATCACGCAGCAGAATTCAACCCCCTTCCTCTACACGTGTGTACCCCAAAGAAGCGCTGGACAGTGGGTGTTCTCAGGCCAAGAGCAGTCCTTGTTCTGGGCTGCACCTGCTCTGTGGTTCAAAGTTTCTCTGACTCTGCTCCTTCGGAAGCATTTCAGAGCTGACGCTATCCCTGGGCTGCCAAAGCAAAGAGGACAAGAGGCCTCTCACACTGAAGGCATGGGCTTGTTTCCCCTGAAGAAAGTGTAAGTCGCCCCTCCCAGGCCTGAGGCGTGTAAGAAGACACCATTTGCTCTGCCCAAGGAAAATGCAAGTAGGTGTACTCGATTTGGGCTGCCTGGTGAAACAACCTGCGCTCACCAGCACCCTGAGTACCTTTCCTGCACTTTGATTCCTAGCTGGGTGAACTCGGCCTTCGGAGGCTAGATGGGACCAAACGTGTTCAGCTTGTAGGGAAAGCCTTTGACCAATGGCCAATATGCTTGTGCTTGTGCGAG
Organism: Eubalaena glacialis; assembly: GCF_028564815.1. Classification (NCBI taxonomy): domain Eukaryota; kingdom Metazoa; phylum Chordata; class Mammalia; order Artiodactyla; family Balaenidae; genus Eubalaena; species Eubalaena glacialis. The sequence goes on along the minus strand of NC_083733.1, from coordinate 46,636,828 downwards.
GGTTAGGCAGGCACTTGCCAACACAGGGTCTTTACCTTACCATAAGCTGTCCCTTTGGGCTGAAGCAGGCGGCGTGTGTGGATCACAGCCTGGGAAGCAGGGCCTCAGGGGAGTCTGCCAACAGACTGCCCTCCAGTAGAGCCAGCTGAGAAAAGGTGGCAAGGCTGATGGAACCCGCTTACAACGAAATGTTTTTCTTCAGCAGAGGAGGTTTTGCTGCCACACGTCAGCAGCTCCTCTCCCTCAGAGTGCTGTTCCTAGGTAGACTAGGAAAAGCCACCAAGTTCCCCAGCTTAGAAGAGGCTCTTCTCCTAGTTGGTTTCATCCGTGAGAGAGCCAGAAGGGCTGATCTCCACCAGTCGGGCTACACAGCCTGAGTCCTTGGGGTGGGGCAGTCCTGAGCCAATGTGCCACCTAAGGAATGCAAGCCAAGTTTCCTTGCCACAGGAAAGCACACCGAGGCCTGGTGTTTGCTCTATGAAATTGACGTGGGCTTGAAGGGTGAGGCCTTTACTACATTGTGTACGGAGGTACTCGATTTGGGCTGCCTGGTGAAACAACCTGCGCTCACCAGCACCCTGAGTACCTTTCCTGAACTTTGATTCCTAGCTAGGTCAACTCGGCCTTCGGAGGCTAGATGGGACCAAACGTGTTCAGCTTGTGGGGAAAGCCTTTGACCAATGGCCAATATGCTTGTGCTTGTGCGAGGGTTAGGCAGGCACTTGACAACACAGGGTTTTTACCTTACCATAAGCTGTCCCTTTGGGCTGAAGCAGGCGGCGTGTGTGGATCACAGCCTGGGAAGCAGGGCCTCAGGGGAGTCTGCCAACAGACTGCCCTCCAGTATAGCCAGCTGAGAAAAGGTGGCAAGGCTGATGGAACCTGCTTACAACGAAATGTTTCTCTTCAGCAGAGGAGATTTTGCTACCACACGTCAGCAGCTCCTCTCCGTCAGAGTGCTGTTCCTGTGTAGACTAGGAAAAGCCACCACGTTCCCCAGCTTAGAAGAGGCTCTTTTCCTAGTTGGTTTCATCCGTGAGACAGCCAGAAGGGCTGATCTCCACCAGTCGGGCTGCACAACCTGAGTCCTTGGGGCAGGGCAGTCCTGAGCCAATGTGCCACCTAAGGAATGCAAGCCAAGTTTCCTTGCCACAGGAAAGCACACCGAGGCCTGGTGTTTTCTCTATGAAATTGACGTGGGCTTGAAGGGTGAGGCCTTTACTACATTGTGGAAAAGCTCGGGGTTACGGCTCTCTTTCTCCCTCTCTCGGTCCCATAACCTGGGCTCAGCCTTGAGGGAATGCAGAGTGGCAGAGACTGCCTCTCTGCCGGACTCAGAAGGCTTCTTCCCTTTAGGGCAATGCCGTTTGTGTCTTACTTCGTGGAGGAGGAATGAGGGCGCCCAGAGATATTCTGACATGAAATACCTAACGACAGAGGATCTGGAGGAGCCGGTTTCTCGGTGGAAGGAGCCCAAAAGCCTGCATTGCTAAGGTCTCTTTGAGAGCTGCCAGACACTCTGCCGTCCTAGGCCTAAGAATTGGACATTGTGACGGCATGGCAACACTTGGAATCCTAGGACCCAGTGGAAGCGCACCTCGCAAACTGGATGGAAGAAGCTTCCAAGCACAGTGTTCTTTCATGTCCCAAAGAGAACGCTAGTGTCTGAGGCTGGTAGCCTTGTTGCTAGAGAGAACTGGCATCCCCGTGGGCCTGTTGGCTACTTTCCTCTTTCCGACCCTCTCAGGAAACTCCTCCAGAAAGCCTTTAGGACCCGCTTAGAGAGAACAGCTGCGAAGTGGATGCACAGAACATTAACCTAGCTCCCAGCCCAGGGTCCCAAACATCCATCTTTCTCTGGAGGGTACGTACCCCACCCAGGGATTCAAGCACGGAGTTTGCCTTGTACAACTTACACAGGAAATTGGGAGGAGATGTAGGGCCACTCTACTTGCGATCACACTACGTGGCCCGGAGAAGTTATCACGCAGCAGAATTCAACCCCCTTCCTCTACACGTGTGTACCCCAAAGAAGCGCTGGACAGTGGGTGTTCTCAGGCCAAGGGCAGTCCTTGTTCTGGGCTGCACCTGCTCTGTGGTTCAAAGTTTCTCTGACTCTGCTCCTTCGGAAGCATTTCAGAGCTGACGCTATCCCTGGGCTGCCAAAGCAAAGAGGACAAGAGGCCTCTCACACTGAAGGCATGGGCTTGTTTCCCCTGAAGAAAGTGTAAGTCGCCCCTCCCAGGCCTGAGGCGTGTAAGAAGACACCATTTGCTCTGCGCAAGGAAAATGCAAGTAGGTGTACTCGATTTGGGCTGCCTGGTGAAACAACCTGCGCTCACCAGCACCCTGAGTACCTTTCCTGCACTTTGATTCCTAGCTGGGTGAACTCGGCCTTCGGAGGCTAGATGGGACCAAACGTGTTCAGCTTGTAGGGAAAGCCTTTGACCAATGGCCAATATGCTTGTGCTTGTGCGAGGGTTAGGCAGGCACTTGCCAACACAGGGTCTTTACCTTACCATAAGCTGTCCCTTTGGGCTGAAGCAGGCGGCGTGTGTGGATCACAGCCTGGGAAGCAGGGCCTCAGGGGAGTCTGCCAACAGACTGCCCTCCAGTAGAGCCAGCTGAGAAAAGGTGGCAAGGCTGATGGAACCCGCTTACAACGAAATGTTTCTCTTCAGCAGAGGAGGTTTTGCTGCCACACGTCAGCAGCTCCTCTCCCTCAGAGTGCTGTTCCTAGGTAGACTAGGAAAAGCCACCAAGTTCCCCAGCTTAGAAGAGGCTCTTCTCCTAGTTGGTTTCATCCGTGAGAGAGCCAGAAGGGCTGATCTCCACCAGTCGGGCTACACAGCCTGAGTCCTTGGGGCGGGGCAGTCCTGAGCCAATGTGCCACCTAAGGAATGCAAGCCAAGTTACCTTGCCACAGGAAAGCACACCTAGGCCTGGTGTTTTCTCTATGAAATTGACGTGGGCTTGAAGGGTGAGGCCTTTACTACATTGTGTACGGAGGTACTCGATTTGGGCTGCCTGGTGAAACAACCTGCGCTCACCAGCACCCTGAGTACCTTTCCTGAACTTTGATTCCTAGCTAGGTCAACTCGGCCTTCGGAGGCTAGATGGGACCAAACGTGTTCAGCTTGTGGGGAAAGCCTTTGACCAATGGCCAATATGCTTGTGCTTGTGCGAGGGTTAGGCAGGCACTTGACAACACAGGGTTTTTACCTTACCATAAGCTGTCCCTTTGGGCTGAAGCAGGCGGCGTGTGTGGATCACAGCCTGGGAAGCAGGGCCTCAGGTGAGTCTGCCAACAGACTGCTCTCCAGTAGAGCCAGCTGAGAAAAGGTGGAAAGCACACCGAAGCCTGGTGTTTTCTCTATGAAATTGACGTGGGCTTGAAGGGTGAGGCCTTTACTACATTGTGGAAAAGCTCGGGGTTACGGCTCTCTTTCTCCCTCTCTCGGTCCCATAACCTGGGCTCAGCCTTGAGGGAATGCTGAGTGGCAGAGACTGCCTCTCTGCCGGACTCAGAAGGCTTCTTCCCTTTAGGGCAATGCCGTTTGTGTCTTACTTCGTGGAGGAGGAATGAGGGCGCCCAGAGATATTCTGACATGAAATACCTAACGACAGAGGATCTGGAGGAGCCGGTTTCTTGGTGGAAGGAGCCCAAAAGCCTGCATTGCTAAGGTCTCTTTGAGAGCTGCCAGACACTCTGCCGTCCTAGGCCTAAGAATTGGACATTGTGACGGCATGGCAACACTTGGAATCCTAGGACCCAGTGGAAGCGCACCTCGCAAACTGGATGGAAGAAGCTTCCAAGCACAGTGTTCTTTCATGTCCCAAAGAGAACGCTAGTGTCTGAGGCTGGTAGCCTTGTTGCTAGAGAGAACTGGCATCCCCGTGGGCCTGTTGGCTACTTTCCTCTTTCCGACCCTCTCAGGAAACTCCTCCAGAAAGCCTTTAGGACCCGCTTAGAGAGAACAGCTGCGAAGTGGATGCACAGAACATTAACCTAGCTCCCAGCCCAGGGTCCCAAACATCCATCTTTCTCTGGAGGGTACGTACCCCACCCAGGGATTCAAGCACGGAGTTTGCCTTGTACAACTTACACAGGAAATTGGGAGGAGATGTAGGGCCACTCTACTTGCGATCACACTACGTGGCCCGGAGAAGTTATCACGCAGCAGAATTCAACCCCCTTCCTCTACACGTGTGTACCCCAAAGAAGCGCTGGACAGTGGGTGTTCTCAGGCCAAGAGCAGTCCTTGTTCTGGGCTGCACCTGCTCTGTGGTTCAAAGTTTCTCTGACTCTGCTCCTTCGGAAGCATTTCAGAGCTGACGCTATCCCTGGGCTGCCAAAGCAAAGAGGACAAGAGGCCTCTCACACTGAAGGCATGGGCTTGTTTCCCCTGAAGAAAGTGTAAGTCGCCCCTCCCAGGCCTGAGGCGTGTAAGAAGACACCATTTGCTCTGCGCAAGGAAAATGCAAGTAGGTGTACTCGATTTGGGCTGCCTGGTGAAACAACCTGCGCTCACCAGCACCCTGAGTACCTTTCCTGCACTTTGATTCCTAGCTAGGTGAACTCGGCCTTCGGAGGCTAGATGGGACCAAACGTGTTCAGCTTGTAGGGAAAGCCTTTGACCAATGGCCAATATGCTTGTGCTTGTGCGAGGGTTAGGCAGGCACTTGCCAACACAGGGTCTTTACCTTACCATAAGCTGTCCCTTTGGGCTGAAGCAGGCGGCGTGTGTGGATCACAGCCTGGGAAGCAGGGCCTCAGGGGAGTCTGCCAACAGACTGCCCTCCAGTAGAGCCAGCTGAGAAAAGGTGGCAAGGCTGATGGAACCCGCTTACAACGAAATGTTTCTCTTCAGCAGAGGAGGTTTTGCTGCCACACGTCAGCAGCTCCTCTCCCTCAGAGTGCTGTTCCTAGGTAGACTAGGAAAAGCCACCACGTTCCCCAGCTTAGAAGAGGCTCTTCTCCTAGTTGGTTTCATCCGTGAGAGAGCCAGAAGGGCTGATCTCCACCAGTCGGGCTACACAGCCTGAGTCCTTGGGGTGGGGCAGTCCTGAGCCAATGTGCCACCTAAGGAATGCAAGCCAAGTTTCCTTGCCACAGGAAAGCACACCGAGGCCTGGTGTTTTCTCTATGAAATTGACGTGGGCTTGAAGGGTGAGGCCTTTACTACATTGTGTACGGAGGTACTCGATTTGGGCTGCCTGGTGAAACAACCTGCGCTCACCAGCACCCTGAGTACCTTTCCTGAACTTTGATTCCTAGCTAGGTCAACTCGGCCTTCGGAGGCTAGATGGGACCAAACGTGTTCAGCTTGTGGGGAAAGCCTTTGACCAATGGCCAATATGCTTGTGCTTGTGCGAGGGTTAGGCAGGCACTTGACAACACAGGGTTTTTACCTTACCATAAGCTGTCCCTTTGGGCTGAAGCAGGCGGCGTGTGTGGATCACAGCCTGGGAAGCAGGGCCTCAGGGGAGTCCGCCAACAGACTGCCCTCCAGTAGAGCCAGCTGAGAAAAGGTGGCAAGGCTGATGGAACCCGCTTACAACGAAATGTTTCTCTTCAGCAGAGGAGATTTTGCTACCACACGTCAGCAGCTCCTCTCCGTCAGAGTGCTGTTCCTGTGTAGACTAGGAAAAGCCACCACGTTCCCCAGCTTAGAAGAGGCTCTTTTCCTAGTTGGTTTCATCCGTGAGAGAGCCAGAAGGGCTGATCTCCACCAGTCGGGCTGCACAGCCTGAGTCCTTGGGGCAGGGCAGTCCTGAGCCAATGTGCCACCTAAGGAATGCAAGCCAAGTTTCCTTGCCACAGGAAAGCACACCGAGGCCTGGTGTTTTCTCTATGAAATTGACGTGGGCTTGAAGGGTGAGGCCTTTACTACATTGTGGAAAAGCTCGGGGTTACGGCTCTCTTTCTCCCTCTCTCGGTCCCATAACCTGGGCTCAGCCTTGAGGGAATGCAGAGTGGCAGAGACTGCCTCTCTGCCGGACTCAGAAGGCTTCTTCCCTTTAGGGCAATGCCGTTTGTGTCTTACTTCGTGGAGGAGGAATGAGGGCGCCCAGAGATATTCTGACATGAAATACCTAACGACAGAGGATCTGGAGGAGCCGGTTTCTCGGTGGAAGGAGCCCAAAAGCCTGCATTGCTAAGGTCTCTTTGAGAGCTGCCAGACACTCTGCCGTCCTAGGCCTAAGAATTGGACATTGTGACGGCATGGCAACACTTGGAATCCTAGGACCCAGTGGAAGCGCACCTCGCAAACTGGATGGAAGAAGCTTCCAAGCACAGTGTTCTTTCATGTCCCAAAGAGAACGCTAGTGTCTGAGGCTGGTAGCCTTGTTGCTAGAGAGAACTGGCATCCCCGTGGGCCTGTTGGCTACTTTCCTCTTTCCGACCCTCTCAGGAAACTCCTCCAGAAAGCCTTTAGGACCCGCTTAGAGAGAACAGCTGCGACGTGGATGCACAGAACATTAACCTAGCTCCCAGCCCAGGGTCCCAAACATCCATCTTTCTCTGGAGGGTACGTACCCCACCCAGGGATTCAAGCACGGAGTTTGCCTTGTACAACTTACACAGGAAATTGGGAGGAGATGTAGGGCCACTCTACTTGCGATCACGCTACGTGGCCCGGAGAAGTTATCACGCAGCAGAATTCAACCCCCTTCCTCTACACGTGTGTACCCCAAAGAAGCGCTGGACAGTGGGTGTTCTCAGGCCAAGAGCAGTCCTTGTTCTGGGCTGCACCTGCTCTGTGGTTCAAAGTTTCTCTGACTCTGCTCCTTCGGAAGCATTTCAGAGCTGACGCTATCCCTGGGCTGCCAAAGCAAAGAGGACAAGAGGCCTCTCACACTGAAGGCATGGGCTTGTTTCCCCTGAAGAAAGTGTAAGTCGCCCCTCCCAGGCCTGAGGCGTGTAAGAAGACACCATTTGCTCTGCGCAAGGAAAATGCAAGTAGGTGTACTCGATTTGGGCTGCCTGGTGAAACAACCTGCGCTCACCAGCACCCTGAGTACCTTTCCTGCACTTTGATTCCTAGCTGGGTGAACTCGGCCTTCGGAGGCTAGATGGGACCAAACGTGTTCAGCTTGTAGGGAAAGCCTTTGACCAATGGCCAATATGCTTGTGCTTGTGCGAGGGTTAGGCAGGCACTTGCCAACACAGGGTCTTTACCTTACCATAAGCTGTCCCTTTGGGCTGAAGCAGGCGGCGTGTGTGGATCACAGCCTGGGAAGCAGGGCCTCAGGGGAGTCTGCCAACAGACTGCCCTCCAGTAGAGCCAGCTGAGAAAAGGTGGCAAGGCTGATGGAACCCGCTTACAACGAAATGTTTCTCTTCAGCAGAGGAGGTTTTGCTGCCACACGTCAGCAGCTCCTCTCCCTCAGAGTGCTGTTCCTAGGTAGACTAGGAAAAGCCACCACGTTCCCCAGCTTAGAAGAGGCTCTTCTCCTAGTTGGTTTCATCCGTGAGAGAGCCAGAAGGGCTTATCTCCACCAGTCGGGCTACACAGCCTGAGTCATTGGGGTGGGGCAGTCCTGAGCCAATGTGCCACCTAAGGAATGCAAGCCAAGTTTCCTTGCCACAGGAAAGCACACCGAGGCCTGGTGTTTTCTCTATGAAATTGACGTGGGCTTGAAGGGTGAGGCCTTTACTACATTGTGTACGGAGGTACTCGATTTGGGCTGCCTGGTGAAACAACCTGCGCTCACCAGCACCCTGAGTACCTTTCCTGAACTTTGATTCCTAGCTAGGTCAACTCGGCCTTCGGAGGCTAGATGGGACCAAACGTGTTCAGCTTGTGGGGAAAGCCTTTGACCAATGGCCAATATGCTTGTGCTTGTGCGAGGGTTAGGCAGGCACTTGACAACACAGGGTTTTTACCTTACCATAAGCTGTCCCTTTGGGCTGAAGCAGGCGGCGTGTGTGGATCACAGCCTGGGAAGCAGGGCCTCAGGGGAGTCTGCCAACAGACTGCCCTCCAGTATAGCCAGCTGAGAAAAGGTGGCAAGGCTGATGGAACCCGCTTACAACGAAATGTTTCTCTTCAGCAGAGGAGATTTTGCTACCACACGTCAGCAGCTCCTCTCCGTCAGAGTGCTGTTCCTGTGTAGACTAGGAAAAGCCACCACGTTCCCCAGCTTAGAAGAGGCTCTTTTCCTAGTTGGTTTCATCCGTGAGAGAGCCAGAAGGGCTGATCTCCACCAGTCGGGCTGCACAACCTGAGTCCTTGGGGCAGGGCAGTCCTGAGCCAATGTGCCACCTAAGGAATGCAAGCCAAGTTTCCTTGCCACAGGAAAGCACACCGAGGCCTGGTGTTTTCTCTATGAAATTGACGTGGGCTTGAAGGGTGAGGCCTTTACTACATTGTGGAAAAGCTCGGGGTTACGGCTCTCTTTCTCCCTCTCTCGGTCCCATAACCTGGGCTCAGCCTTGAGGGAATGCAGAGTGGCAGAGACTGCCTCTCTGCCGGACTCAGAAGGCTTCTTCCCTTTAGGGCAATGCCGTTTGTGTCTTACTTCGTGGAGGAGGAATGAGGGCGCCCAGAGATATTCTGACATGAAATACCTAACGACAGAGGATCTGGAGGAGCCGGTTTCTCGGTGGAAGGAGCCCAAAAGCCTGCATTGCTAAGGTCTCTTTGAGAGCTGCCAGACACTCTGCCGTCCTAGGCCTAAGAATTGGACATTGTGACGGCATGGCAACACTTGGAATCCTAGGACCCAGTGGAAGCGCACCTCGCAAACTGGATGGAAGAAGCTTCCAAGCACAGTGTTCTTTCATGTCCCAAAGAGAACGCTAGTGTCTGAGGCTGGTAGCCTTGTTGCTAGAGAGAACTGGCATCCCCGTGGGCCTGTTGGCTACTTTCCTCTTTCCGACCCTCTCAGGAAACTCCTCCAGAAAGCCTTTAGGACCCGCTTAGAGATAACAGCTGCGAAGTGGATGCACAGAACATTAACCTAGCTCCCAGCCCAGGGTCCCAAACATCCATCTTTCTCTGGAGGGTACGTACCCCACCCAGGGATTCAAGCACGGAGTTTGCCTTGTACAACTTACACAGGAAATTGGGAGGAGATGTAGGGCCACTCTACTTGCGATCACACTACGTGGCCTGGAGAAGTTATCACGCAGCAGAATTCAACCCCCTTCCTCTACACGTGTGTACCCCAAAGAAGCGCTGGACAGTGGGTGTTCTCAGGCCAAGAGCAGTCCTTGTTCTGGGCTGCACCTGCTCTGTGGTTCAAAGTTTCTCTGACTCTGCTCCTTCGGAAGCATTTCAGAGCTGACGCTATCCCTGGGCTGCCAAAGCAAAGAGGACAAGAGGCCTCTCACACTGAAGGCATGGGCTTGTTTCCCCTGAAGAAAGTGTAAGTCGCCCCTCCCAGGCCTGAGGCGTGTAAGAAGACACCATTTGCTCTGCGCAAGGAAAATGCAAGTAGGTGTACTCGATTTGGGCTGCCTGGTGAAACAACCTGCGCTCACCAGCACCCTGAGTACCTTTCCTGCACTTTGATTCCTAGCTGGGTGAACTCGGCCTTCGGAGGCTAGATGGGACCAAACGTGTTCAGCTTGTAGGGAAAGCCTTTGACCAATGGCCAATATGCTTGTGCTTGTGCGAGGGTTAGGCAGGCACTTGCCAACACAGGGTCTTTACCTTACCATAAGCTGTCCCTTTGGGCTGAAGCAGGCGGCGTGTGTGGATCACAGCCTGGGAAGCAGGGCCTCAGGGGAGTCTGCCAACAGACTGCCCTCCAGTAGAGCCAGCTGAGAAAAGGTGGCAAGGCTGATGGAACCCGCTTACAACGAAATGTTTCTCTTCAGCAGAGGAGGTTTTGCTGCCACACGTCAGCAGCTCCTCTCCCTCAGAGTGCTGTTCCTAGGTAGACTAGGAAAAGCCACCACGTTCCCCAGCTTAGAAGAGGCTCTTCTCCTAGTTGGTTTCATCCGTGAGAGAGCCAGAAGGGCTTATCTCCACCAGTCGGGCTACACAGCCTGAGTCATTGGGGTGGGGCAGTCCTGAGCCAATGTGCCACCTAAGGAATGCAAGCCAAGTTTCCTTGCCACAGGAAAGCACACCGAGGCCTGGTGTTTTCTCTATGAAATTGACGTGGGCTTGAAGGGTGAGGCCTTTACTACATTGTGTACGGAGGTACTCGATTTGGGCTGCCTGGTGAAACAACCTGCGCTCACCAGCACCCTGAGTACCTTTCCTGAACTTTGATTCCTAGCTAGGTCAACTCGGCCTTCGGAGGCTAGATGGGACCAAACGTGTTCAGCTTGTGGGGAAAGCCTTTGACCAATGGCCAATATGCTTGTGCTTGTGCGAGGGTTAGGCAGGCACTTGACAACACAGGGTTTTTACCTTACCATAAGCTGTCCCTTTGGGCTGAAGCAGGCGGCGTGTGTGGATCACAGCCTGGGAAGCAGGGCCTCAGGGGAGTCTGCCAACAGACTGCCCTCCAGTATAGCCAGCTGAGAAAAGGTGGCAAGGCTGATGGAACCCGCTTACAACGAAATGTTTCTCTTCAGCAGAGGAGATTTTGCTACCACACGTCAGCAGCTCCTCTCCGTCAGAGTGCTGTTCCTGTGTAGACTAGGAAAAGCCACCACGTTCCCCAGCTTAGAAGAGGCTCTTTTCCTAGTTGGTTTCATCCGTGAGAGAGCCAGAAGGGCTGATCTCCACCAGTCGGGCTGCACAACCTGAGTCCTTGGGGCAGGGCAGTCCTGAGCCAATGTGCCACCTAAGGAATGCAAGCCAAGTTTCCTTGCCACAGGAAAGCACACCGAGGCCTGGTGTTTTCTCTATGAAATTGACGTGGGCTTGAAGGGTGAGGCCTTTACTACATTGTGGAAAAGCTCGGGGTTACGGCTCTCTTTCTCCCTCTCTCGGTCCCATAACCTGGGCTCAGCCTTGAGGGAATGCAGAGTGGCAGAGACTGCCTCTCTGCCGGACTCAGAAGGCTTCTTCCCTTTAGGGCAATGCCGTTTGTGTCTTACTTCGTGGAGGAGGAATGAGGGCGCCCAGAGATATTCTGACATGAAATACCTAACGACAGAGGATCTGGAGGAGCCGGTTTCTCGGTGGAAGGAGCCCAAAAGCCTGCATTGCTAAGGTCTCTTTGAGAGCTGCCAGACACTCTGCCGTCCTAGGCCTAAGAATTGGACATTGTGACGGCATGGCAACACTTGGAATCCTAGGACCCAGTGGAAGCGCACCTCGCAAACTGGATGGAAGAAGCTTCCAAGCACAGTGTTCTTTCATGTCCCAAAGAGAACGCTAGTGTCTGAGGCTGGTAGCCTTGTTGCTAGAGAGAACTGGCATCCCCGTGGGCCTGTTGGCTACTTTCCTCTTTCCGACCCTCTCAGGAAACTCCTCCAGAAAGCCTTTAGGACCCGCTTAGAGATAACAGCTGCGAAGTGGATGCACAGAACATTAACCTAGCTCCCAGCCCAGGGTCCCAAACATCCATCTTTCTCTGGAGGGTACGTACCCCACCCAGGGATTCAAGCACGGAGTTTGCCTTGTACAACTTACACAGGAAATTGGGAGGAGATGTAGGGCCACTCTACTTGCGATCACACTACGTGGCCTGGAGAAGTTATCACGCAGCAGAATTCAACCCCCTTCCTCTACACGTGTGTACCCCAAAGAAGCGCTGGACAGTGGGTGTTCTCAGGCCAAGAGCAGTCCTTGTTCTGGGCTGCACCTGCTCTGTGGTTCAAAGTTTCTCTGACTCTGCTCCTTCGGAAGCATTTCAGAGCTGACGCTATCCCTGGGCTGCCAAAGCAAAGAGGACAAGAGGCCTCTCACACTGAAGGCATGGGCTTGTTTCCCCTGAAGAAAGTGTAAGTCGCCCCTCCCAGGCCTGAGGCGTGTAAGAAGACACCATTTGCTCTGCGCAAGGAAAATGCAAGTAGGTGTACTCGATTTGGGCTGCCTGGTGAAACAACCTGCGCTCACCAGCACCCTGAGTACCTTTCCTGCACTTTGATTCCTAGCTGGGTGAACTCGGCCTTCGGAGGCTAGATGGGACCAAACGTGTTCAGCTTGTAGGGAAAGCCTTTGACCAATGGCCAATATGCTTGTGCTTGTGCGAGGGTTAGGCAGGCACTTGCCAACACAGGGTCTTTACCTTACCATAAGCTGTCCCTTTGGGCTGAAGCAGGCGGCGTGTGTGGATCACAGCCTGGGAAGCAGGGCCTCAGGGGAGTCTGCCAACAGACTGCCCTCCAGTAGAGCCAGCTGAGAAAAGGTGGCAAGGCTGATGGAACCCGCTTACAACGAAATGTTTCTCTTCAGCAGAGGAGGTTTTGCTGCCACACGTCAGCAGCTCCTCTCCCTCAGAGTGCTGTTCCTAGGTAGACTAGGAAAAGCCACCAAGTTCCCCAGCTTAGAAGAGGCTCTTCTCCTAGTTGGTTTCATCCGTGAGAGAGCCAGAAGGGCTGATCTCCACCAGTCGGGCTACACAGCCTGAGTCCTTGGGGCGGGGCAGTCCTGAGCCAATGTGCCACCTAAGGAATGCAAGCTAAGTTACCTTGCCACAGGAAAGCACACCGAGGCCTGGTGTTTTCTCTATGAAATTGACGTGGGCTTGAAGGGTGAGGCCTTTACTACATTGTGTACGGAGGTACTCGATTTGGGCTGCCTGGTGAAACAACCTGCGCTCACCAGCACCCTGAGTACCTTTCCTGAACTTTGATTCCTAGCTAGGTCAACTCGGCCTTCGGAGGCTAGATGGGACCAAACGTGTTCAGCTTGTGGGGAAAGCCTTTGACCAATGGCCAATATGCTTGTGCTTGTGCGAGGGTTAGGCAGGCACTTGACAACACAGGGTTTTTACCTTACCATAAGCTGTCCCTTTGGGCTGAAGCAGGCGGCGTGTGTGGATCACAGCCTGGGAAGCAGGGCCTCAGGGGAGTCTGCCAACAGACTGCCCTCCAGTATAGCCAGCTGAGAAAAGGTGGCAAGGCTGATGGAACCCGCTTACAACGAAATGTTTCTCTTCAGCAGAGGAGATTTTGCTACCACATGTCAGCAGCTCCTCTCCGTCAGAGTGCTGTTCCTGTGTAGACTAGGAAAAGCCACCACGTTCCCCAGCTTAGAAGAGGCTCTTTTCCTAGTTGGTTTCATCCGTGAGAGAGCCAGAAGGGCTGATCTCCACCAGTCGGGCTGCACAACCTGAGTCCTTGGGGCAGGGCAGTCCTGAGCCAATGTGCCACCTAAGGAATGCAAGCCAAGTTTCCTTGCCACAGGAAAGCACACCGAGGCCTGGTGTTTTCTCTATGAAATTGACGTGGGCTTGAAGGGTGAGGCCTTTACTACATTGTGGAAAAGCTCGGGGTTACGGCTCTCTTTCTCCCTCTCTCGGTCGCATAACCTGGGCTCAGCCTTGAGGGAATGCAGGGTGGCAGAGACTGCCTCTCTGCCGGACTCAGAAGGCTTCTTCCCTTTAGGGCAATGCCGTTTCTGTCTTACTTCTTGGAGGAGGAATGAGGGCGCCCAGAGATATTCTGACATGAAATACCTAACGACAGAGGATCTGGAGGAGCCGGTTTCTCGGTGGAAGGAGCCCAAAAGCCTGCATTGCTAAGGTCTCTTTGAGAGCTGCCAGACACTCTGCCGTCCTAGGCCTAAGAATTGGACATTGTGACGGCATGGCAACACTTGGAATCCTAGGACCCAGTGGAAGCGCACCTCGCAAACTGGATGGAAGAAGCTTCCAAGCACAGTGTTCTTTCATGTCCCAAAGAGAACGCTAGTGTCTGAGGCTGGTAGCCTTGTTGCTAGAGAGAACTGGCATCCCCGTGGGCCTGTTGGCTACTTTCCTCTTTCCGACCCTCTCAGGAAACTCCTCCAGAAAGCCTTTAGGACCCGCTTAGAGAGAACAGCTGCGAAGTGGATGCACAGAACATTAACCTAGCTCCCAGCCCAGGGTCCCAAACATCCATCTTTCTCTGGAGGGTACGTACCCCACCCAGGGATTCAAGCACGGAGTTTGCCTTGTACAACTTACACAGGAAATTGGGAGGAGATGTAGGGCCACTCTACTTGCGATCACACTACGTGGCCCGGAGAAGTTATCACGCAGCAGAATTCAACCCCCTTCCTCTACACGTGTGTACCCCAAAGAAGCGCTGGACAGTGGGTGTTCTCAGGCCAAGAGCAGTCCTTGTTCTGGGCTGCACCTGCTCTGTGGTTCAAAGTTTCTCTGACTCTGCTCCTTCGGAAGCATTTCAGAGCTGACGCTATCCCTGGGCTGCCAAAGCAAAGAGGACAAGAGGCCTCTCACACTGAAGGCATGGGCTTGTTTCCCCTGAAGAAAGTGTAAGTCGCCCCTCCCAGGCCTGAGGCGTGTAAGAAGACACCATTTGCTCTGCGCAAGGAAAATGCAAGTAGGTGTACTCTATTTGGGCTGCCTGGTGAAACAACCTGCGCTCACCAGCACCCTGAGTACCTTTCCTGCACTTTGATTCCTAGCTGGGTGAACTCGGCCTTCGGAGGCTAGATGGGACCAAACGTGTTCAGCTTGTAGGGAAAGCCTTTGACCAATGGCCAATATGCTTGTGCTTGTGCGAGGGTTAGGCAGGCACTTGCCAACACAGGGTCTTTACCTTACCATAAGCTGTCCCTTTGGGCTGAAGCAGGCGGCGTGTGTGGATCACAGCCTGGGAAGCAGGGCCTCAGGGGAGTCTGCCAACAGACTGCCCTCCAGTAGAGCCAGCTGAGAAAAGGTGGCAAGGCTGATGGAACCCGCTTACAACGAAATGTTTCTCTTCAGCAGAGGAGGTTTTGCTGCCACACGTCAGCAGCTCCTCTCCCTCAGAGTGCTGTTCCTAGGTAGACTAGGAAAAGCCCCCAAGTTCCCCAGCTTAGAAGAGGCTCTTCTCCTAGTTGGTTTCATCCGTGAGAGAGCCAGAAGGGCTGATCTCCACCAGTCGGGCTACACAGCCTGAGTCCTTGGGGCGGGGCAGTCCTGAGCCAATGTGCCACCTAAGGAATGCAAGCCAAGTTACCTTGCCACAGGAAAGCACACCGAGGCCTGGTGTTTTCTCTATGAAATTGACGTGGGCTTGAAGGGTGAGGCCTTTACTACATTGTGTACGGAGGTACTCGATTTGGGCTGCCTGGTGAAACAACCTGCGCTCACCAGCACCCTGAGTACATTTCCTGAACTTTGATTCCTAGCTAGGTCAACTCGGCCTTCGGAGGCTAGATGGGACCAAACGTGTTCAGCTTGTGGGGAAAGCCTTTGACCAATGGCCAATATGCTTGTGCTTGTGCGAGGGTTAGGCAGGCACTTGACAACACAGGGTTTTTACCTTACCATAAGCTGTCCCTTTGGGCTGAAGCAGGCGGCGTGTGTGGATCACAGCCTGGGAAGCAGGGCCTCAGGGGAGTCTGCCAACAGACTGCCCTCCAGTAGAGCCAGCTGAGAAAAGGTGGAAAGCACACCGAAGCCTGGTGTTTTCTCTATGAAATTGTCGTGGGCTTGAAGGGTGAGGCCTTTACTACATTGTGGAAAAGCTCGGGGTTACGGCTCTCTTTCTCCCTCTCTCGGTCCCATAACCTGGGCTCAGCCTTGAGGGAATGCTGAGTGGCAGAGACTGCCTCTCTGCCGGACTCAGAAGGCTTCTTCCCTTTAGGGCAATGCCGTTTGTGTCTTACTTCGTGGAGGAGGAATGAGGGCGCCCAGAGATATTCTGACATGAAATACCTAACGACAGAGGATCTGGAGGAGCCGGTTTCTTGGTGGAAGGAGCCCAAAAGCCTGCATTGCTAAGGTCTCTTTGAGAGCTGCCAGACACTCTGCCGTCCTAGGCCTAAGAATTGGACATTGTGACGGCATGGCAACACTTGGAATCCTAGGACCCAGTGGAAGCGCACCTCGCAAACTGGATGGAAGAAGCTTCCAAGCACAGTGTTCTTTCATGTCCCAAAGAGAACGCTAGTGTCTGAGGCTGGTAGCCTTGTTGCTAGAGAGAACTGGCATCCCCGTGGGCCTGTTGGCTACTTTCCTCTTTCCGACCCTCTCAGGAAACTCCTCCAGAAAGCGTTTAGGACCCGCTTAGAGAGAACAGCTGCGAAGTGGATGCACAGAACATTAACCTAGCTCCCAGCCCAGGGTCCCAAACATCCGTCTTTCTCTGGAGGGTACGTACCCCACCCAGGGATTCAAGCACGGAATTTGCCTTGTACAACTTACACAGGAAATTGGGAGGAGATGTAGGGCCACTCTACTTGCGATCACACTACGTGGCCCGGAGAAGTTATCACGCAGCAGAATTCAACCCCCTTCCTCTACACGTGTGTACCCCAAAGAAGCGCTGGACAGTGGGTGTTCTCAGGCCAAGAGCAGTCCTTGTTCTGGGCTGCACCTGCTCTGTGGTTCAAAGTTTCTCTGACTCTGCTCCTTCGGAAGCATTTCAGAGCTGACGCTATCCCTGGGCTGCCAAAGCAAAGAGGACAAGAGGCCTCTCACACTGAAGGCATGGGCTTGTTTCCCCTGAAGAAAGTGTAAGTCGCCCCTCCCAGGCCTGAGGCGTGTAAGAAGACACCATTTGCTCTGCGCAAGGAAAATGCAAGTAGGTGTACTCCATTTGGGCTGCCTGGTGAAACAACCTGCGCTCACCAGCACCCTGAGTACCTTTCCTGCACTTTGATTCCTAGCTGGGTGAACTCGGCCTTCGGAGGCTAGATGGGACCAAACGTGTTCAGCTTGTAGGGAAAGCCTTTGACCAATGGCCAATATGCTTGTGCTTGTGCGAGGGTTAGGCAGGCACTTGCCAACACAGGGTCTTTACCTTACCATAAGCTGTCCCTTTGGGCTGAAGCAGGCGGCGTGTGTGGATCACAGCCTGGGAAGCAGGGCCTCAGGGGAGTCTGCCAACAGACTGCCCTCCAGTAGAGCCAGCTGAGAAAAGGTGGCAAGGCTGATGGAACCTGCTTACAACGAAATGTTTCTCTTCAGCAGAGGAGGTTTTGCTGCCACACGTCAGCAGCTCCTCTCCCTCAGAGTGCTGTTCCTAGGTAGACTAGGAAAAGCCACCACGTTCCCCAGCTTAGAAGAGGCTCTTCTCCTAGTTGGTTTCATCCGTGAGAGAGCCAGAAGGGCTGATCTCCACCAGTCGGGCTACACAGCCTGAGTCCTTGGGGTGGGGCAGTCCTGAGCCAATGTGCCACCTAAGGAATGCAAGCCAAGTTTCCTTGCCACAGGAAAGCACACCGAGGCCTGGTGTTTTCTCTATGAAA
Source organism: Eubalaena glacialis (assembly GCF_028564815.1). NCBI lineage: Eukaryota > Metazoa > Chordata > Mammalia > Artiodactyla > Balaenidae > Eubalaena > Eubalaena glacialis. The sequence continues at coordinate 46,619,570 of NC_083733.1, read as the reverse complement.
TTGACGTGGGCTTGAAGGGTGAGGCCTTTACTACATTGTGTACGGAGGTACTCGATTTGGGCTGCCTGGTGAAACAACCTGCGCTCACCAGCACCCTGAGTACCTTTCCTGCACTTTGATTCCTAGCTGGGTGAACTCGGCCTTCGGAGGCTAGATGGGACCAAACGTGTTCAGCTTGTAGGGAAAGCCTTTGACCAATGGCCAATATGCTTGTGCTTGTGCGAGGGTTAGGCAGGCACTTGCCAACACAGGGTCTTTACCTTACCATAAGCTGTCCCTTTGGGCTGAAGCAGGCGGCGTGTGTGGATCACAGCCTGGGAAGCAGGGCCTCAGGGGAGTCTGCCAACAGACTGCCCTCCAGTAGAGCCAGCTGAGAAAAGGTGGCAAGGCTGATGGAACCCGCTTACAACGAAATGTTTCTCTTCAGCAGAGGAGGTTTTGCTGCCACACGTCAGCAGCTCCTCTCCCTCAGAGTGCTGTTCCTAGGTAGACTAGGAAAAGCCACCACGTTCCCCAGCTTAGAAGAGGCTCTTCTCCTAGTTGGTTTCATCCGTGAGAGAGCCAGAAGGGCTGATCTCCACCAGTCGGGCTACAGAGCCTGAGTCCTTGGGGTGGGGCAGTCCTGAGCCAATGTGCCACCTAAGGAATGCAAGCCAAGTTTCCTTGCCACAGGAAAGCACACCGAGGCCTGGTGTTTTCTCTATGAAATTGACGTGGGCTTGAAGGGTGAGGCCTTTACTACATTGTGGAAAAGCTCGGGGTTACGGCTCTCTTTCTCCCTCTCTCGGTCCCATAACCTGGGCTCAGCCTTGAGGGAATGCAGAGTGGCAGAGACTGCCTCTCTGCCGGACTCAGAAGGCTTCTTCCCTTTAGGGCAATGCTGTTTGTGTCTTACTTCGTGGAGGAGGAATGAGGGCGCCCAGAGATATTCTGACATGAAATACCTAACCACAGAGGATCTGGAGGAGCCGGTTTCTCGGTGGAAGGAGCCCAAAAGCCTGCATTGCTAAGGTCTCTTTGAGAGCTGCCAGACACTCTGCCGTCCTAGGCCTAAGAATTGGACATTGTGACGGCATGGCAACACTTGGAATCCTAGGACCCAGTGGAAGCGCACCTCGCAAACTGGACGGAAGAAGCTTCCAAGCACAGTGTTCTTTCATGTCCCAAAGAGAACGCTAGTGTCTGAGGCTGCTGGCCTTGTTGCTAGAGAGAACTGGCATCCCCGTGGGCCTGTTGGCTACTTTCCTCTTTCCGACCCTCTCAGGAAACTCCTCCAGAAAGCCTTTAGGACCCGCTTAGAGAGAACAGCTGCGACGTGGATGCACAGAACATTAACCTAGCTCCCAGCCCAGGGTCCCAAACATCCATCTTTCTCTGGAGGGTACGTACCCCACCCAGGGATTCAAGCACGGAGTTTGCCTTGTACAACTTACACAGGAAATTGGGAGGAGATGTAGGGCCACTCTACTTGCGATCACACTACGTGGCCCGGAGAAGTTATCACGCAGCAGAATTCAACCCCCTTCCTCTACACGTGTGTACCCCAAAGAAGCGCTGGACAGTGGGTGTTCTCAGGCCAAGAGCAGTCCTTGTTCTGGGCTGCACCTGCTCTGTGGTTCAAAGTTTCTCTGACTCTGCTCCTTCGGAAGCATTTCAGAGCTGACGCTATCCCTGGGCTGCCAAAGCAAAGAGGACAAGAGGCCTCTCACACTGAAGGCATGGGCTTGTTTCCCCTGAAGAAAGTGTAAGTCGCCCCTCCCAGGCCTGAGGCGTGTAAGAAGACACCATTTGCTCTGCGCAAGGAAAATGCAAGTAGGTGTACTCCACTTGGGCTGCCTGGTGAAACAACCTGCGCTCACCAGCACCCTGAGTACCTTTCCTGCACTTTGATTCCTAGCTGGGTGAACTCGGCCTTCGGAGGCTAGATGGGACCAAACGTGTTCAGCTTGTAGGGAAAGCCTTTGACCAATGGCCAATATGCTTGTGCTTGTGCGAGGGTTAGGCAGGCACTTGCTAACACAGGGTCTTTACATTACCATAAGCTGTCCCTTTGGGCTGAAGCAGGTGGCGTGTGTGGATCACAGCCTGGGAAGCAGGGCCTCAGGGGAGTCTGCCAACAGACTGCCCTCCAGTAGAGCCAGCTGAGAAAAGGTGGCAAGGCTGATGGAACCCGCTTACAACGAAATGTTTCTCTTCAGCAGAGGAGGTTTTGCTGCCACACGTCAGCAGCTCCTCTCCCTCAGAGTGCTGTTCCTAGGTAGACTAGGAAAAGCCACCACGTTCCCCAGCTTAGAAGAGGCTCTTTTCCTAGTTGGTTTCATCCGTGAGAGACCAGAAGGGCTGATCTCCACCAGTCGGGCTACACAGCCTGAGTCCTTGGGGTGGGGCAGTCCTGAGCCAATGTGCCACCTAAGGAATGCAAGCCAAGTTTCCTTGCCACAGGAAAGCACACCGAGGCCTGGTGTTTTCTCTATGAAATTGACGTGGGCTTGAAGGGTGAGGCCTTTACTACATTGTGTACGGAGGTACTCGATTTGGGCTGCCTGGTGAAACAACCTTCGCTCACCAGCACCCTGAGTACCTTTCCTGAACTTTGATTCCTAGCTAGGTCAACTCGGCCTTCGGAGGCTAGATGGGACCAAACGTGTTCAGCTTGTGGGGAAAGCCTTTGACCAATGGCCAATATGCTTGTGCTTGTGCGAGGGTTAGGCAGGCACTTGCCAACACAGGGTCTTTACCTTACCATAAGCTGTCCCTTTGGGCTGAAGCAGGCGGCGTGTGTGGATCACAGCCTGGGAAGCAGGGCCTCAGGGGAGTCCGCCAACAGACTGCCCTCCAGTAGAGCCAGCTGAGAAAAGGTGGCAAGGCTGATGGAACCCGCTTACAACGAAATGTTTCTCTTCAGCAGAGGAGGTTTTGCTGCCACACGTCAGCAGCTCCTCTCCCTCAGAGTGCTGTTCCTAGGTAGACTAGGAAAAGCCACCACGTTCCCCAGCTTAGAAGAGGCTCTTTTCCTAGTTGGTTTCATCCGTGAGAGAGCCAGAAGGGCTGATCTCCACCAGTCGGGCTGCACAACCTGAGTCCTTGGGGCAGGGCAGTCCTGAGCCAATGTGCCACCTAAGGAATGCAAGCCAAGTTTCCTTGCCACAGGAAAGCACACCGAGGCCTGGTGTTTTCTCTATGAAATTGACGTGGGCTTGAAGGGTGAGGCCTTTACTACATTGTGGAAAAGCTCGGGGTTACGGCTCTCTTTCTCCCTCTCTCGGTCGCATAACCTGGGCTCAGCCTTGAGGGAATGCAGGGTGGCAGAGACTGCCTCTCTGCCGGACTCAGAAGGCTTCTTCCCTTTAGGGCAATGCCGTTTCTGTCTTACTTCTTGGAGGAGGAATGAGGGCGCCCAGAGATATTCTGACATGAAATACCTAACGACAGAGGATCTGGAGGAGCCGGTTTCTCGGTGGAAGGAGCCCAAAAGCCTGCATTGCTAAGGTCTCTTTGAGAGCTGCCAGACACTCTGCCGTCCTAGGCCTAAGAATTGGACATTGTGACGGCATGGCAACACTTGGAATCCTAGGACCCAGTGGAAGCGCACCTCGCAAACTGGATGGAAGAAGCTTCCAAGCACAGTGTTCTTTCATGTCCCAAAGAGAACGCTAGTGTCTGAGGCTGGTAGCCTTGTTGCTAGAGAGAACTGGCATCCCCGTGGGCCTGTTGGCTACTTTCCTCTTTCCGACCCTCTCAGGAAACTCCTCCAGAAAGCCTTTAGGACCCGCTTAGAGAGAACAGCTGCGAAGTGGATGCACAGAACATTAACCTAGCTCCCAGCCCAGGGTCCCAAACATCCATCTTTCTCTGGAGGGTACGTACCCCACCCAGGGATTCAAGCACGGAGTTTGCCTTGTACAACTTACACAGGAAATTGGGAGGAGATGTAGGGCCACTCTACTTGCGATCACACTACGTGGCCCGGAGAAGTTATCACGCAGCAGAATTCAACCCCCTTCCTCTACACGTGTGTACCCCAAAGAAGCGCTGGACAGTGGGTGTTCTCAGGCCAAGAGCAGTCCTTGTTCTGGGCTGCACCTGCTCTGTGGTTCAAAGTTTCTCTGACTCTGCTCCTTCGGAAGCATTTCAGAGCTGACGCTATCCCTGGGCTGCCAAAGCAAAGAGGACAAGAGGCCTCTCACACTGAAGGCATGGGCTTGTTTCCCCTGAAGAAAGTGTAAGTCGCCCCTCCCAGGCCTGAGGCGTGTAAGAAGACACCATTTGCTCTGCGCAAGGAAAATGCAAGTAGGTGTACTCTATTTGGGCTGCCTGGTGAAACAACCTGCGCTCACCAGCACCCTGAGTACCTTTCCTGCACTTTGATTCCTAGCTGGGTGAACTCGGCCTTCGGAGGCTAGATGGGACCAAACGTGTTCAGCTTGTAGGGAAAGCCTTTGACCAATGGCCAATATGCTTGTGCTTGTGCGAGGGTTAGGCAGGCACTTGCCAACACAGGGTCTTTACCTTACCATAAGCTGTCCCTTTGGGCTGAAGCAGGCGGCGTGTGTGGATCACAGCCTGGGAAGCAGGGCCTCAGGGGAGTCTGCCAACAGACTGCCCTCCAGTAGAGCCAGCTGAGAAAAGGTGGCAAGGCTGATGGAACCCGCTTACAACGAAATGTTTCTCTTCAGCAGAGGAGGTTTTGCTGCCACACGTCAGCAGCTCCTCTCCCTCAGAGTGCTGTTCCTAGGTAGACTAGGAAAAGCCCCCAAGTTCCCCAGCTTAGAAGAGGCTCTTCTCCTAGTTGGTTTCATCCGTGAGAGAGCCAGAAGGGCTGATCTCCACCAGTCGGGCTACACAGCCTGAGTCCTTGGGGCGGGGCAGTCCTGAGCCAATGTGCCACCTAAGGAATGCAAGCCAAGTTACCTTGCCACAGGAAAGCACACCGAGGCCTGGTGTTTTCTCTATGAAATTGACGTGGGCTTGAAGGGTGAGGCCTTTACTACATTGTGTACGGAGGTACTCGATTTGGGCTGCCTGGTGAAACAACCTGCGCTCACCAGCACCCTGAGTACATTTCCTGAACTTTGATTCCTAGCTAGGTCAACTCGGCCTTCGGAGGCTAGATGGGACCAAACGTGTTCAGCTTGTGGGGAAAGCCTTTGACCAATGGCCAATATGCTTGTGCTTGTGCGAGGGTTAGGCAGGCACTTGACAACACAGGGTTTTTACCTTACCATAAGCTGTCCCTTTGGGCTGAAGCAGGCGGCGTGTGTGGATCACAGCCTGGGAAGCAGGGCCTCAGGGGAGTCTGCCAACAGACTGCCCTCCAGTAGAGCCAGCTGAGAAAAGGTGGAAAGCACACCGAAGCCTGGTGTTTTCTCTATGAAATTGTCGTGGGCTTGAAGGGTGAGGCCTTTACTACATTGTGGAAAAGCTCGGGGTTACGGCTCTCTTTCTCCCTCTCTCGGTCCCATAACCTGGGCTCAGCCTTGAGGGAATGCTGAGTGGCAGAGACTGCCTCTCTGCCGGACTCAGAAGGCTTCTTCCCTTTAGGGCAATGCCGTTTGTGTCTTACTTCGTGGAGGAGGAATGAGGGCGCCCAGAGATATTCTGACATGAAATACCTAACGACAGAGGATCTGGAGGAGCCGGTTTCTTGGTGGAAGGAGCCCAAAAGCCTGCATTGCTAAGGTCTCTTTGAGAGCTGCCAGACACTCTGCCGTCCTAGGCCTAAGAATTGGACATTGTGACGGCATGGCAACACTTGGAATCCTAGGACCCAGTGGAAGCGCACCTCGCAAACTGGATGGAAGAAGCTTCCAAGCACAGTGTTCTTTCATGTCCCAAAGAGAACGCTAGTGTCTGAGGCTGGTAGCCTTGTTGCTAGAGAGAACTGGCATCCCCGTGGGCCTGTTGGCTACTTTCCTCTTTCCGACCCTCTCAGGAAACTCCTCCAGAAAGCGTTTAGGACCCGCTTAGAGAGAACAGCTGCGAAGTGGATGCACAGAACATTAACCTAGCTCCCAGCCCAGGGTCCCAAACATCCGTCTTTCTCTGGAGGGTACGTACCCCACCCAGGGATTCAAGCACGGAATTTGCCTTGTACAACTTACACAGGAAATTGGGAGGAGATGTAGGGCCACTCTACTTGCGATCACACTACGTGGCCCGGAGAAGTTATCACGCAGCAGAATTCAACCCCCTTCCTCTACACGTGTGTACCCCAAAGAAGCGCTGGACAGTGGGTGTTCTCAGGCCAAGAGCAGTCCTTGTTCTGGGCTGCACCTGCTCTGTGGTTCAAAGTTTCTCTGACTCTGCTCCTTCGGAAGCATTTCAGAGCTGACGCTATCCCTGGGCTGCCAAAGCAAAGAGGACAAGAGGCCTCTCACACTGAAGGCATGGGCTTGTTTCCCCTGAAGAAAGTGTAAGTCGCCCCTCCCAGGCCTGAGGCGTGTAAGAAGACACCATTTGCTCTGCGCAAGGAAAATGCAAGTAGGTGTACTCCATTTGGGCTGCCTGGTGAAACAACCTGCGCTCACCAGCACCCTGAGTACCTTTCCTGCACTTTGATTCCTAGCTGGGTGAACTCGGCCTTCGGAGGCTAGATGGGACCAAACGTGTTCAGCTTGTAGGGAAAGCCTTTGACCAATGGCCAATATGCTTGTGCTTGTGCGAGGGTTAGGCAGGCACTTGCCAACACAGGGTCTTTACCTTACCATAAGCTGTCCCTTTGGGCTGAAGCAGGCGGCGTGTGTGGATCACAGCCTGGGAAGCAGGGCCTCAGGGGAGTCTGCCAACAGACTGCCCTCCAGTAGAGCCAGCTGAGAAAAGGTGGCAAGGCTGATGGAACCTGCTTACAACGAAATGTTTCTCTTCAGCAGAGGAGGTTTTGCTGCCACACGTCAGCAGCTCCTCTCCCTCAGAGTGCTGTTCCTAGGTAGACTAGGAAAAGCCACCACGTTCCCCAGCTTAGAAGAGGCTCTTCTCCTAGTTGGTTTCATCCGTGAGAGAGCCAGAAGGGCTGATCTCCACCAGTCGGGCTACACAGCCTGAGTCCTTGGGGTGGGGCAGTCCTGAGCCAATGTGCCACCTAAGGAATGCAAGCCAAGTTTCCTTGCCACAGGAAAGCACACCGAGGCCTGGTGTTTTCTCTATGAAATTGACGTGGGCTTGAAGGGTGAGGCCTTTACTACATTGTGTACGGAGGTACTCGATTTGGGCTGCCTGGTGAAACAACCTGCGCTCACCAGCACCCTGAGTACCTTTCCTGCACTTTGATTCCTAGCTGGGTGAACTCGGCCTTCGGAGGCTAGATGGGACCAAACGTGTTCAGCTTGTAGGGAAAGCCTTTGACCAATGGCCAATATGCTTGTGCTTGTGCGAGGGTTAGGCAGGCACTTGCCAACACAGGGTCTTTACCTTACCATAAGCTGTCCCTTTGGGCTGAAGCAGGCGGCGTGTGTGGATCACAGCCTGGGAAGCAGGGCCTCAGGGGAGTCTGCCAACAGACTGCCCTCCAGTAGAGCCAGCTGAGAAAAGGTGGCAAGGCTGATGGAACCCGCTTACAACGAAATGTTTCTCTTCAGCAGAGGAGGTTTTGCTGCCACACGTCAGCAGCTCCTCTCCCTCAGAGTGCTGTTCCTAGGTAGACTAGGAAAAGCCACCACGTTCCCCAGCTTAGAAGAGGCTCTTCTCCTAGTTGGTTTCATCCGTGAGAGAGCCAGAAGGGCTGATCTCCACCAGTCGGGCTACAGAGCCTGAGTCCTTGGGGTGGGGCAGTCCTGAGCCAATGTGCCACCTAAGGAATGCAAGCCAAGTTTCCTTGCCACAGGAAAGCACACCGAGGCCTGGTGTTTTCTCTATGAAATTGACGTGGGCTTGAAGGGTGAGGCCTTTACTACATTGTGGAAAAGCTCGGGGTTACGGCTCTCTTTCTCCCTCTCTCGGTCCCATAACCTGGGCTCAGCCTTGAGGGAATGCAGAGTGGCAGAGACTGCCTCTCTGCCGGACTCAGAAGGCTTCTTCCCTTTAGGGCAATGCTGTTTGTGTCTTACTTCGTGGAGGAGGAATGAGGGCGCCCAGAGATATTCTGACATGAAATACCTAACCACAGAGGATCTGGAGGAGCCGGTTTCTCGGTGGAAGGAGCCCAAAAGCCTGCATTGCTAAGGTCTCTTTGAGAGCTGCCAGACACTCTGCCGTCCTAGGCCTAAGAATTGGACATTGTGACGGCATGGCAACACTTGGAATCCTAGGACCCAGTGGAAGCGCACCTCGCAAACTGGACGGAAGAAGCTTCCAAGCACAGTGTTCTTTCATGTCCCAAAGAGAACGCTAGTGTCTGAGGCTGCTGGCCTTGTTGCTAGAGAGAACTGGCATCCCCGTGGGCCTGTTGGCTACTTTCCTCTTTCCGACCCTCTCAGGAAACTCCTCCAGAAAGCCTTTAGGACCCGCTTAGAGAGAACAGCTGCGACGTGGATGCACAGAACATTAACCTAGCTCCCAGCCCAGGGTCCCAAACATCCATCTTTCTCTGGAGGGTACGTACCCCACCCAGGGATTCAAGCACGGAGTTTGCCTTGTACAACTTACACAGGAAATTGGGAGGAGATGTAGGGCCACTCTACTTGCGATCACACTACGTGGCCCGGAGAAGTTATCACGCAGCAGAATTCAACCCCCTTCCTCTACACGTGTGTACCCCAAAGAAGCGCTGGACAGTGGGTGTTCTCAGGCCAAGAGCAGTCCTTGTTCTGGGCTGCACCTGCTCTGTGGTTCAAAGTTTCTCTGACTCTGCTCCTTCGGAAGCATTTCAGAGCTGACGCTATCCCTGGGCTGCCAAAGCAAAGAGGACAAGAGGCCTCTCACACTGAAGGCATGGGCTTGTTTCCCCTGAAGAAAGTGTAAGTCGCCCCTCCCAGGCCTGAGGCGTGTAAGAAGACACCATTTGCTCTGCGCAAGGAAAATGCAAGTAGGTGTACTCCACTTGGGCTGCCTGGTGAAACAACCTGCGCTCACCAGCACCCTGAGTACCTTTCCTGCACTTTGATTCCTAGCTGGGTGAACTCGGCCTTCGGAGGCTAGATGGGACCAAACGTGTTCAGCTTGTAGGGAAAGCCTTTGACCAATGGCCAATATGCTTGTGCTTGTGCGAGGGTTAGGCAGGCACTTGCTAACACAGGGTCTTTACATTACCATAAGCTGTCCCTTTGGGCTGAAGCAGGTGGCGTGTGTGGATCACAGCCTGGGAAGCAGGGCCTCAGGGGAGTCTGCCAACAGACTGCCCTCCAGTAGAGCCAGCTGAGAAAAGGTGGCAAGGCTGATGGAACCCGCTTACAACGAAATGTTTCTCTTCAGCAGAGGAGGTTTTGCTGCCACACGTCAGCAGCTCCTCTCCCTCAGAGTGCTGTTCCTAGGTAGACTAGGAAAAGCCACCACGTTCCCCAGCTTAGAAGAGGCTCTTTTCCTAGTTGGTTTCATCCGTGAGAGACCAGAAGGGCTGATCTCCACCAGTCGGGCTACACAGCCTGAGTCCTTGGGGTGGGGCAGTCCTGAGCCAATGTGCCACCTAAGGAATGCAAGCCAAGTTTCCTTGCCACAGGAAAGCACACCGAGGCCTGGTGTTTTCTCTATGAAATTGACGTGGGCTTGAAGGGTGAGGCCTTTACTACATTGTGTACGGAGGTACTCGATTTGGGCTGCCTGGTGAAACAACCTTCGCTCACCAGCACCCTGAGTACCTTTCCTGAACTTTGATTCCTAGCTAGGTCAACTCGGCCTTCGGAGGCTAGATGGGACCAAACGTGTTCAGCTTGTGGGGAAAGCCTTTGACCAATGGCCAATATGCTTGTGCTTGTGCGAGGGTTAGGCAGGCACTTGCCAACACAGGGTCTTTACCTTACCATAAGCTGTCCCTTTGGGCTGAAGCAGGCGGCGTGTGTGGATCACAGCCTGGGAAGCAGGGCCTCAGGGGAGTCCGCCAACAGACTGCCCTCCAGTAGAGCCAGCTGAGAAAAGGTGGCAAGGCTGATGGAACCCGCTTACAACGAAATGTTTCTCTTCAGCAGAGGAGGTTTTGCTGCCACACGTCAGCAGCTCCTCTCCCTCAGAGTGCTGTTCCTAGGTAGACTAGGAAAAGCCACCACGTTCCCCAGCTTAGAAGAGGCTCTTTTCCTAGTTGGTTTCATCCGTGAGAGAGCCAGAAGGGCTGATCTCAACCAGTCGGGCTGCACAGCCTGAGTCCTTGGGGCAGGGCAGTCCTGAGCCAATGTGCCACCTAAGGAATGCAAGCCAAGTTTCCTTGCCACAGGAAAGCACACCGAGGCCTGGTGTTTTCTCTATGAAATTGACGTGGGCTTGAAGGGTGAGGCCTTTACTACATTGTGGAAAAGCTCGGGGTTACGGCTCTCTTTCTCCCTCTCTCGGTCCCATAACCTGGGCTCAGCTTTGAGGGAATGCTGAGTGGCAGAGACTGCCTCTCTGCCGGACTCAGAAGGCTTCTTCCCTTTAGGGCAATGCCGTTTGTGTCTTACTTCGTGGAGGAGGAATGAGGGCGCCCAGAGATATTCTGACTTGAAATACCTAACGACAGAGGATCTGGAGGAGCCGGTTTCTCGGTGGAAGGAGCCCAAAAGCCTGCATTGCTAAGGTCTCTTTGAGAGCTGCCAGACACTCTGCCGTCCTAGGCCTAAGAATTGGACATTGTGACGGCATGGCAACACTTGGAATCCTAGGACCCAGTGGAAGCGCACCTCGCAAACTGGATGGAAGAAGCTTCCAAGCACAGTGTTCTTTCCTGTCCCAAAGAGAACGCTAGTGTCTGAGGCTGGTAGCCTTGTTGCTAGAGAGAACTGGCATCCCCGTGGGCCTGTTGGCTACTTTCCTCTTTCCGACCCTCTCAGGAAACTCCTCCAGAAAGCCTTTAGGACCCGCTTAGAGAGAACAGCTGCGAAGTGGATGCACAGAACATTAACCTAGCTCCCAGCCCAGGGTCCCAAACATCCATCTTTCTCTGGAGGGTACGTACCCCACCCAGGGATTCAAGCACGGAGTTTGCCTTGTACAACTTACACAGGAAATTGGGAGGAGATGTAGGGCCACTCTACTTGCGATCACACTACGTGGCCCGGAGAAGTTATCAGGCAGCAGAATTCAACCCCCTTCCTCTACACGTGTGTACCCCAAAGAAGCGCTGGACAGTGGGTGTTCTCAGGCCAAGAGCAGTCCTTGTTCTGGGCTGCGCCTGCTCTGTGGTTCAAAGTTTCTCTGACTCTGCTCCTTCGGAAGCATTTCAGAGCTGACGCTATCCCTGGGCTGCCAAAGCAAAGAGGACAAGAGGCCTCTCACACTGAAGGCATGGGCTTGTTTCCCCTGAAGAAAGTGTAAGTCGCCCCTCCCAGGCCTGAGGCGTGTAAGAAGACACCATTTGCTCTGCGCAAGGAAAATGCAAGTAGGTGTACTCCATTTGGGCTGCCTGGTGAAACAACCTGCGCTCACCAGCACCCTGAGTACCTTTCCTGCACTTTGATTCCTAGCTGGGTGAACTCGGCCTTCGGAGGCTAGATGGGACCAAACGTGTTCAGCTTGTAGGGAAAGCCTTTGACCAATGGCCAATATGCTTGTGCTTGTGCGAGGGTTAGGCAGGCACTTGCCAACACAGGGTCTTTACCTTACCATAAGCTGTCCCTTTGGGCTGAAGCAGGCGGCGTGTGTGGATCACAGCCTGGGAAGCAGGGCCTCAGGGGAGTCTGCCAACAGACTGCCCTCCAGTAGAGCCAGCTGAGAAAAGGTGGCAAGGCTGATGCAACCCGCTTACAGCGAAATGTTTCTCTTCAGCAGAGGAGGTTTTGCTGCCACACGTCAGCAGCTCCTCTCCCTCAGAGTGCTGTTCCTAGGTAGACTAGGAAAAGCCACCACGTTCCCCAGCTTAGAAGAGGCTCTTTTCCTAGTTGGTTTCATCCGTGAGAGAGCCAGAAGGGCTGATCTCAACCAGTCGGGCTGCACAGCCTGAGTCCTTGGGGCAGGGCAGTCCTGAGCCAATGTGCCACCTAAGGAATGCAAGCCAAGTTTCCTTGCCACAGGAAAGCACACCGAGGCCTGGTGTTTTCTCTATGAAATTGACGTGGGCTTGAAGGGTGAGGCCTTTACTACATTGTGGAAAAGCTCGGGGTTACGGCTCTCTTTCTCCCTCTCTCGGTCCCATAACCTGGGCTCAGCCTTGAGGGAATGCTGAGTGGCAGAGACTGCCTCTCTGCCGGACTCAGAAGGCTTCTTCCCTTTAGGGCAATGCCGTTTGTGTCTTACTTCGTGGAGGAGGAATGAGGGCGCCCAGAGATATTCTGACTTGAAATACCTAACGACAGAGGATCTGGAGGAGCCGGTTTCTCGGTGGAAGGAGCCCAAAAGCCTGCATTGCTAAGGTCTCTTTGAGAGCTGCCAGACACTCTGCCGTCCTAGGCCTAAGAATTGGACATTGTGACGGCATGGCAACACTTGGAATCCTAGGACCCAGTGGAAGCGCACCTCGCAAACTGGATGGAAGAAGCTTCCAAGCACAGTGTTCTTTCATGTCCCAAAGAGAACGCTAGTGTCTGAGGCTGCTGGCCTTGTTGCTAGAGAGAACTGGCATCCCCGTGGGCCTGTTGGCTACTTTCCTCTTTCCGACCCTCTCAGGAAACTCCTCCAGAAAGCCTTTAGGACCCGCTTAGAGAGAACAGCTGCGACGTGGATGCACAGAACATTAACCTAGCTCCCAGCCCAGGGTCCCAAACATCCATCTTTCTCTGGAGGGTACGTACCCCACCCAGGGATTCAAGCACGGAGTTTGCCTTGTACAACTTACACAGGAAATTGGGAGGAGATGTAGGGCCACTCTACTTGCGATCACACTACGTGGCCCGGAGAAGTTATCACGCAGCAGAATTCAACCCCCTTCCTCTACACGTGTGTACCCCAAAGAAGCGCTGGACAGTGGGTGTTCTCAGGCCAAGAGCAGTCCTTGTTCTGGGCTGCACCTGCTCTGTGGTTCAAAGTTTCTCTGACTCTGCTCCTTCGGAAGCATTTCAGAGCTGACGCTATCCCTGGGCTGCCAAAGCAAAGAGGACAAGAGGCCTCTCACACTGAAGGCATGGGCTTGTTTCCCCTGAAGAAAGTGTAAGTCGCCCCTCCCAGGCCTGAGGCGTGTAAGAAGACACCATTTGCTCTGCGCAAGGAAAATGCAAGTAGGTGTACTCGATATGGTGAAACAACCTGCGCTCACCAGCACCCTGAGTACCTTTCCTGCACTTTGATTCCTAGCTGGGTGAACTCGGCCTTCGGAGGCTAGATGGGACCAAACGTGTTCAGCTTGTAGGGAAAGCCTTTGACCAATGGCCAATATGCTTGTGCTTGTGCGAGGGTTAGGCAGGCACTTGCCAACACAGGGTCTTTACCTTACCATAAGCTGTCCCTTTGGGCTGAAGCAGGCGGCGTGTGTGGATCACAGCCTGGGAAGCAGGGCCTCAGGGGAGTCTGCCAACAGACTGCCCTCCAGTAGAGCCAGCTGAGAAAAGGTGGCAAGGCTGATGGAACCCGCTTACAACGAAATGTTTCTCTTCAGCAGAGGAGGTTTTGCTGCCACACGTCAGCAGCTCCTCTCCCTCAGAGTGCTGTTCCTAGGTAGACTAGGAAAAGCCACCACGTTCCCCAGCTTAGAAGAGGCTCTTTTCCTAGTTGGTTTCATCCGTGAGAGAGCCAGAAGGGCTGATCTCAACCAGTCGGGCTGCACAGCCTGAGTCCTTGGGGCAGGGCAGTCCTGAGCCAATGTGCCACCTAAGGAATGCAAGCCAAGTTTCCTTGCCACAGGAAAGCACACCGAGGCCTGGTGTTTTCTCTATGAAATTGACGTGGGCTTGAAGGGTGAGGCCTTTACTACATTGTGTACGGAGGTACTCGATTTGGGCTGCCTGGTGAAACAACCTGCGCTCACCAGCACCCTGAGTACCTTTCCTGCACTTTGATTCCTAGCTAGGTCAACTCGGCCTTCGGAGGCTAGATGGGAACAAACGTGTTCAGCTTGTACGGAAAGCCTTTGACCAATGGCCAATATGCTTGTGCTTGTGCGAGGGTTAGGCAGGCACTTGCCAACATAGGGTCTTTACCTTACCATAAGCTGTCCCTTTGGGCTGAAGCAGGCGGCGTGTGTGGATCACAGCCTGGGAAGCAGGGCCTCAGGGGAGTCTGCCAACAGACTGCCCTCCAGTAGAGCCAGCTGAGAAAAGGTGGCAAGGCTGATGGAACCCGCTTACAACGAAATGTTTCTCTTCAGCAGAGGAGATTTTGCTACCACATGTCAGCAGCTCCTCTCCGTCAGAGTGCTGTTCCTGTGTAGACTAGGAAAAGCCACCACGTTCCCCAGCTTAGAAGAGGCTCTTCTCCTAGTTGGTTTCATCCGTGAGAGAGCCAGAAGGGCTGATCTCCACCAGTCGGGCTACACAGCCTGAGTCCTTGGGGCGGGGCAGTCCTGAGCCAATGTGCCACCTAAGGAATGCAAGCCAAGTTACCTTGCCACAGGAAAGCACACCGAGGCCTGGTGTTTTCTCTATGAAATTGACGTGGGCTTGAAGGGTGAGGCCTTTACTACATTGTGTACGGAGGTACTCGATTTGGGCTGCCTGGTGAAACAACCTGCGCTCACCAGCACCCTGAGTACATTTCCTGAACTTTGATTCCTAGCTAGGTCAACTCGGCCTTCGGAGGCTAGATGGGACCAAACGTGTTCAGCTTGTGGGGAAAGCCTTTGACCAATGGCCAATATGCTTGTGCTTGTGCGAGGGTTAGGCAGGCACTTGACAACACAGGGTTTTTACCTTACCATAAGCTGTCCCTTTGGGCTGAAGCAGGCGGCGTGTGTGGATCACAGCCTGGGAAGCAGGGCCTCAGGGGAGTCTGCCAACAGACTGCCCTCCAGTAGAGCCAGCTGAGAAAAGGTGGAAAGCACACCGAAGCCTGGTGTTTTCTCTATGAAATTGTCGTGGGCTTGAAGGGTGAGGCCTTTACTACATTGTGGAAAAGCTCGGGGTTACGGCTCTCTTTCTCCCTCTCTCGGTCCCATAACCTGGGCTCAGCCTTGAGGGAATGCTGAGTGGCAGAGACTGCCTCTCTGCCGGACTCAGAAGGCTTCTTCCCTTTAGGGCAATGCCGTTTGTGTCTTACTTCGTGGAGGAGGAATGAGGGCGCCCAGAGATATTCTGACATGAAATACCTAACGACAGAGGATCTGGAGGAGCCGGTTTCTTGGTGGAAGGAGCCCAAAAGCCTGCATTGCTAAGGTCTCTTTGAGAGCTGCCAGACACTCTGCCGTCCTAGGCCTAAGAATTGGACATTGTGACGGCATGGCAACACTTGGAATCCTAGGACCCAGTGGAAGCGCACCTCGCAAACTGGATGGAAGAAGCTTCCAAGCACAGTGTTCTTTCATGTCCCAAAGAGAACGCTAGTGTCTGAGGCTGGTAGCCTTGTTGCTAGAGAGAACTGGCATCCCCGTGGGCCTGTTGGCTACTTTCCTCTTTCCGACCCTCTCAGGAAACTCCTCCAGAAAGCGTTTAGGACCCGCTTAGAGAGAACAGCTGCGAAGTGGATGCACAGAACATTAACCTAGCTCCCAGCCCAGGGTCCCAAACATCCGTCTTTCTCTGGAGGGTACGTACCCCACCCAGGGATTCAAGCACGGAATTTGCCTTGTACAACTTACACAGGAAATTGGGAGGAGATGTAGGGCCACTCTACTTGCGATCACACTACGTGGCCCGGAGAAGTTATCACGCAGCAGAATTCAACCCCCTTCCTCTACACGTGTGTACCCCAAAGAAGCGCTGGACAGTGGGTGTTCTCAGGCCAAGAGCAGTCCTTGTTCTGGGCTGCACCTGCTCTGTGGTTCAAAGTTTCTCTGACTCTGCTCCTTCGGAAGCATTTCAGAGCTGACGCTATCCCTGGGCTGCCAAAGCAAAGAGGACAAGAGGCCTCTCACACTGAAGGCATGGGCTTGTTTCCCCTGAAGAAAGTGTAAGTCGCCCCTCCCAGGCCTGAGGCGTGTAAGAAGACACCATTTGCTCTGCGCAAGGAAAATGCAAGTAGGTGTACTCCATTTGGGCTGCCTGGTGAAACAACCTGCGCTCACCAGCACCCTGAGTACCTTTCCTGCACTTTGATTCCTAGCTGGGTGAACTCGGCCTTCGGAGGCTAGATGGGACCAAACGTGTTCAGCTTGTAGGGAAAGCCTTTGACCAATGGCCAATATGCTTGTGCTTGTGCGAGGGTTAGGCAGGCACTTGCCAACACAGGGTCTTTACCTTACCATAAGCTGTCCCTTTGGGCTGAAGCAGGCGGCGTGTGTGGATCACAGCCTGGGAAGCAGGGCCTCAGGGGAGTCTGCCAACAGACTGCCCTCCAGTAGAGCCAGCTGAGAAAAGGTGGCAAGGCTGATGGAACCTGCTTACAACGAAATGTTTCTCTTCAGCAGAGGAGGTTTTGCTGCCACACGTCAGCAGCTCCTCTCCCTCAGAGTGCTGTTCCTAGGTAGACTAGGAAAAGCCACCACGTTCCCCAGCTTAGAAGAGGCTCTTCTCCTAGTTGGTTTCATCCGTGAGAGAGCCAGAAGGGCTGATCTCCACCAGTCGGGCTACACAGCCTGAGTCCTTGGGGTGGGGCAGTCCTGAGCCAATGTGCCACCTAAGGAATGCAAGCCAAGTTTCCTTGCCACAGGAAAGCACACCGAGGCCTGGTGTTTTCTCTATGAAATTGACGTGGGCTTGAAGGGTGAGGCCTTTACTACATTGTGTACGGAGGTACTCGATTTGGGCTGCCTGGTGAAACAACCTGCGCTCACCAGCACCCTGAGTACCTTTCCTGCACTTTGATTCCTAGCTGGGTGAACTCGGCCTTCGGAGGCTAGATGGGACCAAACGTGTTCAGCTTGTAGGGAAAGCCTTTGACCAATGGCCAATATGCTTGTGCTTGTGCGAGGGTTAGGCAGGCACTTGCCAACACAGGGTCTTTACCTTACCATAAGCTGTCCCTTTGGGCTGAAGCAGGCGGCGTGTGTGGATCACAGCCTGGGAAGCAGGGCCTCAGGGGAGTCTGCCAACAGACTGCCCTCCAGTAGAGCCAGCTGAGAAAAGGTGGCAAGGCTGATGGAACCCGCTTACAACGAAATGTTTCTCTTCAGCAGAGGAGGTTTTGCTGCCACACGTCAGCAGCTCCTCTCCCTCAGAGTGCTGTTCCTAGGTAGACTAGGAAAAGCCACCACGTTCCCCAGCTTAGAAGAGGCTCTTCTCCTAGTTGGTTTCATCCGTGAGAGAGCCAGAAGGGCTGATCTCCACCAGTCGGGCTACAGAGCCTGAGTCCTTGGGGTGGGGCAGTCCTGAGCCAATGTGCCACCTAAGGAATGCAAGCCAAGTTTCCTTGCCACAGGAAAGCACACCGAGGCCTGGTGTTTTCTCTATGAAATTGACGTGGGCTTGAAGGGTGAGGCCTTTACTACATTGTGGAAAAGCTCGGGGTTACGGCTCTCTTTCTCCCTCTCTCGGTCCCATAACCTGGGCTCAGCCTTGAGGGAATGCAGAGTGGCAGAGACTGCCTCTCTGCCGGACTCAGAAGGCTTCTTCCCTTTAGGGCAATGCTGTTTGTGTCTTACTTCGTGGAGGAGGAATGAGGGCGCCCAGAGATATTCTGACATGAAATACCTAACCACAGAGGATCTGGAGGAGCCGGTTTCTCGGTGGAAGGAGCCCAAAAGCCTGCATTGCTAAGGTCTCTTTGAGAGCTGCCAGACACTCTGCCGTCCTAGGCCTAAGAATTGGACATTGTGACGGCATGGCAACACTTGGAATCCTAGGACCCAGTGGAAGCGCACCTCGCAAACTGGACGGAAGAAGCTTCCAAGCACAGTGTTCTTTCATGTCCCAAAGAGAACGCTAGTGTCTGAGGCTGCTGGCCTTGTTGCTAGAGAGAACTGGCATCCCCGTGGGCCTGTTGGCTACTTTCCTCTTTCCGACCCTCTCAGGAAACTCCTCCAGAAAGCCTTTAGGACACGCTTAGAGAGAACAGCTGCGACGTGGATGCACAGAACATTAACCTAGCTCCCAGCCCAGGGTCCCAAACATCCATCTTTCTCTGGAGGGTACGTACCCCACCCAGGGATTCAAGCACGGAGTTTGCCTTGTACAACTTACACAGGAAATTGGGAGGAGATGTAGGGCCACTCTACTTGCGATCACACTACGTGGCCCGGAGAAGTTATCACGCAGCAGAATTCAACCCCCTTCCTCTACACGTGTGTACCCCAAAGAAGCGCTGGACAGTGGGTGTTCTCAGGCCAAGAGCAGTCCTTGTTCTGGGCTGCACCTGCTCTGTGGTTCAAAGTTTCTCTGACTCTGCTCCTTCGGAAGCATTTCAGAGCTGACGCTATCCCTGGGCTGCCAAAGCAAAGAGGACAAGAGGCCTCTCACACTGAAGGCATGGGCTTGTTTCCCCTGAAGAAAGTGTAAGTCGCCCCTCCCAGGCCTGAGGCGTGTAAGAAGACACCATTTGCTCTGCGCAAGGAAAATGCAAGTAGGTGTACTCCACTTGGGCTGCCTGGTGAAACAACCTGCGCTCACCAGCACCCTGAGTACCTTTCCTGCACTTTGATTCCTAGCTGGGTGAACTCGGCCTTCGGAGGCTAGATGGGACCAAACGTGTTCAGCTTGTAGGGAAAGCCTTTGACCAATGGCCAATATGCTTGTGCTTGTGCGAGGGTTAGGCAGGCACTTGCTAACACAGGGTCTTTACATTACCATAAGCTGTCCCTTTGGGCTGAAGCAGGTGGCGTGTGTGGATCACAGCCTGGGAAGCAGGGCCTCAGGGGAGTCTGCCAACAGACTGCCCTCCAGTAGAGCCAGCTGAGAAAAGGTGGCAAGGCTGATGGAACCCGCTTACAACGAAATGTTTCTCTTCAGCAGAGGAGGTTTTGCTGCCACACGTCAGCAGCTCCTCTCCCTCAGAGTGCTGTTCCTAGGTAGACTAGGAAAAGCCACCACGTTCCCCAGCTTAGAAGAGGCTCTTCTCCTAGTTGGTTTCATCCGTGAGAGAGCCAGAAGGGCTGATCTCCACCAGTCGGGCTACACAGCCTGAGTCCTTGGGGTGGGGCAGTCCTGAGCCAATGTGCCACCTAAGGAATGCAAGCCAAGTTTCCTTGCCACAGGAAAGCACACCGAGGCCTGGTGTTTTCTCTATGAAATTGACGTGGGCTTGAAGGGTGAGGCCTTTACTACATTGTGTACGGAGGTACTCGATTTGGGCTGCCTGGTGAAACAACCTTCGCTCACCAGCACCCTGAGTACCTTTCCTGAACTTTGATTCCTAGCTAGGTCAACTCGGCCTTCGGAGGCTAGATGGGACCAAACGTGTTCAGCTTGTGGGGAAAGCCTTTGACCAATGGCCAATATGCTTGTGCTTGTGCGAGGGTTAGGCAGGCACTTGCCAACACAGGGTCTTTACCTTACCATAAGCTGTCCCTTTGGGCTGAAGCAGGCGGCGTGTGTGGATCACAGCCTGGGAAGCAGGGCCTCAGGGGAGTCCGCCAACAGACTGCCCTCCAGTAGAGCCAGCTGAGAAAAGGTGGCAAGGCTGATGGAACCCGCTTACAACGAAATGTTTCTCTTCAGCAGAGGAGGTTTTGCTGCCACACGTCAGCAGCTCCTCTCCCTCAGAGTGCTGTTCCTAGGTAGACTAGGAAAAGCCACCACGTTCCCCAGCTTAGAAGAGGCTCTTTTCCTAGTTGGTTTCATCCGTGAGAGAGCCAGAAGGGCTGATCTCAACCAGTCGGGCTGCACAGCCTGAGTCCTTGGGGCAGGGCAGTCCTGAGCCAATGTGCCACCTAAGGAATGCAAGCCAAGTTTCCTTGCCACAGGAAAGCACACCGAGGCCTGGTGTTTTCTCTATGAAATTGACGTGGGCTTGAAGGGTGAGGCCTTTACTACATTGTGGAAAAGCTCGGGGTTACGGCTCTCTTTCTCCCTCTCTCGGTCCCATAACCTGGGCTCAGCTTTGAGGGAATGCTGAGTGGCAGAGACTGCCTCTCTGCCGGACTCAGAAGGCTTCTTCCCTTTAGGGCAATGCCGTTTGTGTCTTACTTCGTGGAGGAGGAATGAGGGCGCCCAGAGATATTCTGACTTGAAATACCTAACGACAGAGGATCTGGAGGAGCCGGTTTCTCGGTGGAAGGAGCCCAAAAGCCTGCATTGCTAAGGTCTCTTTGAGAGCTGCCAGACACTCTGCCGTCCTAGGCCTAAGAATTGGACATTGTGACGGCATGGCAACACTTGGAATCCTAGGACCCAGTGGAAGCGCACCTCGCAAACTGGATGGAAGAAGCTTCCAAGCACAGTGTTCTTTCATGTCCCAAAGAGAACGCTAGTGTCTGAGGCTGGTAGCCTTGTTGCTAGAGAGAACTGGCATCCCCGTGGGCCTGTTGGCTACTTTCCTCTTTCCGACCCTCTCAGGAAACTCCTCCAGAAAGCCTTTAGGACCCGCTTAGAGAGAACAGCTGCGACGTGGATGCACAGAACATTAACCTAGCTCCCAGCCCAGGGTCCCAAACATCCATCTTTCTCTGGAGGGTACGTACCCCACCCAGGGATTCAAGCACGGAGTTTGCCTTGTACAACTTACACAGGAAATTGGGAGGAGATGTAGGGCCACTCTACTTGCGATCACACTACGTGGCCCGGAGAAGTTATCACGCAGCAGAATTCAACCCCCTTCCTCTACACGTGTGTACCCCAAAGAAGCGCTGGACAGTGGGTGTTCTCAGGCCAAGAGCAGTCCTTGTTCTGGGCTGCACCTGCTCTGTGGTTCAAAGTTTCTCTGACTCTGCTCCTTCGGAAGCATTTCAGAGCTGACGCTATCCCTGGGCTGCCAAAGCAAAGAGGACAAGAGGCCTCTCACACTGAAGGCATGGGCTTGTTTCCCCTGAAGAAAGTGTAAGTCGCCCCTCCCAGGCCTGAGGCGTGTAAGAAGACACCATTTGCTCTGCGCAAGGAAAATGCAAGTAGGTGTACTCCATTTGGGCTGCCTGGTGAAACAACCTGCGCTCACCAGCACCCTGAGTACCTTTCCTGCACTTTGATTCCTAGCTGGGTGAACTCGGCCTTCGGAGGCTAGATGGGACCAAACGTGTTCAGCTTGTAGGGAAAGCCTTTGACCAATGGCCAATATGCTTGTGCTTGTGCGAGGGTTAGGCAGGCACTTGCCAACACAGGGTCTTTACCTTACCATAAGCTGTCCCTTTGGGCTGAAGCAGGCGGCGTGTGTGGATCACAGCCTGGGAAGCAGGGCCTCAGGGGAGTCTGGCAACAGACTGCCCTCCAGTAGAGCCAGCTGAGAAAAGGTGGCAAGGCTGATGCAACCCGCTTACAGCGAAATGTTTCTCTTCAGCAGAGGAGGTTTTGCTGCCACACGTCAGCAGCTCCTCTCCCTCAGAGTGCTGTTCCTAGGTAGACTAGGAAAAGCCACCACGTTCCCCAGCTTAGAAGAGGCTCTTTTCCTAGTTGGTTTCATCCGTGAGAGAGCCAGAAGGGCTGATCTCAACCAGTCGGGCTGCACAGCCTGAGTCCTTGGGGCGGGGCAGTCCTGAGCCAATGTGCCACCTAAGGAATGCAAGCCAAGTTTCCTTGCCACAGGAAAGCACACCGAGGCCTGGTGTTTTCTCTATGAAATTGACGTGGGCTTGAAGGGTGAGGCCTTTACTACATTGTGGAAAAGCTCGGGGTTACGGCTCTCTTTCTCCCTCTCTCGGTCCCATAACCTGGGCTCAGCCTTGAGGGAATGCTGAGTGGCAGAGACTGCCTCTCTGCCGGACTCAGAAGGCTTCTTCCCTTTAGGGCAATGCCGTTTGTGTCTTACTTCGTGGAGGAGGAATGAGGGCGCCCAGAGATATTCTGACTTGAAATACCTAACGACAGAGGATCTGGAGGAGCCGGTTTCTCGGTGGAAGGAGCCCAAAAGCCTGCATTGCTAAGGTCTCTTTGAGAGCTGCCAGACACTCTGCCGTCCTAGGCCTAAGAATTGGACATTGTGACGGCATGGCAACACTTGGAATCCTAGGACCCAGTGGAAGCGCACCTCGCAAACTGGATGGAAGAAGCTTCCAAGCACAGTGTTCTTTCATGTCCCAAAGAGAACGCTAGTGTCTGAGGCTGCTGGCCTTGTTGCTAGAGAGAACTGGCATCCCCGTGGGCCTGTTGGCTACTTTCCTCTTTCCGACCCTCTCAGGAAACTCCTCCAGAAAGCCTTTAGGACCCGCTTAGAGAGAACAGCTGCGACGTGGATGCACAGAACATTAACCTAGCTCCCAGCCCAGGGTCCCAAACATCCATCTTTCTCTGGAGGGTACGTACCCCACCCAGGGATTCAAGCACGGAGTTTGCCTTGTACAACTTACACAGGAAATTGGGAGGAGATGTAGGGCCACTCTACTTGCGATCACACTACGTGGCCCGGAGAAGTTATCACGCAGCAGAATTCAACCCCCTTCCTCTACACGTGTGTACCCCAAAGAAGCGCTGGACAGTGGGTGTTCTCAGGCCAAGAGCAGTCCTTGTTCTGGGCTGCACCTGCTCTGTGGTTCAAAGTTTCTCTGACTCTGCTCCTTCGGAAGCATTTCAGAGCTGACGCTATCCCTGGGCTGCCAAAGCAAAGAGGACAAGAGGCCTCTCACACTGAAGGCATGGGCTTGTTTCCCCTGAAGAAAGTGTAAGTCGCCCCTCCCAGGCCTGAGGCGTGTAAGAAGACACCATTTGCTCTGCGCAAGGAAAATGCAAGTAGGTGTACTCGATATGGTGAAACAACCTGCGCTCACCAGCACCCTGAGTACCTTTCCTG
The DNA here is from genome assembly GCF_028564815.1 of Eubalaena glacialis. NCBI lineage: Eukaryota > Metazoa > Chordata > Mammalia > Artiodactyla > Balaenidae > Eubalaena > Eubalaena glacialis. The sequence goes on along the minus strand of NC_083733.1, from coordinate 46,596,683 downwards.
CACTTTGATTCCTAGCTGGGTGAACTCGGCCTTCGGAGGCTAGATGGGACCAAACGTGTTCAGCTTGTAGGGAAAGCCTTTGACCAATGGCCAATATGCTTGTGCTTGTGCGAGGGTTAGGCAGGCACTTGCCAACACAGGGTCTTTACCTTACCATAAGCTGTCCCTTTGGGCTGAAGCAGGCGGCGTGTGTGGATCACAGCCTGGGAAGCAGGGCCTCAGGGGAGTCTGCCAACAGACTGCCCTCCAGTAGAGCCAGCTGAGAAAAGGTGGCAAGGCTGATGGAACCCGCTTACAACGAAATGTTTCTCTTCAGCAGAGGAGGTTTTGCTGCCACACGTCAGCAGCTCCTCTCCCTCAGAGTGCTGTTCCTAGGTAGACTAGGAAAAGCCACCACGTTCCCCAGCTTAGAAGAGGCTCTTTTCCTAGTTGGTTTCATCCGTGAGAGAGCCAGAAGGGCTGATCTCAACCAGTCGGGCTGCACAGCCTGAGTCCTTGGGGCAGGGCAGTCCTGAGCCAATGTGCCACCTAAGGAATGCAAGCCAAGTTTCCTTGCCACAGGAAAGCACACCGAGGCCTGGTGTTTTCTCTATGAAATTGACGTGGGCTTGAAGGGTGAGGCCTTTACTACATTGTGTACGGAGGTACTCGATTTGGGCTGCCTGGTGAAACAACCTGCGCTCACCAGCACCCTGAGTACCTTTCCTGCACTTTGATTCCTAGCTAGGTCAACTCGGCCTTCGGAGGCTAGATGGGAACAAACGTGTTCAGCTTGTACGGAAAGCCTTTGACCAATGGCCAATATGCTTGTGCTTGTGCGAGGGTTAGGCAGGCACTTGCCAACATAGGGTCTTTACCTTACCATAAGCTGTCCCTTTGGGCTGAAGCAGGCGGCGTGTGTGGATCACAGCCTGGGAAGCAGGGCCTCAGGGGAGTCTGCCAACAGACTGCCCTCCAGTAGAGCCAGCTGAGAAAAGGTGGCAAGGCTGATGGAACCCGCTTACAACGAAATGTTTCTCTTCAGCAGAGGAGATTTTGCTACCACATGTCAGCAGCTCCTCTCCGTCAGAGTGCTGTTCCTGTGTAGACTAGGAAAAGCCACCACGTTCCCCAGCTTAGAAGAGGCTCTTCTCCTAGTTGGTTTCATCCGTGAGAGAGCCAGAAGGGCTGATCTCCACCAGTCGGGCTACACAGCCTGAGTCCTTGGGGTGGGGCAGTCCTGAGCCAATGTGCCACCTAAGGAATGCAAGCCAAGTTTCCTTGCCACAGGAAAGCACACCGAGGCCTGGTGTTTGCTCTATGAAATTGACGTGGGCTTGAAGGGTGAGGCCTTTACTACATTGTGTACGGAGGTACTCGATTTGGGCTGCCTGGTGAAACAACCTGCGCTCACCAGCACCCTGAGTACCTTTCCTGAACTTTGATTCCTAGCTAGGTCAACTCGGCCTTCGGAGGCTAGATGGGACCAAACGTGTTCAGCTTGTGGGGAAAGCCTTTGACCAATGGCCAATATGCTTGTGCTTGTGCGAGGGTTAGGCAGGCACTTGACAACACAGGGTTTTTACCTTACCATAAGCTGTCCCTTTGGGCTGAAGCAGGCGGCGTGTGTGGATCACAGCCTGGGAAGCAGGGCCTCAGGGGAGTCTGCCAACAGACTGCCCTCCAGTAGAGCCAGCTGAGAAAAGGTGGCAAGGCTGATGGAACCTGCTTACAACGAAATGTTTCTCTTCAGCAGAGGAGATTTTGCTACCACACGTCAGCAGCTCCTCTCCGTCAGAGTGCTGTTCCTGTGTAGACTAGGAAAAGCCACCACGTTCCCCAGCTTAGAAGAGGCTCTTTTCCTAGTTGGTTTCATCCGTGAGAGAGCCAGAAGGGCTGATCTCAACCAGTCGGGCTGCACAGCCTGAGTCCTTGGGGCAGGGCAGTCCTGAGCCAATGTGCCACCTAAGGAATGCAAGCCAAGTTTCCTTGCCACAGGAAAGCACACCGAGGCCTGGTGTTTTCTCTATGAAATTGACGTGGGCTTGAAGGGTGAGGCCTTTACTACATTGTGGAAAAGCTCGAGGTTACGGCTCTCTTTCTCCCTCTCTCGGTCCCATAACCTGGGCTCAGCCTTGAGGGAATGCAGAGTGGCAGAGACTGCCTCTCTGCCGGACTCAGAAGGCTTCTTCCCTTTAGGGCAATGCCGTTTGTGTCTTACTTCGTGGAGGAGGAATGAGGGCGCCCAGAGATATTCTGACATGAAATACCTAACGACAGAGGATCTGGAGGAGCCGGTTTCTCGGTGGAAGGAGCCCAAAAGCCTGCATTGCTAAGGTCTCTTTGAGAGCTGCCAGACACTCTGCCGTCCTAGGCCTAAGAATTGGACATTGTGACGGCATGGCAACACTTGGAATCCTAGGACCCAGTGGAAGCGCACCTCGCAAACTGGATGGAAGAAGCTTCCAAGCACAGTGTTCTTTCATGTCCCAAAGAGAACGCTAGTGTCTGAGGCTGGTAGCCTTGTTGCTAGAGAGAACTGGCATCCCCGTGGGCCTGTTGGCTACTTTCCTCTTTCCGACCCTCTCAGGAAACTCCTCCAGAAAGCCTTTAGGACCCGCTTAGAGAGAACAGCTGCGAAGTGGATGCACAGAACATTAACCTAGCTCCCAGCCCAGGGTCCCAAACATCCATCTTTCTCTGGAGGGTACGTACCCCACCCAGGGATTCAAGCACGGAGTTTGCCTTGTACAACTTACACAGGAAATTGGGAGGAGATGTAGGGCCACTCTACTTGCGATCACACTACGTGGCCCGGAGAAGTTATCACGCAGCAGAATTCAACCCCCTTCCTCTACACGTGTGTACCCCAAAGAAGCGCTGGACAGTGGGTGTTCTCAGGCCAAGAGCAGTCCTTGTTCTGGGCTGCACCTGCTCTGTGGTTCAAAGTTTCTCTGACTCTGCTCCTTCGGAAGCATTTCAGAGCTGACGCTATCCCTGGGCTGCCAAAGCAAAGAGGACAAGAGGCCTCTCACACTGAAGGCATGGGCTTGTTTCCCCTGAAGAAAGTGTAAGTCGCCCCTCCCAGGCCTGAGGCATGTAAGAAGACACCATTTGCTCTGCGCAAGGAAAATGCAAGTAGGTGTACTCCATTTGGGCTGCCTGGTGAAACAACCTGCGCTCACCAGCACCCTGAGTACCTTTCCTGCACTTTGATTCCTAGCTGGGTGAACTCGGCCTTCGGAGGCTAGATGGGACCAAACGTGTTCAGCTTGTAGGGAAAGCCTTTGACCAATGGCCAATATGCTTGTGCTTGTGCGAGGGTTAGGCAGGCACTTGCCAACACAGGGTCTTTACCTTACCATAAGCTGTCCCTTTGGGCTGAAGCAGGCGGCGTGTGTGGATCACAGCCTGGGAAGCAGGGCCTCAGGGGAGTCCGCCAACAGACTGCCCCCCAGTAGAGCCAGCTGAGAAAAGGTGGCAAGGCTGATGGAACCCGCTTACAACGAAATGTTTCTCTTCAGCAGAGGAGGTTTTGCTGCCACACGTCAGCAGCTCCTCTCCCTCAGAGTGCTGTTCCTAGGTAGACTAGGAAAAGCCACCACGTTCCCCAGCTTAGAAGAGGCTCTTTTCCTAGTTGGTTTCATCCGTGAGAGAGCCAGAAGGGCTGATCTCAACCAGTCGGGCTGCACAGCCTGAGTCCTTGGGGCAGGGCAGTCCTGAGCCAATGTGCCACCTAAGGAATGCAAGCCAAGTTTCCTTGCCACAGGAAAGCACACCGAGGCCTGGTGTTTTCTCTATGAAATTGACGTGGGCTTGAAGGGTGAGGCCTTTACTACATTGTGGAAAAGCTCGGGGTTACGGCTCTCTTTCTCCCTCTCTCGGTCCCATAACCTGGGCTCAGCTTTGAGGTAATGCTGAGTGGCAGAGACTGCCTCTCTGCCGGACTCAGAAGGCTTCTTCCCTTTAGGGCAATGCCGTTTGTGTCTTACTTCGTGGAGGAGGAATGAGGACGCCCAGAGATATTCTGACTTGAAATACCTAACGACAGAGGATCTGGAGGAGCCGGTTTCTCGGTGGAAGGAGCCCAAAAGCCTGCATTGCTAAGGTCTCTTTGAGAGCTGCCAGACACTCTGCCGTCCTAGGCCTAAGAATTGGACATTGTGACGGCATGGCAACACTTGGAATCCTAGGACCCAGTGGAAGCGCACCTCGCAAACTGGATGGAAGAAGCTTCCAAGCACAGTGTTCTTTCATGTCCCAAAGAGAACGCTAGTGTCTGAGGCTGGTAGCCTTGTTGCTAGAGAGAACTGGCATCCCCGTGGGCCTGTTGGCTACTTTCCTCTTTCCGACCCTCTCAGGAAACTCCTCCAGAAAGCCTTTAGGACCCGCTTAGAGAGAACAGCTGCGAAGTGGATGCACAGAACATTAACCTAGCTCCCAGCCCAGGGTCCCAAACATCCATCTTTCTCTGGAGGGTACGTACCCCACCCAGGGATTCAAGCACGGAGTTTGCCTTGTACAACTTACACAGGAAATTGGGAGGAGATGTAGGGCCACTCTACTTGCGATCACACTACGTGGCCCGGAGAAGTTATCACGGAGCAGAATTCAACCCCCTTCCTCTACACGTGTGTACCCCAAAGAAGCGCTGGACAGTGGGTGTTCTCAGGCCAAGAGCAGTCCTTGTTCTGGGCTGCACCTGCTCTGTGGTTCAAAGTTTCTCTGACTCTGCTCCTTCGGAAGCATTTCAGAGCTGACGCTATCCCTGGGCTGCCAAAGCAAAGAGGACAAGAGGCCTCTCACACTGAAGGCATGGGCTTGTTTCCCCTGAAGAAAGTGTAAGTCGCCCCTCCCAGGCCTGAGGCGTGTAAGAAGACACCATTTGCTCTGCGCAAGGAAAATGCAAGTAGGTGTACTCGATTTGGGCTGCCTGGTGAAACAACCTGCGCTCACCAGCACCCTGAGTACCTTTCCTGCACTTTGATTCCTAGCTGGGTGAACTCGGCCTTCGGAGGCTAGATGGGACCAAACGTGTTCAGCTTGTAGGGAAAGCCTTTGACCAATGGCCAATATGCTTGTGCTTGTGCGAGGGTTAGGCAGGCACTTGCCAACACAGGGTCTTTACCTTACCATAAGCTGTCCCTTTGGGCTGAAGCAGGCGGCGTGTGTGGATCACAGCCTGGGAAGCAGGGCCTCAGGGGAGTCTGCCAACAGACTGCCCTCCAGTAGAGCCAGCTGAGAAAAGGTGGCAAGGCTGATGGAACCCGCTTACAGCGAAATGTTTCTCTTCAGCAGAGGAGGTTTTGCTGCCACACGTCAGCAGCTCCTCTCCCTCAGAGTGCTGTTCCTAGGTAGACTAGGAAAAGCCACCACGTTCCCCAGCTTAGAAGAGGCTCTTTTCCTAGTTGGTTTCATCCGTGAGAGAGCCAGAAGGGCTGATCTCAACCAGTCGGGCTGCACAGCCTGAGTCCTTGGGGCAGGGCAGTCCTGAGCCAATGTGCCACCTAAGGAATGCAAGCCAAGTTTCCTTGCCACAGGAAAGCACACCGAGGCCTGGTGTTTTCTCTATGAAATTGACGTGGGCTTGAAGGGTGAGGCCTTTACTACATTGTGGAAAAGCTCGGGGTTACGGCTCTCTTTCTCCCTCTCTCGGTCCCATAACCTGGGCTCAGCCTTGAGGGAATGCTGAGTGGCAGAGACTGCCTCTCTGCCGGACTCAGAAGGCTTCTTCCCTTTAGGGCAATGCCGTTTGTGTCTTACTTCGTGGAGGAGGAATGAGGGCGCCCAGAGATATTCTGACTTGAAATACCTAACGACAGAGGATCTGGAGGAGCCGGTTTCTCGGTGGAAGGAGCCCAAAAGCCTGCATTGCTAAGGTCTCTTTGAGAGCTGCCAGACACTCTGCCGTCCTAGGCCTAAGAATTGGACATTGTGACGGCATGGCAACACTTGGAATCCTAGGACCCAGTGGAAGCGCACCTCGCAAACTGGATGGAAGAAGTTCCAAGCACAGTGTTCTTTCATGTCCCAAAGAGAACGCTAGTGTCTGAGGCTGCTGGCCTTGTTGCTAGAGAGAACTGGCATCCCCGTGGGCCTGTTGGCTACTTTCCTCTTTCCGACCCTCTCAGGAAACTCCTCCAGAAAGCCTTTAGGACCCGCTTAGAGAGAACAGCTGCGACGTGGATGCACAGAACATTAACCTAGCTCCCAGCCCAGGGTCCCAAACATCCATCTTTCTCTGGAGGGTACGTACCCCACCCAGGGATTCAAGCACGGAGTTTGCCTTGTACAACTTACACAGGAAATTGGGAGGAGATGTAGGGCCACTCTACTTGCGATCACACTACGTGGCCCGGAGAAGTTATCACGCAGCAGAATTCAACCCCCTTCCTCTACACGTGTGTACCCCAAAGAAGCGCTGGACAGTGGGTGTTCTCAGGCCAAGAGCAGTCCTTGTTCTGGGCTGCACCTGCTCTGTGGTTCAAAGTTTCTCTGACTCTGCTCCTTCGGAAGCATTTCAGAGCTGACGCTATCCCTGGGCTGCCAAAGCAAAGAGGACAAGAGGCCTCTCACACTGAAGGCATGGGCTTGTTTCCCCTGAAGAAAGTGTAAGTCGCCCCTCCCAGGCCTGAGGCGTGTAAGAAGACACCATTTGCTCTGCGCAAGGAAAATGCAAGTAGGTGTACTCGATATGGTGAAACAACCTGCGCTCACCAGCACCCTGAGTACCTTTCCTGCACTTTGATTCCTAGCTGGGTGAACTCGGCCTTCGGAGGCTAGATGGGACCAAACGTGTTCAGCTTGTAGGGAAAGCCTTTGACCAATGGCCAATATGCTTGTGCTTGTGCGAGGGTTAGGCAGGCACTTGCCAACACAGGGTCTTTACCTTACCATAAGCTGTCCCTTTGGGCTGAAGCAGGCGGCGTGTGTGGATCACAGCCTGGGAAGCAGGGCCTCAGGGGAGTCTGCCAACAGACTGCCCTCCAGTAGAGCCAGCTGAGAAAAGGTGGCAAGGCTGATGGAACCCGCTTACAACGAAATGTTTCTCTTCAGCAGAGGAGGTTTTGCTGCCACACGTCAGCAGCTCCTCTCCCTCAGAGTGCTGTTCCTAGGTAGACTAGGAAAAGCCACCACGTTCCCCAGCTTAGAAGAGGCTCTTTTCCTAGTTGGTTTCATCCGTGAGAGAGCCAGAAGGGCTGATCTCAACCAGTCGGGCTGCACAGCCTGAGTCCTTGGGGCAGGGCAGTCCTGAGCCAATGTGCCACCTAAGGAATGCAAGCCAAGTTTCCTTGCCACAGGAAAGCACACCGAGGCCTGGTGTTTTCTCTATGAAATTGACGTGGGCTTGAAGGGTGAGGCCTTTACTACATTGTGTACGGAGGTACTCGATTTGGGCTGCCTGGTGAAACAACCTGCGCTCACCAGCACCCTGAGTACCTTTCCTGCACTTTGATTCCTAGCTAGGTGAACTCGGCCTTCGGAGGCTAGATGGGACCAAACGTGTTCAGCTTGTACGGAAAGCCTTTGACCAATGGCCAATATGCTTGTGCTTGTGCGAGGGTTAGGCAGGCACTTGCCAACACAGGGTCTTTACCTTACCATAAGCTGTCCCTTTGGGCTGAAGCAGGCGGCGTGTGTGGATCACAGCCTGGGAAGCAGGGCCTCAGGGGAGTCTGCCAACAGACTGCCCTCCAGTAGAGCCAGCTGAGAAAAGGTGGCAAGGCTGATGGAACCCGCTTACAACGAAATGTTTCTCTTCAGCAGAGGAGATTTTGCTACCACATGTCAGCAGCTCCTCTCCGTCAGAGTGCTGTTCCTGTGTAGACTAGGAAAAGCCACCACGTTCCCCAGCTTAGAAGAGGCTCTTCTCCTAGTTGGTTTCATCCGTGAGAGAGCCAGAAGGGCTGATCTCCACCAGTCGGGCTACACAGCCTGAGTCCTTGGGGTGGGGCAGTCCTGAGCCAATGTGCCACCTAAGGAATGCAAGCCAAGTTTCCTTGCCACAGGAAAGCACACCGAGGCCTGGTGTTTGCTCTATGAAATTGACGTGGGCTTGAAGGGTGAGGCCTTTACTACATTGTGTACGGAGGTACTCGATTTGGGCTGCCTGGTGAAACAACCTGCGCTCACCAGCACCCTGAGTACCTTTCCTGAACTTTGATTCCTAGCTAGGTCAACTCGGCCTTCGGAGGCTAGATGGGACCAAACGTGTTCAGCTTGTGGGGAAAGCCTTTGACCAATGGCCAATATGCTTGTGCTTGTGCGAGGGTTAGGCAGGCACTTGACAACACAGGGTTTTTACCTTACCATAAGCTGTCCCTTTGGGCTGAAGCAGGCGGCGTGTGTGGATCACAGCCTGGGAAGCAGGGCCTCAGGGGAGTCTGCCAACAGACTGCCCTCCAGTAGAGCCAGCTGAGAAAAGGTGGCAAGGCTGATGGAACCTGCTTACAACGAAATGTTTCTCTTCAGCAGAGGAGATTTTGCTACCACACGTCAGCAGCTCCTCTCCGTCAGAGTGCTGTTCCTGTGTAGACTAGGAAAAGCCACCACGTTCCCCAGCTTAGAAGAGGCTCTTTTCCTAGTTGGTTTCATCCGTGAGAGAGCCAGAAGGGCTGATCTCAACCAGTCGGGCTGCACAGCCTGAGTCCTTGGGGCAGGGCAGTCCTGAGCCAATGTGCCACCTAAGGAATGCAAGCCAAGTTTCCTTGCCACAGGAAAGCACACCGAGGCCTGGTGTTTTCTCTATGAAATTGACGTGGGCTTGAAGGGTGAGGCCTTTACTACATTGTGGAAAAGCTCGGGGTTACGGCTCTCTTTCTCCCTCTCTCGGTCCCATAACCTGGGCTCAGCCTTGAGGGAATGCTGAGTGGCAGAGACTGCCTCTCTGCCGGACTCAGAAGGCTTCTTCCCTTTAGGGCAATGCCGTTTGTGTCTTACTTCGTGGAGGAGGAATGAGGGCGCCCAGAGATATTCTGACATGAAATACCTAACGACAGAGGATCTGGAGGAGCCGGTTTCTCGGTGGAAGGAGCCCAAAAGCCTGCATTGCTAAGGTCTCTTTGAGAGCTGCCAGACACTCTGCCGTCCTAGGCCTAAGAATTGGACATTGTGACGGCATGGCAACACTTGGAATCCTAGGACCCAGTGGAAGCGCACCTCGCAAACTGGATGGAAGAAGCTTCCAAGCACAGTGTTCTTTCATGTCCCAAAGAGAACGCTAGTGTCTGAGGCTGGTAGCCTTGTTGCTAGAGAGAACTGGCATCCCCGTGGGCCTGTTGGCTACTTTCCTCTTTCCGACCCTCTCAGGAAACTCCTCCAGAAAGCCTTTAGGACCCGCTTAGAGAGAACAGCTGCGAAGTGGATGCACAGAACATTAACCTAGCTCCCAGCCCAGGGTCCCAAACATCCATCTTTCTCTGGAGGGTACGTACCCCACCCAGGGATTCAAGCACGGAGTTTGCCTTGTACAACTTACACAGGAAATTGGGAGGAGATGTAGGGCCACTCTACTTGCGATCACACTACGTGGCCCGGAGAAGTTATCACGCAGCAGAATTCAACCCCCTTCCTCTACACGTGTGTACCCCAAAGAAGCGCTGGACAGTGGGTGTTCTCAGGCCAAGAGCAGTCCTTGTTCTGGGCTGCACCTGCTCTGTGGTTCAAAGTTTCTCTGACTCTGCTCCTTCGGAAGCATTTCAGAGCTGACGCTATCCGTGGGCTGCCAAAGCAAAGAGGACAAGAGGCCTCTCACACTGAAGGCATGGGCTTGTTTCCCCTGAAGAAAGTGTAAGTCGCCCCTCCCAGGCCTGAGGCGTGTAAGAAGACACCATTTGCTCTGCGCAAGGAAAATGCAAGTAGGTGTACTCGATTTGGGCTGCCTGGTGAAACAACCTGCGCTCACCAGCACCCTGAGTACCTTTCCTGAACTTTGGTTCCTAGCTAGGTCAACTCGGCCTTCGGAGGCTAGATGGGACCAAACGTGTTCAGCTTGTGGGGAAAGCCTTTGACCAATGGCCAATATGCTTGTGCTTGTGCGAGGGTTAGGCAGGCACTTGACAACACAGGGTTTTTACCTTACCATAAGCTGTCCCTTTGGGCTGAAGCAGGCGGCGTGTGTGGATCACAGCCTGGGAAGCAGGGCCTCAGGGGAGTCTGCCAACAGACTGCCCTCCAGTAGAGCCAGCTGAGAAAAGGTGGCAAGGCTGATGGAACCCGCTTACAACGAAATGTTTCTCTTCAGCAGAGGAGGTTTTGCTGCCACACGTCAGCAGCTCCTCTCCCTCAGAGTGCTGTTCCTAGGTAGACTAGGAAAAGCCACCACGTTTCCCAGCTTAGAAGAGGCTCTTCTCCTAGTTGGTTTCATCCGTGAGAGAGCCAGAAGGGCTGATCTCCACCAGTCGGGCTACACAGCCTGAGTCCTTGGGGTGGGGCAGTCCTGAGCCAATGTGCCACCTAAGGAATGCAAGCCAAGTTTCCTTGCCACAGGAAAGCACACCGAGGCCTGGTGTTTGCTCTATGAAATTGACGTGGGCTTGAAGGGTGAGGCCTTTACTACATTGTGTACGGAGGTACTCGATTTGGGCTGCCTGGTGAAACAACCTGCGCTCACCAGCACCCTGAGTACCTTTCCTGCACTTTGATTCCTAGCTAGGTCAACTCGGCCTTCGGAGGCTAGATGGGACCAAACGTGTTCAGCTTGTGGGGAAAGCCTTTGACCAATGGCCAATATGCTTGTGCTTGTGCGAGGGTTAGGCAGGCACTTGACAACACAGGGTTTTTACCTTACCATAAGCTGTCCCTTTGGGCTGAAGCAGGCGGCGTGTGTGGATCACAGCCTGGGAAGCAGGGCCTCAGGGGAGTCTGCCAACAGACTGCCCTCCAGTATAGCCAGCTGAGAAAAGGTGGCAAGGCTGATGGAACCTGCTTACAACGAAATGTTTCTCTTCAGCAGAGGAGATTTTGCTACCACACGTCAGCAGCTCCTCTCCGTCAGAGTGCTGTTCCTGTGTAGACTAGGAAAAGCCACCACGTTCCCCAGCTTAGAAGAGGCTCTTTTCCTAGTTGGTTTCATCCGTGAGAGAGCCAGAAGGGCTGATCTCCACCAGTCGGGCTGCACAGCCTGAGTCCTTGGGGCAGGGCAGTCCTGAGCCAATGTGCCACCTAAGGAATGCAAGCCAAGTTTCCTTGCCACAGGAAAGCACACCGAGGCCTGGTGTTTTCTCTATGAAATTGACGTGGGCTTGAAGGGTGAGGCCTTTACTACATTGTGGAAAAGCTCGGGGTTACGGCTCTCTTTCTCCCTCTCTCGGTCCCATAACCTGGGCTCAACCTTGAGGGAATGCTGAGTGGCAGAGACTGCCTCTCTGCCGGACTCAGAAGGCTTCTTCCCTTTAGGGCAATGCCGTTTGTGTCTTACTTCGTGGAGGAGGAATGAGGGCGCCCAGAGATATTCTGACTTGAAATACCTAACGACAGAGGATCTGGAGGAGCCGGTTTCTCGGTGGAAGGAGCCTAAAAGCCTGCATTGCTAAGGTCTCTTTGAGAGCTGCCAGACACTCTGCCGTCCTAGGCCTAAGAATTGGACATTGTGACGGCATGGCAACACTTGGTATCCTAGGACCCAGTGGAAGCGCACCTCGCAAACTGGATGGAAGAAGCTTCCAAGCACAGTGTTCTTTCATGTCCCAAAGAGAACGCTAGTGTCTGAGGCTGCTGGCCTAGTTGCTAGAGAGAACTGGCATCCCCGTGGGCCTGTTGGCTACTTTCCTCTTTCCGACCCTCTCAGGAAACTCCTCCAGAAAGCCTTTAGGACCCGCTTAGAGAGAACAGCTGCGACGTGGATGCACAGAACATTAACCTAGCTCCCAGCCCAGGGTCCCAAACATCCATCTTTCTCTGGAGGGTACGTACCCCACCCAGGGATTCAAGCACGGAGTTTGCCTTGTACAACTTACACAGGAAATTGGGAGGAGATGTAGGGCCACTCTACTTGCGATCACACTACGTGGCCCGGAGAAGTTATCACGCAGCAGAATTCAACCCCCTTCCTCTACATGTGTGTACCCCAAAGAAGCGCTGGACAGTGGGTGTTCTCAGGCCAAGAGCAGTCCTTGTTCTGGGCTGCACCTGCTCTGTGGTTCAAAGTTTCTCTGACTCTGCTCCTTCGGAAGCATTTCAGAGCTGACGCTATCCCTGGGCTGCCAAAGCAAAGAGGACAAGAGGCCTCTCACACTGAAGGCATGGGCTTGTTTCCCCTGAAGAAAGTGTAAGTCGCCCCTCCCAGGCCTGAGGCGTGTAAGAAGACACCATTTGCTCTGCACAAGGAAAATGCAAGTAGGTGTACTCGATTTGGGCTGCCTGGTGAAACAACCTGCGCTCACCAGCACCCTGAGTACCTTTCCTGCACTTTGATTCCTAGCTGGGTGAACTCGGCCTTCGGAGGCTAGATGGGACCAAACGTGTTCAGCTTGTAGGGAAAGCCTTTGACCAATGGCCAATATGCTTGTGCTTGTGCGAGGGTTAGGCAGGCACTTGCCAACACAGGGTCTTTACCTTACCATAAGCTGTCCCTTTGGGCTGAAGCAGGCGGCGTGTGTGGATCACAGCCTGGGAAGCAGGGCCTCAGGGGAGTCTGGCAACAGACTGCCCTCCAGTAGAGCCAGCTGAGAAAAGGTGGCAAGGCTGATGGAACCCGCTTACAACGAAATGTTTCTCTTCAGCAGAGGAGGTTTTGCTGCCACACGTCAGCAGCTCCTCTCCCTCAGAGTGCTGTTCCTAGGTAGACTAGGAAAAGCCACCACGTTCCCCAGCTTAGAAGAGGCTCTTTTCCTAGTTGGTTTCATCCGTGAGAGAGCCAGAAGGGCTGATCTCAACCAGTCGGGCTGCACAGCCTGAGTCCTTGGGGCAGGGCAGTCCTGAGCCAATGTGCCACCTAAGGAATGCAAGCCAAGTTTCCTTGCCACAGGAAAGCACACCGAGGCCTGGTGTTTTCTCTATGAAATTGACGTGGGCTTGAAGGGTGAGGCCTTTACTACATTGTGTACGGAGGTACTCGATTTGGGCTGCCTGGTGAAACAACCTGCGCTCACCAGCACCCTGAGTACCTTTCCTGCACTTTGATTCCTAGCTAGGTGAACTCGGCCTTCGGAGGCTAGATGGGACCAAACGTGTTCAGCTTGTACGGAAAGCCTTTGACCAATGGCCAATATGCTTGTGCTTGTGCGAGGGTTAGGCAGGCACTTGCCAACACAGGGTCTTTACCTTACCATAAGCTGTCCCTTTGGGCTGAAGCAGGCGGCGTGTGTGGATCACAGCCTGGGAAGCAGGGCCTCAGGGGAGTCTGCCAACAGACTGCCCTCCAGTAGAGCCAGCTGAGAAAAGGTGGCAAGGCTGATGGAACCCGCTTACAACGAAATGTTTCTCTTCAGCAGAGGAGATTTTGCTACCACATGTCAGCAGCTCCTCTCCGTCAGAGTGCTGTTCCTGTGTAGACTAGGAAAAGCCACCACGTTCCCCAGCTTAGAAGAGGCTCTTCTCCTAGTTGGTTTCATCCGTGAGAGAGCCAGAAGGGCTGATCTCCACCAGTCGGGCTACACAGCCTGAGTCCTTGGGGTGGGGCAGTCCTGAGCCAATGTGCCACCTAAGGAATGCAAGCCAAGTTTCCTTGCCACAGGAAAGCACACCGAGGCCTGGTGTTTGCTCTATGAAATTGACGTGGGCTTGAAGGGTGAGGCCTTTACTACATTGTGTACGGAGGTACTCGATTTGGGCTGCCTGGTGAAAGAACCTGCGCTCACCAGCACCCTGAGTACCTTTCCTGAACTTTGATTCCTAGCTAGGTCAACTCGGCCTTCGGAGGCTAGATGGGACCAAACGTGTTCAGCTTGTGGGGAAAGCCTTTGACCAATGGCCAATATGCTTGTGCTTGTGCGAGGGTTAGGCAGGCACTTGACAACACAGGGTTTTTACCTTACCATAAGCTGTCCCTTTGGGCTGAAGCAGGCGGCGTGTGTGGATCACAGCCTGGGAAGCAGGGCCTCAGGGGAGTCTGCCAACAGACTGCCCTCCAGTAGAGCCAGCTGAGAAAAGGTGGCAAGGCTGATGGAACCTGCTTACAACGAAATGTTTCTCTTCAGCAGAGGAGATTTTGCTACCACACGTCAGCAGCTCCTCTCCGTCAGAGTGCTGTTCCTGTGTAGACTAGGAAAAGCCACCACGTTCCCCAGCTTAGAAGAGGCTCTTTTCCTAGTTGGTTTCATCCGTGAGAGAGCCAGAAGGGCTGATCTCCACCAGTCGGGCTGCACAGCCTGAGTCCTTGGGGCAGGGCAGTCCTGAGCCAATGTGCCACCTAAGGAATGCAAGCCAAGTTTCCTTGCCACAGGAAAGCACACCGAGGCCTGGTGTTTTCTCTATGAAATTGACGTGGGCTTGAAGGGTGAGGCCTTTACTACATTGTGGAAAAGCTCGGGGTTACGGCTCTCTTTCTCCCTCTCTCGGTCCCATAACCTGGGCTCAGCCTTGAGGGAATGCTGAGTGGCAGAGACTGCCTCTCTGCCGGACTCAGAAGGCTTCTTCCCTTTAGGGCAATGCCGTTTGTGTCTTACTTCGTGGAGGAGGAATGAGGGCGCCCAGAGATATTCTGACATGAAATACCTAACGACAGAGGATCTGGAGGAGCCGGTTTCTCGGTGGAAGGAGCCCAAAAGCCTGCATTGCTAAGGTCTCTTTGAGAGCTGCCAGACACTCTGCCGTCCTAGGCCTAAGAATTGGACATTGTGACGGCATGGCAACACTTGGAATCCTAGGACCCAGTGGAAGCGCACCTCGCAAACTGGATGGAAGAAGCTTCCAAGCACAGTGTTCTTTCATGTCCCAAAGAGAACGCTAGTGTCTGAGGCTGGTAGCCTTGTTGCTAGAGAGAACTGGCATCCCCGTGGGCCTGTTGGCTACTTTCCTCTTTCCGACCCTCTCAGGAAACTCCTCCAGAAAGCCTTTAGGACCCGCTTAGAGAGAACAGCTGCGAAGTGGATGCACAGAACATTAACCTAGCTCCCAGCCCAGGGTCCCAAACATCCATCTTTCTCTGGAGGGTACGTACCCCACCCAGGGATTCAAGCACGGAGTTTGCCTTGTACAACTTACACAGGAAATTGGGAGGAGATGTAGGGCCACTCTACTTGCGATCACACTACGTGGCCCGGAGAAGTTATCACGCAGCAGAATTCAACCCCCTTCCTCTACACGTGTGTACCCCAAAGAAGCGCTGGACAGTGGGTGTTCTCAGGCCAAGAGCAGTCCTTGTTCTGGGCTGCACCTGCTCTGTGGTTCAAAGTTTCTCTGACTCTGCTCCTTCGGAAGCATTTCAGAGCTGACGCTATCCCTGGGCTGCCAAAGCAAAGAGGACAAGAGGCCTCTCACACTGAAGGCATGGGCTTGTTTCCCCTGAAGAAAGTGTAAGTCGCCCCTCCCAGGCCTGAGGCGTGTAAGAAGACACCATTTGCTCTGCGCAAGGAAAATGCAAGTAGGTGTACTCGATTTGGGCTGCCTGGTGAAACAACCTCGGCTCACCAGCACCCTGAGTACCTTTCCTGCACTTTGATTCCTAGCTAGGTGAACTTGGCCTTCGGAGGCTAGATGGGACCAAACGTGTTCAGCTTGTAGGGAAAGCCTTTGACCAATGGCCAATATGCTTGTGCTTGTGCGAGGGTTAGGCAGGCACTTGCCAACACAGGGTCTTTACCTTACCATAAGCTGTCCCTTTGGGCTGAAGCAGGCGGCGTGTGTGGATCACAGCCTGGGAAGCAGGGCCTCAGGGGAGTCTGCCAACAGACTGCCCTCCAGTAGAGCCAGCTGAGAAAAGGTGGCAAGGCTGATGGAACCCGCTTACAACGAAATGTTTCTCTTCAGCAGAGGAGGTTTTGCTGCCACACGTCAGCAGCTCCTCTCCCTCAGAGTGCTGTTCCTAGGTAGACTAGGAAAAGCCACCACGTTCCCCAGCTTAGAAGAGGCTCTTCTCCTAGTTGGTTTCATCCGTGAGAGAGCCAGAAGGGCTGATCTCCACCAGTCGGGCTACACAGCCTGAGTCCTTGGGGTGGGGCAGTCCTGAGCCAATGTGCCACCTAAGGAATGCAAGCCAAGTTTCCTTGCCACAGGAAAGCACACCGAGGCCTGGTGTTTTCTCTATGAAATTGACGTGGGCTTGAAGGGTGAGGCCTTTACTACATTGTGTACGGAGGTACTCGATTTGGGCTGCCTGGTGAAACAACCTGCGCTCACCAGCACCCTGAGTACCTTTCCTGAACTTTGATTCCTAGCTGGGTGAACTCGCCCTTCGGAGGCTAGATGGGACCAAACGTGTTCAGCTTGTGGGGAAAGCCTTTGACCAATGGCCAATATGCTTGTGCTTGTGCGAGGGTTAGGCAGGCACTTGACAACACAGGGTTTTTACCTTACCATAAGCTGTCCCTTTGGGCTGAAGCAGGCGGCGTGTGTGGATCACAGCCTGGGAAGCAGGGCCTCAGGGGAGTCTGCCAACAGACTGCCCTCCAGTATAGCCAGCTGAGAAAAGGTGGCAAGGCTGATGGAACCTGCTTACAACGAAATGTTTCTCTTCAGCAGAGGAGATTTTGCTACCACACGTCAGCAGCTCCTCTCCGTCAGAGTGCTGTTCCTGTGTAGACTAGGAAAAGCCACCACGTTCCCCAGCTTAGAAGAGGCTCTTTTCCTAGTTGGTTTCATCCGTGAGAGAGCCAGAAGGGCTGATCTCAACCAGTCGGGCTGCACAGCCTGAGTCCTTGGGGCAGGGCAGTCCTGAGCCAATGTGCCACCTAAGGAATGCAAGCCAAGTTTCCTTGCCACAGGAAAGCACACCGAGGCCTGGTGTTTTCTCTATGAAATTGACGTGGGCTTGAAGGGTGAGGCCTTTACTACATTGTGGAAAAGCTCGGGGTTACGGCTCTCTTTCTCCCTCTCTCGGTCCCATAACCTGGGCTCAGCCTTGAGGGAATGCTGAGTGGCAGAGACTGCCTCTCTGCCGGACTCAGAAGGCTTCTTCCCTTTAGGGCAATGCCGTTTGTGTCTTACTTCGTGGAGGAGGAATGAGGGCGCCCAGAGATATTCTGACATGAAATACCTAACGACAGAGGATCTGGAGGAGCCGGTTTCTCGGTGGAAGGAGCCCAAAAGCCTGCATTGCTAAGGTCTCTTTGAGAGCTGCCAGACACTCTGCCGTCCTAGGCCTAAGAATTGGACATTGTGACGGCATGGCAACACTTGGAATCCTAGGACCCAGTGGAAGCGCACCTCGCAAACTGGATGGAAGAAGCTTCCAAGCACAGTGTTCTTTCATGTCCCAAAGAGAACGCTAGTGTCTGAGGCTGGTAGCCTTGTTGCTAGAGAGAACTGGCATCCCCGTGGGCCTGTTGGCTACTTTCCTCTTTCCGACCCTCTCAGGAAACTCCTCCAGAAAGCCTTTAGGACCCGCTTAGAGAGAACAGCTGCGAAGTGGATGCACAGAACATTAACCTAGCTCCCAGCCCAGGGTCCCAAACATCCATCTTTCTCTGGAGGGTACGTACCCCACCCAGGGATTCAAGCACGGAGTTTGCCTTGTACAACTTACACAGGAAATTGGGAGGAGATGTAGGGCCACTCTACTTGCGATCACACTACGTGGCCCGGAGAAGTTATCACGCAGCAGAATTCAACCCCCTTCCTCTACACGTGTGTACCCCAAAGAAGCGCTGGACAGTGGGTGTTCTCAGGCCAAGAGCAGTCCTTGTTCTGGGCTGCACCTGCTCTGTGGTTCAAAGTTTCTCTGACTCTGCTCCTTCGGAAGCATTTCAGAGCTGACGCTATCCCTGGGCTGCCAAAGCAAAGAGGACAAGAGGCCTCTCACACTGAAGGCATGGGCTTGTTTCCCCTGAAGAAAGTGTAAGTCGCCCCTCCCAGGCCTGAGGCATGTAAGAATACACCATTTGCTCTGCGCAAGGAAAATGCAAGTAGGTGTACTCGATTTGGGCTGCCTGGTGAAACAACCTGCGCTCACCAGCACCCTGAGTACCTTTCCTGCACTTTGATTCCTAGCTGGGTGAACTCGGCCTTCGGAGGCTAGATGGGACCAAACGTGTTCAGCTTGTAGGGAAAGCCTTTGACCAATGGCCAATATGCTTGTGCTTGTGCGAGGGTTAGGCAGGCACTTGCCAACACAGGGTCTTTACCTTACCATAAGCTGTCCCTTTGGGCTGAAGCAGGCGGCGTGTGTGGATCACAGCCTGGGAAGCAGGGCCTCAGGGGAGTCTGCCAACAGACTGCCCTCCAGTAGAGCCAGCTGAGAAAAGGTGGCAAGGCTGATGGAACCCGCTTACAGCGAAATGTTTCTCTTCAGCAGAGGAGGTTTTGCTGCCACACGTCAGCAGCTCCTCTCCCTCAGAGTGCTGTTCCTAGGTAGACTAGGAAAAGCCACCACGTTCCCCAGCTTAGAAGAGGCTCTTTTCCTAGTTGGTTTCATCCGTGAGAGAGCCAGAAGGGCTGATCTCAACCAGTCGGGCTGCACAGCCTGAGTCCTTGGGGCAGGGCAGTCCTGAGCCAATGTGCCACCTAAGGAATGCAAGCCAAGTTTCCTTGCCACAGGAAAGCACACCGAGGCCTGGTGTTTTCTCTATGAAATTGACGTGGGCTTGAAGGGTGAGGCCTTTACTACATTGTGTACGGAGGTACTCGATTTGGGCTGCCTGGTGAAACAACCTGCGCTCACCAGCACCCTGAGTACCTTTCCTGCACTTTGATTCCTAGCTAGGTGAACTCGGCCTTCGGAGGCTAGATGGGACCAAACGTGTTCAGCTTGTACGGAAAGCCTTTGACCAATGGCCAATATGCTTGTGCTTGTGCGAGGGTTAGGCAGGCACTTGCCAACACAGGGTCTTTACCTTACCATAAGCTGTCCCTTTGGGCTGAAGCAGGCGGCGTGTGTGGATCACAGCCTGGGAAGCAGGGCCTCAGGGGAGTCTGCCAACAGACTGCCCTCCAGTAGAGCCAGCTGAGAAAAGGTGGCAAGGCTGATGGAACCCGCTTACAACGAAATGTTTCTCTTCAGCAGAGGAGATTTTGCTACCACATGTCAGCAGCTCCTCTCCGTCAGAGTGCTGTTCCTGTGTAGACTAGGAAAAGCCACCACGTTCCCCAGCTTAGAAGAGGCTCTTCTCCTAGTTGGTTTCATCCGTGAGAGAGCCAGAAGGGCTGATCTCAACCAGTCGGGCTGCACAGCCTGAGTCCTTGGGGCAGGGCAGTCCTGAGCCAATGTGCCACCTAAGGAATGCAAGCCAAGTTTCCTTGCCACAGGAAAGCACACCGAAGCCTGGTGTTTTCTCTATGAAATTGACGTGGGCTTGAAGGGTGAGGCCTTTACTACATTGTGGAAAAGCTCGGGGTTACGGCTCTCTTTCTCCCTCTCTCGGTCCCATAACCTGGGCTCAGCCTTGAGGGAATGCAGAGTGGCAGAGACTGCCTCTCTGCCGGACTCAGAAGGCTTCTTCCCTTTAGGGCAATGCCGTTTGTGTCTTACTTCGTGGAGGAGGAATGAGGGCGCCCAGAGATATTCTGACATGAAATACCTAACGACAGAGGATCTGGAGGAGCCGGTTTCTCGGTGGAAGGAGCCCAAAAGCCTGCATTGCTAAGGTCTCTTTGAGAGCTGCCAGACACTCTGCCGTCCTAGGCCTAAGAATTGGACATTGTGACGGCATGGCAACACTTGGAATCCTAGGACCCAGTGGAAGCGCACCTCGCAAACTGGATGGAAGAAGCTTCCAAGCACAGTGTTCTTTCATGTCCCAAAGAGAACGCTAGTGTCTGAGGCTGGTAGCCTTGTTGCTAGAGAGAACTGGCATCCCCGTGGGCCTGTTGGCTACTTTCCTCTTTCCGACCCTCTCAGGAAACTCCTCCAGAAAGCCTTTAGGACCCGCTTAGAGAGAACAGCTGCGAAGTGGATGCACAGAACATTAACCTAGCTCCCAGCCCAGGGTCCCAAACATCCATCTTTCTCTGGAGGGTACGCACCCCACCCAGGGATTCAAGCACAGAGTTTGCCTTGTACAACTTACACAGGAAATTGGGAGGAGATGTAGGGCCACTCTACTTGCGATCACACTACGTGGCCCGGAGAAGTTATCACGCAGCAGAATTCAACCCCCTTCCTCTACACGTGTGTACCCCAAAGAAGCGCTGGACAGTGGGTGTTCTCAGGCCAAGAGCAGTCCTTGTTCTGGGCTGCACCTGCTCTGTGGTTCAAAGTTTCTCTGACTCTGCTCCTTCGGAAGCATTTCAGAGCTGACGCTATCCCTGGGCTGCCAAAGCAAAGAGGACAAGAGGCCTCTCACACTGAAGGCATGGGCTTGTTTCCCCTGAAGAAAGTGTAAGTCGCCCCTCCCAGGCCTGAGGCGTGTAAGAAGACACCATTTGCTCTGAGCAAGGAAAATGCAAGTAGGTGTACTCGATTTGGGCTGCCTGGTGAAACAACCTGCGCTCACCAGCACCCTGAGTACCTTTCCTGCACTTTGATTCCTAGCTGGGTGAACTCGGCCTTCGGAGGCTAGATGGGACCAAACGTGTTCAGCTTGTAGGGAAAGCCTTTGACCAATGGCCAATATGCTTGTGCTTGTGCGAGGGTTAGGCAGGCACTTGCCAACACAGGGTCTTTACCTTACCATAAGCTGTCCCTTTGGGCTGAAGCAGGCGGCGTGTGTGGATCACAGCCTGGGAAGCAGGGCCTCAGGGGAGTCTGCCAACAGACTGCCCTCCAGTAGAGCCAGCTGAGAAAAGGTGGCAAGGCTGATGGAACCCGCTTACAACGAAATGTTTCTCTTCAGCAGAGGAGGTTTTGCTGCCACACGTCAGCAGCTCCTCTCCCTCAGAGTGCTGTTCCTAGGTAGACTAGGAAAAGCCACCACGTTCCCCAGCTTAGAAGAGGCTCTTCTCCTAGTTGGTTTCATCCGTGAGAGAGCCAGAAGGGCTGATCTCCACCAGTCGGGCTACACAGCCTGAGTCCTTGGGGTGGGGCAGTCCTGAGCCAATGTGCCACCTAAGGAATGCAAGCCAAGTTTCCTTGCCACAGGAAAGCACACCGAGGCCTGGTGTTTTCTCTATGAAATTGACGTGGGGTTGAAGGGTGAGGCCTTTACTACATTGTGTACGGAGGTACTCGATTTGGGCTGCCTGGTGAAACAACCTGCGCTCACCAGCACCCTGAGTACCTTTCTTGAACTTTGATTCCTAGCTGGGTGAACTCGCCCTTCGGAGGCTAGATGGGACCAAACGTGTTCAGCTTGTGGGGAAAGCCTTTGACCAATGGCCAATATGCTTGTGCTTGTGCGAGGGTTAGGCAGGCACTTGACAACACAGGGTTTTTACCTTACCATAAGCTGTCCCTTTGGGCTGAAGCAGGCGGCGTGTGTGGATCACAGCCTGGGAAGCAGGGCCTCAGGGGAGTCTGCCAACAGACTGCCCTCCAGTATAGCCAGCTGAGAAAAGGAGGCAAGGCTGATGGAACCCGCTTACAACGAAATGTTTCTCTTCAGCAGAGGAGATTTTGCTACCACACGTCAGCAGCTCCTCTCCGTCAGAGTGCTGTTCCTGTGTAGACTAGGAAAAGCCACCACGTTCCCCAGCTTAGAAGAGGCTCTTTTCCTAGTTGGTTTCATCCGTGAGAGAGCCAGAAGGGCTGATCTCCACCAGTCGGGCTGCACAGCCTGAGTCCTTGGGGCAGGGCAGTCCTGAGCCAATGTGCCACCTAAGGAATGCAAGCCAAGTTTCCTTGCCACAGGAAAGCACACCGAGGCCTGGTGTTTTATCTATGAAATTGACGTGGGCTTGAAGGGTGAGGCCTTTACTACATTGTGGAAAAGCTCGGGGTTACGGCTCTCTTTCTCCCTCTCTCGGTCCCATAACCTGGGCTCAGCCTTGAGGGAATGCAGAGTGGCAGAGACTGCCTCTCTGCCGGACTCAGAAGGCTTCTTCCCTTTAGGGCAATGCCGTTTGTGTCTTACTTCGTGGAGGAGGAATGAGGGCGCCCAGAGATATTCTGACATGAAATACCTAACGACAGAGGATCTGGAGGAGCCGGTTTCTCGGTGGAAGGAGCCCAAAAGCCTGCATTGCTAAGGTCTCTTTGAGAGCTGCCAGACACTCTGCCGTCCTAGGCCTAAGAATTGGACATTGTGACGGCATGGCAACACTTGGAATCCTAGGACCCAGTGGAAGCGCACCTCGCAAACTGGATGGAAGAAGCTTCCAAGCACAGTGTTCTTTCATGTCCCAAAGAGAACGCTAGTGTCTGAGGCTGGTAGCCTTGTTGCTAGAGAGAACTGGCATCCCCGTGGGCCTGTTGGCTACTTTCCTCTTTCCGACCCTCTCAGGAAACTCCTCCAGAAAGCCTTTAGGACCCGCTTAGAGAGAACAGCTGCGAAGTGGATGCACAGAACATTAACCTAGCTCCCAGCCCAGGGTCCCAAACATCCATCTTTCTCTGGAGGGTACGTACCCCACCCAGGGATTCAAGCACGGAGTTTGCCTTGTACAACTTACACAGGAAATTGGGAGGAGATGTAGGGCCACTCTACTTGCGATCACACTACGTGGCCCGGAGAAGTTATCAGGCAGCAGAATTCAACCCCCTTCCTCTACACGTGTGTACCCCAAAGAAGCGCTGGACAGTGGGTGTTCTCAGGCCAAGAGCAGTCCTTGTTCTGGGCTGCACCTGCTCTGTGGTTCAAAGTTTCTCTGACTCTGCTCCTTCGGAAGCATTTCAGAGCTGACGCTATCCCTGGGCTGCCAAAGCAAAGAGGACAAGAGGCCTCTCACACTGAAGGCATGGGCTTGTTTCCCCTGAAGAAAGTGTAAGTCGCCCCTCCCAGGCCTGAGGCGTGTAAGAAGACACCATTTGCTCTGCGCAAGGAAAATGCAAGTAGGTGTACTCGATTTGGGCTGCCTGGTGAAACAACCTGCGCTCACCAGCACCCTGAGTACCTTTCCTGCACTTTGATTCCTAGCTGGGTGAACTCGGCCTTCGGAGGCTAGATGGGACCAAACGTGTTCAGCTTGTAGGGAAAGCCTTTGACCAATGGCCAATATGCTTGTGCTTGTGCGAGGGTTAGGCAGGCACTTGCCAACACAGGGTCTTTACCTTACCATAAGCTGTCCCTTTGGGCTGAAGCAGGCGGCGTGTGTGGCTCACAGCCTGGGAAGCAGGGCCTCAGGGGAGTCTGCCAACAGACTGCCCTCCAGTAGAGCCAGCTGAGAAAAGGTGGCAAGGCTGATGGAACCCGCTTACAACGAAATGTTTCTCTTCAGCAGAGGAGGTTTTGCTGCCACACGTCAGCAGCTCCTCTCCCTCAGAGTGCTGTTCCTAGGTAGACTAGGAAAAGCCACCACGTTCCCCAGCTTAGAAGAGGCTCTTCTCCTAGTTGGTTTCATCCGTGAGAGAGCCAGAAGGGCTGATCTCCACCAGTCGGGCTACACAGCCTGAGTCCTTGGGGTGGGGCAGTCCTGAGCCAATGTGCCACCTAAGGAATGCAAGCCAAGTTTCCTTGCCACAGGAAAGCACACCGAGGCCTGGTGTTTTCTCTATGAAATTGACGTGGGCTTGAAGGGTGAGGCCTTTACTACATTGTGTACGGAGGTACTCGATTTGGGCTGCCTGGTGAAACAACCTGCGCTCACCAGCACCCTGAGTACCTTTCTTGAACTTTGATTCCTAGCTGGGTGAACTCGCCCTTCGGAGGCTAGATGGGACCAAACGTGTTCAGCTTGTGGGGAAAGCCTTTGACCAATGGCCAATATGCTTGTGCTTGTGCGAGGGTTAGGCAGGCACTTGACAACACAGGGTTTTTACCTTACCATAAGCTGTCCCTTTGGGCTGAAGCAGGCGGCGTGTGTGGATCACAGCCTGGGAAGCAGGGCCTCAGGGGAGTCTGCCAACAGACTGCCCTCCAGTAGAGCCAGCTGAGAAAAGGTGGCAAGGCTGATGGAACCCGCTTACAACGAAATGTTTCTCTTCAGCAGAGGAGATTTTGCTACCACACGTCAGCAGCTCCTCTCCGTCAGAGTGCTGTTCCTGTGTAGACTAGGAAAAGCCACCACGTTCCCCAGCTTAGAAGAGGCTCTTTTCCTAGTTGGTTTCATCCGTGAGAGAGCCAGAAGGGCTGATCTCCACCAGTCGGGCTGCACAGCCTGAGTCCTTGGGGCAGGGCAGTCCTGAGCCAATGTGCCACCTAAGGAATGCAAGCCAAGTTTCCTTGCCACAGGAAAGCACACCGAGGCCTGGTGTTTTCTCTATGAAATTGACGTGGGCTTGAAGGGTGAGGCCTTTACTACATTGTGGAAAAGCTCGGGGTTACGGCCCTCTTTCTCCCTCTCTCGGTCCCATAACCTGGGCTCAGCCTTGAGGGAATGCAGAGTGGCAGAGACTGCCTCTCTGCCGGACTCAGAAGGCTTCTTCCCTTTAGGGCAATGCCGTTTGTGTCTTACTTCGTGGAGGAGGAATGAGGGCGCCCAGAGATATTCTGACATGAAATACCTAACGACAGAGGATCTGGAGGAGCCGGTTTCTCGGTGGAAGGAGCCCAAAAGCCTGCATTGCTAAGGTCTCTTTGAGAGCTGCCAGACACTCTGCCGTCCTAGGCCTAAGAATTGGACATTGTGACGGCATGGCAACACTTGGAATCCTAGGACCCAGTGGAAGCGCACCTCGCAAACTGGATGGAAGAAGCTTCCAAGCACAGTGTTCTTTCATGTCCCAAAGAGAACGCTAGTGTCTGAGGCTGGTAGCCTTGTTGCTAGAGAGAACTGGCATCCCCGTGGGCCTGTTGGCTACTTTCCTCTTTCCGACCCTCTCAGGAAACTCCTCCAGAAAGCCTTTAGGACCCGCTTAGAGAGAACAGCTGCGAAGTGGATGCACAGAACATTAACCTAGCTCCCAGCCCAGGGTCCCAAACATCCATCTTTCTCTGGAGGGTACGTACCCCACCCAGGGATTCAAGCACGGAGTTTGCCTTGTACAACTTACACAGGAAATTGGGAGGAGATGTAGGGCCACTCTACTTGCGATCACACTACGTGGCCCGGAGAAGTTATCAGGCAGCAGAATTCAACCCCCTTCCTCTACACGTGTGTACCCCAAAGAAGCGCTGGACAGTGGGTGTTCTCAGGCCAAGAGCAGTCCTTGTTCTGGGCTGCACCTGCTCTGTGGTTCAAAGTTTCTCTGACTCTGCTCCTTCGGAAGCATTTCAGAGCTGACGCTATCCCTGGGCTGCCAAAGCAAAGAGGACAAGAGGCCTCTCACACTGAAGGCATGGGCTTGTTTCCCCTGAAGAAAGTGTAAGTCGCCCCTCCCAGGCCTGAGGCGTGTAAGAAGACACCATTTGCTCTGCGCAAGGAAAATGCAAGTAGGTGTACTCGATTTGGGCTGCCTGGTGAAACAACCTGCGCTCACCAGCACCCTGAGTACCTTTCCTGCACTTTGATTCCTAGCTGGGTGAACTCGGCCTTCGGAGGCTAGATGGGACCAAACGTGTTCAGCTTGTAGGGAAAGCCTTTGACCAATGGCCAATATGCTTGTGCTTGTGCGAGGGTTAGGCAGGCACTTGCCAACACAGGGTCTTTACCTTACCATAAGCTGTCCCTTTGGGCTGAAGCAGGCGGCGTGTGTGGCTCACAGCCTGGGAAGCAGGGCCTCAGGGGAGTCTGCCAACAGACTGCCCTCCAGTAGAGCCAGCTGAGAAAAGGTGGCAAGGCTGATGGAACCCGCTTACAACGAAATGTTTCTCTTCAGCAGAGGAGGTTTTGCTGCCACACGTCAGCAGCTCCTCTCCCTCAGAGTGCTGTTCCTAGGTAGACTAGGAAAAGCCACCACGTTCCCCAGCTTAGAAGAGGCTCTTCTCCTAGTTGGTTTCATCCGTGAGAGAGCCAGAAGGGCTGATCTCCACCAGTCGGGCTACACAGCCTGAGTCCTTGGGGTGGGGCAGTCCTGAGCCAATGTGCCACCTAAGGAATGCAAGCCAAGTTTCCTTGCCACAGGAAAGCACACCGAGGCCTGGTGTTTTCTCTATGAAATTGACGTGGGCTTGAAGGGTGAGGCCTTTACTACATTGTGTACGGAGGTACTCGATTTGGGCTGCCTGGTGAAACAACCTGCGCTCACCAGCACCCTGAGTACCTTTCTTGAACTTTGATTCCTAGCTGGGTGAACTCGCCCTTCGGAGGCTAGATGGGACCAAACGTGTTCAGCTTGTGGGGAAAGCCTTTGACCAATGGCCAATATGCTTGTGCTTGTGCGAGGGTTAGGCAGGCACTTGACAACACAGGGTTTTTACCTTACCATAAGCTGTCCCTTTGGGCTGAAGCAGGCGGCGTGTGTGGATCACAGCCTGGGAAGCAGGGCCTCAGGGGAGTCTGCCAACAGACTGCCCTCCAGTATAGCCAGCTGAGAAAAGGTGGCAAGGCTGATGGAACCCGCTTACAACGAAATGTTTCTCTTCAGCAGAGGAGATTTTGCTACCACACGTCAGCAGCTCCTCTCCGTCAGAGTGCTGTTCCTGTGTAGACTAGGAAAAGCCACCACGTTCCCCAGCTTAGAAGAGGCTCTTTTCCTAGTTGGTTTCATCCGTGAGAGAGCCAGAAGGGCTGATCTCCACCAGTCGGGCTGCACAGCCTGAGTCCTTGGGGCAGGGCAGTCCTGAGCCAATGTGCCACCTAAGGAATGCAAGCCAAGTTTCCTTGCCACAGGAAAGCACACCGAGGCCTGGTGTTTTCTCTATGAAATTGACGTGGGCTTGAAGGGTGAGGCCTTTACTACATTGTGGAAAAGCTCGGGGTTACGGCCCTCTTTCTCCCTCTCTCGGTCCCATAACCTGGGCTCAGCCTTGAGGGAATGCAGAGTGGCAGAGACTGCCTCTCTGCCGGACTCAGAAGGCTTCTTCCCTTTAGGGCAATGCCGTTTGTGTCTTACTTCGTGGAGGAGGAATGAGGGCGCCCAGAGATATTCTGACATGAAATACCTAACGACAGAGGATCTGGAGGAGCCGGTTTCTCGGTGGAAGGAGCCCAAAAGCCTGCATTGCTAAGGTCTCTTTGAGAGCTGCCAGACACTCTGCCGTCCTAGGCCTAAGAATTGGACATTGTGACGGCATGGCAACACTTGGAATCCTAGGACCCAGTGGAAGCGCACCTCGCAAACTGGATGGAAGAAGCTTCCAAGCACAGTGTTCTTTCATGTCCCAAAGAGAACGCTAGTGTCTGAGGCTGGTAGCCTTGTTGCTAGAGAGAACTGGCATCCCTGTGGGCCTGTTGGCTACTTTCCTCTTTCCGACCCTCTCAGGAAACTCCTCCAGAAAGCCTTTAGGACCCGCTTAGAGAGAACAGCTGCGAAGTGGATGCACAGAACATTAACCTAGCTCCCAGCCCAGGGTCCCAAACATCCATCTTTCTCTGGAGGGTACGTACCCCACCCAGGGATTCAAGCACGGAGTTTGCCTTGTACAACTTACACAGGAAATTGGGAGGAGATGTAGGGCCACTCTACTTGCGATCACACTACGTGGCCCGGAGAAGTTATCAGGCAGCAGAATTCAACCCCCTTCCTCTACACGTGTGTACCCCAAAGAAGCGCTGGACAGTGGGTGTTCTCAGGCCAAGAGCAGTCCTTGTTCTGGGCTGCACCTGCTCTGTGGTTCAAAGTTTCTCTGACTCTGCTCCTTCGGAAGCATTTCAGAGCTGACGCTATCCCTGGGCTGCCAAAGCAAAGAGGACAAGAGGCCTCTCACACTGAAGGCATGGGCTTGTTTCCCCTGAAGAAAGTGTAAGTCGCCCCTCCCAGGCCTGAGGCGTGTAAGAAGACACCATTTGCTCTGCGCAAGGAAAATGCAAGTAGGTGTACTCGATTTGGGCTGCCTGGTGAAACAACCTGCGCTCACCAGCACCCTGAGTACCTTTCCTGCACTTTGATTCCTAGCTGGGTGAACTCGGCCTTCGGAGGCTAGATGGGACCAAACGTGTTCAGCTTGTAGGGAAAGCCTTTGACCAATGGCCAATATGCTTGTGCTTGTGCGAGGGTTAGGCAGGCACTTGCCAACACAGGGTCTTTACCTTACCATAAGCTGTCCCTTTGGGCTGAAGCAGGCGGCGTGTGTGGATCACAGCCTGGGAAGCAGGGCCTCAGGGGAGTCTGCCAACAGACTGCCCTCCAGTAGAGCCAGCTGAGAAAAGGTGGCAAGGCTGATGGAACCCGCTTACAACGAAATGTTTCTCTTCAGCAGAGGAGGTTTTGCTGCCACACGTCAGCAGCTCCTCTCCCTCAGAGTGCTGTTCCTAGGTAGACTAGGAAAAGCCACCACGTTCCCCAGCTTAGAAGAGGCTCTTTTCCTAGTTGGTTTCATCCGTGAGAGAGCCAGAAGGGCTGATCTCAACCAGTCGGGCTGCACAGCCTGAGTCCTTGGGGCGGGGCAGTCCTGAGCCAATGTGCCACCTAAGGAATGCAAGCCAAGTTTCCTTGCCACAGGAAAGCACACCGAGGCCTGGTGTTTTCTCTATGAAATTGACGTGGGCTTGAAGGGTGAGGCCTTTACTACATTGTGTACGGAGGTACTCGATTTGGGCTGCCTGGTGAAACAACCTGCGCTCACCAGCACCCTGAGTACCTTTCCTGAACTTTGATTCCTAGCTGGGTGAACTCGCCCTTCGGAGGCTAGATGGGACCAAACGTGTTCAGCTTGTGGGGAAAGCCTTTGACCAATGGCCAATATGCTTGTGCTTGTGCGAGGGTTAGGCAGGCACTTGACAACACAGGGTTTTTACCTTACCATAAGCTGTCCCTTTGGGCTGAAGCAGGCGGCGTGTGTGGATCACAGCCTGGGAAGCAGGGCCTCAGGGGAGTCTGCCAACAGACTGCCCTCCAGTAGAGCCAGCTGAGAAAAGGTGGCAAGGCTGATGGAACCCGCTTACAACGAAATGTTTCTCTTCAGCAGAGGAGATTTTGCTACCACACGTCAGCAGCTCCTCTCCGTCAGAGTGCTGTTCCTGTGTAGACTAGGAAAAGCCACCACGTTCCCCAGCTTAGAAGAGGCTCTTTTCCTAGTTGGTTTCATCCGTGAGAGAGCCAGAAGGGCTGATCTCCACCAGTCGGGCTGCACAGCCTGAGTCCTTGGGGCAGGGCAGTCCTGAGCCAATGTGCCACCTAAGGAATGCAAGCCAAGTTTCCTTGCCACAGGAAAGCACACCGAGGCCTGGTGTTTTCTCTATGAAATTGACGTGGGCTTGAAGGGTGAGGCCTTTACTACATTGTGGAAAAGCTCGGGGTTACGGCTCTCTTTCTCCCTCTCTCGGTCCCATAACCTGGGCTCAGCCTTGAGGGAATGCTGAGTGGCAGAGACTGCCTCTCTGCCGGACTCAGAAGGCTTCTTCCCTTTAGGGCAATGCCGTTTGTGTCTTACTTCGTGGAGGAGGAATGAGGGCGCCCAGAGATATTCTGACATGAAATACCTAACGACAGAGGATCTGGAGGAGCCGGTTTCTCGGTGGAAGGAGCCCAAAAGCCTGCATTGCTAAGGTCTCTTTGAGAGCTGCCAGACACTCTGCCGTCCTAGGCCTAAGAATTGGACATTGTGACGGCATGGCAACACTTGGAATCCTAGGACCCAGTGGAAGCGCACCTCGCAAACTGGATGGAAGAAGCTTCCAAGCACAGTGTTCTTTCATGTCCCAAAGAGAACGCTAGTGTCTGAGGCTGGTAGCCTTGTTGCTAGAGAGAACTGGCATCCCCGTGGGCCTGTTGGCTACTTTCCTCTTTCCGACCCTCTCAGGAAACTCCTCCAGAAAGCCTTTAGGACCCGCTTAGAGAGAACAGCTGCGAAGTGGATGCACAGAACATTAACCTAGCTCCCAGCCCAGGGTCCCAAACATCCATCTTTCTCTGGAGGGTACGTACCCCACCCAGGGATTCAAGCACGGAGTTTGCCTTGTACAACTTACACAGGAAATTGGGAGGAGATGTAGGGCCACTCTACTTGCGATCACACTACGTGGCCCGGAGAAGTTATCACGCAGCAGAATTCAACCCCCTTCCTCTACACGTGTGTACCCCAAAGAAGCGCTGGACAGTGGGTGTTCTCAGGCCAAGAGCAGTCCTTGTTCTGGGCTGCACCTGCTCTGTGGTTCAAAGTTTCTCTGACTCTGCTCCTTCGGAAGCATTTCAGAGCTGACGCTATCCCTGGGCTGCCAAAGCAAAGAGGACAAGAGGCCTCTCACACTGAAGGCATGGGCTTGTTTCCCCTGAAGAAAGTGTAAGTCGCCCCTCCCAGGCCTGAGGCGTGTAAGAAGACACCATTTGCTCTGCGCAAGGAAAATGCAAGTAGGTGTACTCGATTTGGGCTGCCTGGTGAAACAACCTGCGCTCACCAGCACCCTGAGTACCTTTCCTGCACTTTGATTCCTAGCTGGGTGAACTCGGCCTTCGGAGGCTAGATGGGACCAAACGTGTTCAGCTTGTAGGGAAAGCCTTTGACCAATGGCCAATATGCTTGTGCTTGTGCGAGGGTTAGGCAGGCACTTGCCAACACAGGGTCTTTACCTTACCATAAGCTGTCCCTTTGGGCTGAAGCAGGCGGCGTGTGTGGATCACAGCCTGGGAAGCAGGGCCTCAGGGGAGTCTGCCAACAGACTGCCCTCCAGTAGAGCCAGCTGAGAAAAGGTGGCAAGGCTGATGGAACCCGCTTACAACGAAATGTTTCTCTTCAGCAGAGGAGGTTTTGCTGCCACACGTCAGCAGCTCCTCTCCCTCAGAGTGCTGTTCCTAGGTAGACTAGGAAAAGCCACCACGTTCCCCAGCTTAGAAGAGGCTCTTCTCCTAGTTGGTTTCATCCGTGAGAGAGCCAGAAGGGCTGATCTCCACCAGTCGGGCTACACAGCCTGAGTCCTTGGGGTGGGGCAGTCCTGAGCCAATGTGCCACCTAAGGAATGCAAGCCAAGTTTCCTTGCCACAGGAAAGCACACCGAGGCCTGGTGTTTTCTCTATGAAATTGACGTGGGCTTGAAGGGTGAGGCCTTTACTACATTGTGTACGGAGGTACTCGATTTGGGCTGCCTGGTGAAACAACCTGCGCTCACCAGCACCCTGAGTACCTTTCTTGAACTTTGATTCCTAGCTGGGTGAACTCGCCCTTCGGAGGCTAGATGGGACCAAACGTGTTCAGCTTGTGGGGAAAGCCTTTGACCAATGGCCAATATGCTTGTGCTTGTGCGAGGGTTAGGCAGGCACTTGACAACACAGGGTTTTTACCTTACCATAAGCTGTCCCTTTGGGCTGAAGCAGGCGGCGTGTGTGGATCACAGCCTGGGAAGCAGGGCCTCAGGGGAGTCTGCCAACAGACTGCCCTCCAGTATAGCCAGCTGAGAAAAGGTGGCAAGGCTGATGGAACCCGCTTACAACGAAATGTTTCTCTTCAGCAGAGGAGATTTTGCTACCACACGTCAGCAGCTCCTCTCCGTCAGAGTGCTGTTCCTGTGTAGACTAGGAAAAGCCACCACGTTCCCCAGCTTAGAAGAGGCTCTTTTCCTAGTTGGTTTCATCCGTGAGAGAGCCAGAAGGGCTGATCTCCACCAGTCGGGCTGCACAGCCTGAGTCCTTGGGGCAGGGCAGTCCTGAGCCAATGTGCCACCTAAGGAATGCAAGCCAAGTTTCCTTGCCACAGGAAAGCACACCGAGGCCTGGTGTTTTCTCTATGAAATTGACGTGGGCTTGAAGGGTGAGGCCTTTACTACATTGTGGAAAAGCTCGGGGTTACGGCCCTCTTTCTCCCTCTCTCGGTCCCATAACCTGGGCTCAGCCTTGAGGGAATGCAGAGTGGCAGAGACTGCCTCTCTGCCGGACTCAGAAGGCTTCTTCCCTTTAGGGCAATGCCGTTTGTGTCTTACTTCGTGGAGGAGGAATGAGGGCGCCCAGAGATATTCTGACATGAAATACCTAACGACAGAGGATCTGGAGGAGCCGGTTTCTCGGTGGAAGGAGCCCAAAAGCCTGCATTGCTAAGGTCTCTTTGAGAGCTGCCAGACACTCTGCCGTCCTAGGCCTAAGAATTGGACATTGTGACGGCATGGCAACACTTGGAATCCTAGGACCCAGTGGAAGCGCACCTCGCAAACTGGATGGAAGAAGCTTCCAAGCACAGTGTTCTTTCATGTCCCAAAGAGAACGCTAGTGTCTGAGGCTGGTAGCCTTGTTGCTATAGAGAACTGGCATCCCTGTGGGCCTGTTGGCTACTTTCCTCTTTCCGACCCTCTCAGGAAACTCCTCCAGAAAGCCTTTAGGACCCGCTTAGAGAGAACAGCTGCGAAGTGGATGCACAGAACATTAACCTAGCTCCCAGCCCAGGGTCCCAAACATCCATCTTTCTCTGGAGGGTACGTACCCCACCCAGGGATTCAAGCACGGAGTTTGCCTTGTACAACTTACACAGGAAATTGGGAGGAGATGTAGGGCCACTCTACTTGCGATCACACTACGTGGCCCGGAGAAGTTATCAGGCAGCAGAATTCAACCCCCTTCCTCTACACGTGTGTACCCCAAAGAAGCGCTGGACAGTGGGTGTTCTCAGGCCAAGAGCAGTCCTTGTTCTGGGCTGCACCTGCTCTGTGGTTCAAAGTTTCTCTGACTCTGCTCCTTCGGAAGCATTTCAGAGCTGACGCTATCCCTGGGCTGCCAAAGCAAAGAGGACAAGAGGCCTCTCACACTGAAGGCATGGGCTTGTTTCCCCTGAAGAAAGTGTAAGTCGCCCCTCCCAGGCCTGAGGCGTGTAAGAAGACACCATTTGCTCTGCGCAAGGAAAATGCAAGTAGGTGTACTCGATTTGGGCTGCCTGGTGAAACAACCTGCGCTCACCAGCACCCTGAGTACCTTTCCTGCACTTTGATTCCTAGCTGGGTGAACTCGGCCTTCGGAGGCTAGATGGGACCAAACGTGTTCAGCTTGTAGGGAAAGCCTTTGACCAATGGCCAATATGCTTGTGCTTGTGCGAGGGTTAGGCAGGCACTTGCCAACACAGGGTCTTTACCTTACCATAAGCTGTCCCTTTGGGCTGAAGCAGGCGGCGTGTGTGGATCACAGCCTGGGAAGCAGGGCCTCAGGGGAGTCTGCCAACAGACTGCCCTCCAGTAGAGCCAGCTGAGAAAAGGTGGCAAGGCTGATGGAACCCGCTTACAACGAAATGTTTCTCTTCAGCAGAGGAGGTTTTGCTGCCACACGTCAGCAGCTCCTCTCCCTCAGAGTGCTGTTCCTAGGTAGACTAGGAAAAGCCACCACGTTCCCCAGCTTAGAAGAGGCTCTTTTCCTAGTTGGTTTCATCCGTGAGAGAGCCAGAAGGGCTGATCTCAACCAGTCGGGCTGCACAGCCTGAGTCCTTGGGGCGGGGCAGTCCTGAGCCAATGTGCCACCTAAGGAATGCAAGCCAAGTTTCCTTGCCACAGGAAAGCACACCGAGGCCTGGTGTTTTCTCTATGAAATTGACGTGGGCTTGAAGGGTGAGGCCTTTACTACATTGTGTACGGAGGTACTCGATTTGGGCTGCCTGGTGAAACAACCTGCGCTCACCAGCACCCTGAGTACCTTTCCTGAACTTTG
The DNA here is from genome assembly GCF_028564815.1 of Eubalaena glacialis. Taxonomy (NCBI): domain Eukaryota; kingdom Metazoa; phylum Chordata; class Mammalia; order Artiodactyla; family Balaenidae; genus Eubalaena; species Eubalaena glacialis. The sequence continues at coordinate 46,563,043 of NC_083733.1, read as the reverse complement.
ATTCCTAGCTGGGTGAACTCGCCCTTCGGAGGCTAGATGGGACCAAACGTGTTCAGCTTGTGGGGAAAGCCTTTGACCAATGGCCAATATGCTTGTGCTTGTGCGAGGGTTAGGCAGGCACTTGACAACACAGGGTTTTTACCTTACCATAAGCTGTCCCTTTGGGCTGAAGCAGGCGGCGTGTGTGGATCACAGCCTGGGAAGCAGGGCCTCAGGGGAGTCTGCCAACAGACTGCCCTCCAGTATAGCCAGCTGAGAAAAGGTGGCAAGGCTGATGGAACCCGCTTACAACGAAATGTTTCTCTTCAGCAGAGGAGATTTTGCTACCACACGTCAGCAGCTCCTCTCCGTCAGAGTGCTGTTCCTGTGTAGACTAGGAAAAGCCACCACGTTCCCCAGCTTAGAAGAGGCTCTTTTCCTAGTTGGTTTCATCCGTGAGAGAGCCAGAAGGGCTGATCTCCACCAGTCGGGCTGCACAGCCTGAGTCCTTGGGGCAGGGCAGTCCTGAGCCAATGTGCCACCTAAGGAATGCAAGCCAAGTTTCCTTGCCACAGGAAAGCACACCGAGGCCTGGTGTTTTCTCTATGAAATTGACGTGGGCTTGAAGGGTGAGGCCTTTACTACATTGTGGAAAAGCTCGGGGTTACGGCTCTCTTTCTCCCTCTCTCGGTCCCATAACCTGGGCTCAGCCTTGAGGGAATGCTGAGTGGCAGAGACTGCCTCTCTGCCGGACTCAGAAGGCTTCTTCCCTTTAGGGCAATGCCGTTTGTGTCTTACTTCGTGGAGGAGGAATGAGGGCGCCCAGAGATATTCTGACATGAAATACCTAACGACAGAGGATCTGGAGGAGCCGGTTTCTCGGTGGAAGGAGCCCAAAAGCCTGCATTGCTAAGGTCTCTTTGAGAGCTGCCAGACACTCTGCCGTCCTAGGCCTAAGAATTGGACATTGTGACGGCATGGCAACACTTGGAATCCTAGGACCCAGTGGAAGCGCACCTCGCAAACTGGATGGAAGAAGCTTCCAAGCACAGTGTTCTTTCATGTCCCAAAGAGAACGCTAGTGTCTGAGGCTGGTAGCCTTGTTGCTAGAGAGAACTGGCATCCCCGTGGGCCTGTTGGCTACTTTCCTCTTTCCGACCCTCTCAGGAAACTCCTCCAGAAAGCCTTTAGGACCCGCTTAGAGAGAACAGCTGCGAAGTGGATGCACAGAACATTAACCTAGCTCCCAGCCCAGGGTCCCAAACATCCATCTTTCTCTGGAGGGTACGTACCCCACCCAGGGATTCAAGCACGGAGTTTGCCTTGTACAACTTACACAGGAAATTGGGAGGAGATGTAGGGCCACTCTACTTGCGATCACACTACGTGGCCCGGAGAAGTTATCACGCAGCAGAATTCAACCCCCTTCCTCTACACGTGTGTACCCCAAAGAAGCGCTGGACAGTGGGTGTTCTCAGGCCAAGAGCAGTCCTTGTTCTGGGCTGCACCTGCTCTGTGGTTCAAAGTTTCTCTGACTCTGCTCCTTCGGAAGCATTTCAGAGCTGACGCTATCCCTGGGCTGCCAAAGCAAAGAGGACAAGAGGCCTCTCACACTGAAGGCATGGGCTTGTTTCCCCTGAAGAAAGTGTAAGTCGCCCCTCCCAGGCCTGAGGCGTGTAAGAAGACACCATTTGCTCTGCGCAAGGAAAATGCAAGTAGGTGTACTCGATTTGGGCTGCCTGGTGAAACAACCTGCGCTCACCAGCACCCTGAGTACCTTTCCTGCACTTTGATTCCTAGCTGGGTGAACTCGGCCTTCGGAGGCTAGATGGGACCAAACGTGTTCAGCTTGTAGGGAAAGCCTTTGACCAATGGCCAATATGCTTGTGCTTGTGCGAGGGTTAGGCAGGCACTTGCCAACACAGGGTCTTTACCTTACCATAAGCTGTCCCTTTGGGCTGAAGCAGGCGGCGTGTGTGGCTCACAGCCTGGGAAGCAGGGCCTCAGGGGAGTCTGCCAACAGACTGCCCTCCAGTAGAGCCAGCTGAGAAAAGGTGGCAAGGCTGATGGAACCCGCTTACAACGAAATGTTTCTCTTCAGCAGAGGAGGTTTTGCTGCCACACGTCAGCAGCTCCTCTCCCTCAGAGTGCTGTTCCTAGGTAGACTAGGAAAAGCCACCACGTTCTCCAGCTTAGAAGAGGCTCTTCTCCTAGTTGGTTTCATCCGTGAGAGAGCCAGAAGGGCTGATCTCCACCAGTCGGGCTACACAGCCTGAGTCCTTGGGGTGGGGCAGTCCTGAGCCAATGTGCCACCTAAGGAATGCAAGCCAAGTTTCCTTGCCACAGGAAAGCACACCGAGGCCTGGTGTTTTCTCTATGAAATTGACGTGGGCTTGAAGGGTGAGGCCTTTACTACATTGTGTACGGAGGTACTCGATTTGGGCTGCCTGGTGAAACAACCTGCGCTCACCAGCACCCTGAGTACCTTTCCTGAACTTTGATTCCTAGCTGGGTGAACTCGCCCTTCGGAGGCTAGATGGGACCAAACGTGTTCAGCTTGTGGGGAAAGCCTTTGACCAATGGCCAATATGCTTGTGCTTGTGCGAGGGTTAGGCAGGCACTTGACAACACAGGGTTTTTACCTTACCATAAGCTGTCCCTTTGGGCTGAAGCAGGCGGCGTGTGTGGATCACAGCCTGGGAAGCAGGGCCTCAGGGGAGTCTGCCAACAGACTGCCCTCCAGTAGAGCCAGCTGAGAAAAGGTGGCAAGGCTGATGGAACCCGCTTACAACGAAATGTTTCTCTTCAGCAGAGGAGATTTTGCTACCACACGTCAGCAGCTCCTCTCCGTCAGAGTGCTGTTCCTGTGTAGACTAGGAAAAGCCACCACGTTCCCCAGCTTAGAAGAGGCTCTTTTCCTAGTTGGTTTCATCCGTGAGAGAGCCAGAAGGGCTGATCTCCACCAGTCGGGCTGCACAGCCTGAGTCCTTGGGGCAGGGCAGTCCTGAGCCAATGTGCCACCTAAGGAATGCAAGCCAAGTTTCCTTGCCACAGGAAAGCACACCGAGGCCTGGTGTTTTCTCTATGAAATTGACGTGGGCTTGAAGGGTGAGGCCTTTACTACATTGTGGAAAAGCTCGGGGTTACGGCTCTCTTTCTCCCTCTCTCGGTCCCATAACCTGGGCTCAGCCTTGAGGGAATGCAGAGTGGCAGAGACTGCCTCTCTGCCGGACTCAGAAGGCTTCTTCCCTTTAGGGCAATGCCGTTTGTGTCTTACTTCGTGGAGGAGGAATGAGGGCGCCCAGAGATATTCTGACTTGAAATACCTAACGACAGAGGATCTGGAGGAGCCGGTTTCTCGGTGGAAGGAGCCCAGAAGCCTGCATTGCTAAGGTCTCTTTGAGAGCTGCCAGACACTCTGCCGTCCTAGGCCTAAGAATTGGACATTGTGACGGCATGGCAACACTTGGAATCCTAGGACCCAGTGGAAGCGCACCTCGCAAACTGGATGGAAGAAGCTTCCAAGCACAGTGTTCTTTCATGTCCCAAAGAGAACGCTAGTGTCTGAGGCTGGTAGCCTTGTTGCTAGAGAGAACTGGCATCCCCGTGGGCCTGTTGGCTACTTTCCTCTTTCCGACCCTCTCAGGAAACTCCTCCAGAAAGCCTTTAGGACCCGCTTAGAGAGAACAGCTGCGAAGTGGATGCACAGAACATTAACCTAGCTCCCAGCCCAGGGTCCCAAACATCCATCTTTCTCTGGAGGGTACGTACCCCACCCAGGGATTCAAGCACGGAGTTTGCCTTGTACAACTTACACAGGAAATTGGGAGGAGATGTAGGGCCACTCTACTTGCGATCACACTACGTGGCCCGGAGAAGTTATCAGGCAGCAGAATTCAACCCCCTTCCTCTACACGTGTGTACCCCAAAGAAGCGCTGGACAGTGGGTGTTCTCAGGCCAAGAGCAGTCCTTGTTCTGGGCTGCACCTGCTCTGTGGTTCAAAGTTTCTCTGACTCTGCTCCTTCGGAAGCATTTCAGAGCTGACGCTATCCCTGGGCTGCCAAAGCAAAGAGGACAAGAGGCCTCTCACACTGAAGGCATGGGCTTGTTTCCCCTGAAGAAAGTGTAAGTCGCCCCTCCCAGGCCTGAGGCGTGTAAGAAGACACCATTTGCTCTGCGCAAGGAAAATGCAAGTAGGTGTACTCGATTTGGGCTGCCTGGTGAAACAACCTGCGCTCACCAGCACCCTGAGTACCTTTCCTGCACTTTGATTCCTAGCTAGGTGAACTCGGCCTTCGGAGGCTAGATGGGACCAAACGTGTTCAGCTTGTAGGGAAAGCCTTTGACCAATGGCCAAGATGCTTGTGCTTGTGCGAGGGTTAGGCAGGCACTTGCCAACACAGGGTCTTTACCTTACCATAAGCTGTCCCTTTGGGCTGAAGCAGGCGGCGTGTGTGGATCACAGCCTGGGAAGCAGGGCCTCAGGGGAGTCTGCCAACAGACTGCCCTCCAGTAGAGCCAGCTGAGAAAAGGTGGCAAGGCTGATGGAACCCGCTTACAACGAAATGTTTCTCTTCAGCAGAGGAGGTTTTGCTGCCACACGTCAGCAGCTCCTCTCCCTCAGAGTGCTGTTCCTAGGTAGACTAGGAAAAGCCACCACGTTCCCCAGCTTAGAAGAGGCTCTTCTCCTAGTTGGTTTCATCCGTGAGAGAGCCAGAAGGGCTGATCTCCACCAGTCGGGCTACACAGCCTGAGTCCTTGGGGTGGGGCAGTCCTGAGCCAATGTGCCACCTAAGGAATGCAAGCCAAGTTTCCTTGCCACAGGAAAGCACACCGAGGCCTGGTGTTTGCTCTATGAAATTGACGTGGGCTTGAAGGGTGAGGCCTTTACTACATTGTGTACAGAGGTACTCGATTTGGGCTGCCTGGTGAAACAACCTGCGCTCACCAGCACCCTGAGTACCTTTCCTGAACTTTGATTCCTAGCTGGGTGAACTCGCCCTTCGGAGGCTAGATGGGACCAAACGTGTTCAGCTTGTGGGGAAAGCCTTTGACCAATGGCCAATATGCTTGTGCTTGTGCGAGGGTTAGGCAGGCACTTGACAACACAGGGTTTTTACCTTACCATAAGCTGTCCCTTTGGGCTGAAGCAGGCGGCGTGTGTGGATCACAGCCTGGGAAGCAGGGCCTCAGGGGAGTCTGCCAACAGACTGCCCTCCAGTATAGCCAGCTGAGAAAAGGTGGCAAGGCTGATGGAACCCGCTTACAACGAAATGTTTCTCTTCAGCAGAGGAGATTTTGCTACCACACGTCAGCAGCTCCTCTCCGTCAGAGTGCTGTTCCTGTGTAGACTAGGAAAAGCCACCACGTTCCCCAGCTTAGAAGAGGCTCTTTTCCTAGTTGGTTTCATCCGTGAGAGAGCCAGAAGGGCTGATCTCCACCAGTCGGGCTGCACAGCCTGAGTCCTTGGGGCAGGGCAGTCCTGAGCCAATGTGCCACCTAAGGAATGCAAGCCAAGTTTCCTTGCCACAGGAAAGCACACCGAGGCCTGGTGTTTTCTCTATGAAATTGACGTGGGCTTGAAGGGTGAGGCCTTTACTACATTGTGGAAAAGCTCGGGGTTACGGCTCTCTTTCTCCCTCTCTCGGTCCCATAACCTGGGCTCAGCCTTGAGGGAATGCTGAGTGGCAGAGACTGCCTCTCTGCCGGACTCAGAAGGCTTCTTCCCTTTAGGGCAATGCCGTTTGTGTCTTACTTCGTGGAGGAGGAATGAGGGCGCCCAGAGATATTCTGACATGAAATACCTAACGACAGAGGATCTGGAGGAGCCGGTTTCTCGGTGGAAGGAGCCCAAAAGCCTGCATTGCTAAGGTCTCTTTGAGAGCTGCCAGACACTCTGCCGTCCTAGGCCTAAGAATTGGACATTGTGACGGCATGGCAACACTTGGAATCCTAGGACCCAGTGGAAGCGCACCTCGCAAACTGGATGGAAGAAGCTTCCAAGCACAGTGTTCTTTCATGTCCCAAAGAGAACGCTAGTGTCTGAGGCTGGTAGCCTTGTTGCTAGAGAGAACTGGCATCCCCGTGGGCCTGTTGGCTACTTTCCTCTTTCCGACCCTCTCAGGAAACTCCTCCAGAAAGCCTTTAGGACCCGCTTAGAGAGAACAGCTGCGAAGTGGATGCACAGAACATTAACCTAGCTCCCAGCCCAGGGTCCCAAACATCCATCTTTCTCTGGAGGGTACGTACCCCACCCAGGGATTCAAGCACGGAGTTTGCCTTGTACAACTTACACAGGAAATTGGGAGGAGATGTAGGGCCACTCTACTTGCGATCACACTACGTGGCCCGGAGAAGTTATCACGCAGCAGAATTCAACCCCCTTCCTCTACACGTGTGTACCCCAAAGAAGCGCTGGACAGTGGGTGTTCTCAGGCCAAGAGCAGTCCTTGTTCTGGGCTGCACCTGCTCTGTGGTTCAAAGTTTCTCTGACTCTGCTCCTTCGGAAGCATTTCAGAGCTGACGCTATCCCTGGGCTGCCAAAGCAAAGAGGACAAGAGGCCTCTCACACTGAAGGCATGGGCTTGTTTCCCCTGAAGAAAGTGTAAGTCGCCCCTCCCAGGCCTGAGGCGTGTAAGAAGACACCATTTGCTCTGCGCAAGGAAAATGCAAGTAGGTGTACTCGATTTGGGCTGCCTGGTGAAACAACCTGCGCTCACCAGCACCCTGAGTACCTTTCCTGCACTTTGATTCCTAGCTAGGTGAACTCGGCCTTCGGAGGCTAGATGGGACCAAACGTGTTCAGCTTGTAGGGAAAGCCTTTGACCAATGGCCAATATGCTTGTGCTTGTGCGAGGGTTAGGCAGGCACTTGCCAACACAGGGTCTTTACCTTACCATAAGCTGTCCCTTTGGGCTGAAGCAGGCGGCGTGTGTGGATCACAGCCTGGGAAGCAGGGCCTCAGGGGAGTCTGCCAACAGACTGCCCTCCAGTAGAGCCAGCTGAGAAAAGGTGGCAAGGCTGATGGAACCCGCTTACAACGAAATGTTTCTCTTCAGCAGAGGAGGTTTTGCTGCCACACGTCAGCAGCTCCTCTCCCTCAGAGTGCTGTTCCTAGGTAGACTAGGAAAAGCCACCACGTTCCCCAGCTTAGAAGAGGCTCTTCTCCTAGTTGGTTTCATCCGTGAGAGAGCCAGAAGGGCTGATCTCCACCAGTCGGGCTACACAGCCTGAGTCCTTGGGGCGGGGCAGTCCTGAGCCAATGTGCCACCTAAGGAATGCAAGCCAAGTTTCCTTGCCACAGGAAAGCACACCGAGGCCTGGTGTTTTCTCTATGAAATTGACGTGGGCTTGAAGGGTGAGGCCTTTACTACATTGTGTACGGAGGTACTCGATTTGGGCTGCCTGGTGAAACAACCTGCGCTCACCAGCACCCTGAGTACCTTTCCTGAACTTTGATTCCTAGCTGGGTGAACTCGCCCTTTGGAGGCTAGATGGGACCAAACGTGTTCAGCTTGTGGGGAAAGCCTTTGACCAATGGCCAATATGCTTGTGCTTGTGCGAGGGTTAGGCAGGCACTTGACAACACAGGGTTTTTACCTTACCATAAGCTGTCCCTTTGGGCTGAAGCAGGCGGCGTGTGTGGATCACAGCCTGGGAAGCAGGGCCTCAGGGGAGTCTGCCAACAGACTGCCCTCCAGTAGAGCCAGCTGAGAAAAGGTGGCAAGGCTGATGGAACTCGCTTACAACGAAATGTTTCTCTTCAGCAGAGGAGATTTTGCTACCACACGTCAGCAGCTCCTCTCCGTCAGAGTGCTGTTCCTGTGTAGACTAGGAAAAGCCACCACGTTCCCCAGCTTAGAAGAGGCTCTTTTCCTAGTTGGTTTCATCCGTGAGAGAGCCAGAAGGGCTGATCTCAACCAGTCGGGCTGCACAGCCTGAGTCCTTGGGGCAGGGCAGTCCTGAGCCAATGTGCCACCTAAGGAATGCAAGCCAAGTTTCCTTGCCACAGGAAAGCACACCGAGGCCTGGTGTTTTCTCTATGAAATTGACGTGGGCTTGAAGGGTGAGGCCTTTACTACATTGTGGAAAAGCTCGGGGTTACGGCTCTCTTTCTCCCTCTCTCGGTCCCATAACCTGGGCTCAGCCTTGAGGGAATGCTGAGTGGCAGAGACTGCCTCTCTGCCGGACTCAGAAGGCTTCTTCCCTTTAGGGCAATGCCGTTTGTGTCTTACTTCGTGGAGGAGGAATGAGGGCGCCCAGAGATATTCTGACTTGAAATACCTAACGACAGAGGATCTGGAGGAGCCGGTTTCTCGGTGGAAGGAGCCCAGAAGCCTGCATTGCTAAGGTCTCTTTGAGAGCTGCCAGACACTCTGCCGTCCTAGGCCTAAGAATTGGACATTGTGACGGCATGGCAACACTTGGAATCCTAGGACCCAGTGGAAGCGCACCTCGCAAACTGGATGGAAGAAGCTTCCAAGCACAGTGTTCTTTCATGTCCCAAAGAGAACGCTAGTGTCTGAGGCTGGTAGCCTTGTTGCTAGAGAGAACTGGCATCCCCGTGGGCCTGTTGGCTACTTTCCTCTTTCCGACCCTCTCAGGAAACTCCTCCAGAAAGCCTTTAGGACCCGCTTAGAGAGAACAGCTGCGAAGTGGATGCACAGAACATTAACCTAGCTCCCAGCCCAGGGTCCCAAACATCCATCTTTCTCTGGAGGGTACGTACCCCACCCAGGGATTCAAGCACGGAGTTTGCCTTGTACAACTTACACAGGAAATTGGGAGGAGATGTAGGGCCACTCTACTTGCGATCACACTACGTGGCCCGGAGAAGTTATCAGGCAGCAGAATTCAACCCCCTTCCTCTACACGTGTGTACCCCAAAGAAGCGCTGGACAGTGGGTGTTCTCAGGCCAAGAGCAGTCCTTGTTCTGGGCTGCACCTGCTCTGTGGTTCAAAGTTTCTCTGACTCTGCTCCTTCGGAAGCATTTCAGAGCTGACGCTATCCCTGGGCTGCCAAAGCAAAGAGGACAAGAGGCCTCTCACACTGAAGGCATGGGCTTGTTTCCCCTGAAGAAAGTGTAAGTCGCCCCTCCCAGGCCTGAGGCGTGTAAGAAGACACCATTTGCTCTGCGCAAGGAAAATGCAAGTAGGTGTACTCGATTTGGGCTGCCTGGTGAAACAACCTGCGCTCACCAGCACCCTGAGTACCTTTCCTGCACTTTGATTCCTAGCTGGGTGAACTCGGCCTTCGGAGGCTAGATGGGACCAAACGTGTTCAGCTTGTAGGGAAAGCCTTTGACCAATGGCCAATATGCTTGTGCTTGTGCGAGGGTTAGGCAGGCACTTGCCAACACAGGGTCTTTACCTTACCATAAGCTGTCCCTTTGGGCTGAAGCAGGCGGCGTGTGTGGATCACAGCCTGGGAAGCAGGGCCTCAGGGGAGTCTGCCAACAGACTGCCCTCCAGTAGAGCCAGCTGAGAAAAGGTGGCAAGGCTGATGGAACCCGCTTACAACGAAATGTTTCTCTTCAGCAGAGGAGGTTTTGCTGCCACACGTCAGCAGCTCCTCTCCCTCAGAGTGCTGTTCCTAGGTAGACTAGGAAAAGCCACCACGTTCCCCAGCTTAGAAGAGGCTCTTCTCCTAGTTGGTTTCATCCGTGAGAGAGCCAGAAGGGCTGATCTCCACCAGTCGGGCTACACAGCCTGAGTCCTTGGGGTGGGGCAGTCCTGAGCCAATGTGCCACCTAAGGAATGCAAGCCAAGTTTCCTTGCCACAGGAAAGCACACCGAGGCCTGGTGTTTGCTCTATGAAATTGACGTGGGCTTGAAGGGTGAGGCCTTTACTACATTGTGTACGGAGGTACTCGATTTGGGCTGCCTGGTGAAACAACCTGCGCTCACCAGCACCCTGAGTACCTTTCTTGAACTTTGATTCCTAGCTGGGTGAACTCGCCCTTCGGAGGCTAGATGGGACCAAACGTGTTCAGCTTGTGGGGAAAGCCTTTGACCAATGGCCAATATGCTTGTGCTTGTGCGAGGGTTAGGCAGGCACTTGACAACACAGGGTTTTTACCTTACCATAAGCTGTCCCTTTGGGCTGAAGCAGGCGGCGTGTGTGGATCACAGCCTGGGAAGCAGGGCCTCAGGGGAGTCTGCCAACAGACTGCCCTCCAGTAGAGCCAGCTGAGAAAAGGTGGCAAGGCTGATGGAACCCGCTTACAACGAAATGTTTCTCTTCAGCAGAGGAGATTTTGCTACCACACGTCAGCAGCTCCTCTCCGTCAGAGTGCTGTTCCTGTGTAGACTAGGAAAAGCCACCACGTTCCCCAGCTTAGAAGAGGCTCTTTTCCTAGTTGGTTTCATCCGAGAGAGAGCCAGAAGGGCTGATCTCAACCAGTCGGGCTGCACAGCCTGAGTCCTTGGGGCAGGGCAGTCCTGAGCCAATGTGCCACCTAAGGAATGCAAGCCAAGTTTCCTTGCCACAGGAAAGCACACCGAGGCCTGGTGTTTTCTCTATGAAATTGACGTGGGCTTGAAGGGTGAGGCCTTTACTACATTGTGGAAAAGCTCGGGGTTACGGCTCTCTTTCTCCCTCTCTCGGTCCCATAACCTGGGCTCAGCCTTGAGGGAATGCAGAGTGGCAGAGACTGCCTCTCTGCCGGACTCAGAAGGCTTCTTCCCTTTAGGGCAATGCCGTTTGTGTCTTACTTCGTGGAGGAGGAATGAGGGCGCCCAGAGATATTCTGACATGAAATACCTAACGACAGAGGATCTGGAGGAGCCGGTTTCTCGGTGGAAGGAGCCCAGAAGCCTGCATTGCTAAGGTCTCTTTGAGAGCTGCCAGACACTCTGCCGTCCTAGGCCTAAGAATTGGACATTGTGACGGCATGGCAACACTTGGAATCCTAGGACCCAGTGGAAGCGCACCTCGCAAACTGGATGGAAGAAGCTTCCAAGCACAGTGTTCTTTCATGTCCCAAAGAGAACGCTAGTGTCTGAGGCTGGTAGCCTTGTTGCTAGAGAGAACTGGCATCCCCGTGGGCCTGTTGGCTACTTTCCTCTTTCCGACCCTCTCAGGAAACTCCTCCAGAAAGCCTTTAGGACCCGCTTAGAGAGAACAGCTGCGAAGTGGATGCACAGAACATTAACCTAGCTCCCAGCCCAGGGTCCCAAACATCCATCTTTCTCTGGAGGGTACGTACCCCACCCAGGGATTCAAGCACGGAGTTTGCCTTGTACAACTTACACAGGAAATCGGGAGGAGATGTAGGGCCACTCTACTTGCGATCACACTACGTGGCCCGGAGAAGTTATCAGGCAGCAGAATTCAACCCCCTTCCTCTACACGTGTGTACCCCAAAGAAGCGCTGGACAGTGGGTGTTCTCAGGCCAAGAGCAGTCCTTGTTCTGGGCTGCACCTGCTCTGTGGTTCAAAGTTTCTCTGACTCTGCTCCTTCGGAAGCATTTCAGAGCTGACGCTATCCCTGGGCTGCCAAAGCAAAGAGGACAAGAGGCCTCTCACACTGAAGGCATGGGCTTGTTTCCCCTGAAGAAAGTGTAAGTCGCCCCTCCCAGGCCTGAGGCGTGTAAGAAGACACCATTTGCTCTGCGCAAGGAAAATGCAAGTAGGTGTACTCGATTTGGGCTGCCTGGTGAAACAACCTGCGCTCACCAGCACCCTGAGTACCTTTCCTGCACTTTGATTCCTAGCTAGGTGAACTCGGCCTTCGGAGGCTAGATGGGACCAAACGTGTTCAGCTTGTAGGGAAAGCCTTTGACCAATGGCCAATATGCTTGTGCTTGTGCGAGGGTTAGGCAGGCACTTGCCAACACAGGGTCTTTACCTTACCATAAGCTGTCCCTTTGGGCTGAAGCAGGCGGCGTGTGTGGATCACAGCCTGGGAAGCAGGGCCTCAGGGGAGTCTGCCAACAGACTGCCCTCCAGTAGAGCCAGCTGAGAAAAGGTGGCAAGGCTGATGGAACCCGCTTACAACGAAATGTTTCTCTTCAGCAGAGGAGGTTTTGCTGCCACACGTCAGCAGCTCCTCTCCCTCAGAGTGCTGTTCCTAGGTAGACTAGGAAAAGCCACCACGTTCCCCAGCTTAGAAGAGGCTCTTCTCCTAGTTGGTTTCATCCGTGAGAGAGCCAGAAGGGCTGATCTCCACCAGTCGGGCTACACAGCCTGAGTCCTTGGGGTGGGGCAGTCCTGAGCCAATGTGCCACCTAAGGAATGCAAGCCAAGTTTCCTTGCCACAGGAAAGCACACCGAGGCCTGGTGTTTTCTCTATGAAATTGACGTGGGCTTGAAGGGTGAGGCCTTTACTACATTGTGTACGGAGGTACTCGATTTGGGCTGCCTGGTGAAACAACCTGCGCTCACCAGCACCCTGAGTACCTTTCCTGAACTTTGATTCCTAGCTGGGTGAACTCGCCCTTCGGAGGCTAGATGGGACCAAACGTGTTCAGCTTGTGGGGAAAGCCTTTGACCAATGGCCAATATGCTTGTGCTTGTGCGAGGGTTAGGCAGGCACTTGACAACACAGGGTTTTTACCTTACCATAAGCTGTCCCTTTGGGCTGAAGCAGGCGGCGTGTGTGGATCACAGCCTGGGAAGCAGGGCCTCAGGGGAGTCTGCCAACAGACTGCCCTCCAGTAGAGCCAGCTGAGAAAAGGTGGCAAGGCTGATGGAACCTGCTTACAACGAAATGTTTCTCTTCAGCAGAGGAGATTTTGCTACCACACGTCAGCAGCTCCTCTCCGTCAGAGTGCTGTTCCTGTGTAGACTAGGAAAAGCCACCACGTTCCCCAGCTTAGAAGAGGCTCTTTTCCTAGTTGGTTTCATCCGTGAGAGAGCCAGAAGGGCTGATCTCAACCAGTCGGGCTGCACAGCCTGAGTCCTTGGGGCAGGGCAGTCCTGAGCCAATGTGCCACCTAAGGAATGCAAGCCAAGTTTCCTTGCCACAGGAAAGCACACCGAGGCCTGGTGTTTTCTCTATGAAATTGACGTGGGCTTGAAGGGTGAGGCCTTTACTACATTGTGGAAAAGCTCGGGGTTACGGCTCTCTTTCTCCCTCTCTCGGTCCCATAACCTGGGCTCAGCCTTGAGGGAATGCTGAGTGGCAGAGACTGCCTCTCTGCCGGACTCAGAAGGCTTCTTCCCTTTAGGGCAATGCCGTTTGTGTCTTACTTCGTGGAGGAGGAATGAGGGCGCCCAGAGATATTCTGACTTGAAATACCTAACGACAGAGGATCTGGAGGAGCCGGTTTCTCGGTGGAAGGAGCCCAAAAGCCTGCATTGCTAAGGTCTCTTTGAGAGCTGCCAGACACTCTGCCGTCCTAGGCCTAAGAATTGGACATTGTGACGGCATGGCAACACTTGGAATCCTAGGACCCAGTGGAAGCGCACCTCGCAAACTGGATGGAAGAAGCTTCCAAGCACAGTGTTCTTTCATGTCCCAAAGAGAACGCTAGTGTCTGAGGCTGGTAGCCTTGTTGCTAGAGAGAACTGGCATCCCCGTGGGCCTGTTGGCTACTTTCCTCTTTCCGACCCTCTCAGGAAACTCCTCCAGAAAGCCTTTAGGACCCGCTTAGAGAGAACAGCTGCGAAGTGGATGCACAGAACATTAACCTAGCTCCCAGCCCAGGGTCCCAAACATCCATCTTTCTCTGGAGGGTACGTACCCCACCCAGGGATTCAAGCACGGAGTTTGCCTTGTACAACTTACACAGGAAATCGGGAGGAGATGTAGGGCCACTCTACTTGCGATCACACTACGTGGCCCGGAGAAGTTATCAGGCAGCAGAATTCAACCCCCTTCCTCTACACGTGTGTACCCCAAAGAAGCGCTGGACAGTGGGTGTTCTCAGGCCAAGAGCAGTCCTTGTTCTGGGCTGCACCTGCTCTGTGGTTCAAAGTTTCTCTGACTCTGCTCCTTCGGAAGCATTTCAGAGCTGACGCTATCCCTGGGCTGCCAAAGCAAAGAGGACAAGAGGCCTCTCACACTGAAGGCATGGGCTTGTTTCCCCTGAAGAAAGTGTAAGTCGCCCCTCCCAGGCCTGAGGCGTGTAAGAAGACACCATTTGCTCTGCGCAAGGAAAATGCAAGTAGGTGTACTCGATTTGGGCTGCCTGGTGAAACAACCTGCGCTCACCAGCACCCTGAGTACCTTTCCTGCACTTTGATTCCTAGCTAGGTGAACTCGGCCTTCGGAGGCTAGATGGGACCAAACGTGTTCAGCTTGTAGGGAAAGCCTTTGACCAATGGCCAATATGCTTGTGCTTGTGCGAGGGTTAGGCAGGCACTTGCCAACACAGGGTCTTTACCTTACCATAAGCTGTCCCTTTGGGCTGAAGCAGGCGGCGTGTGTGGATCACAGCCTGGGAAGCAGGGCCTCAGGGGAGTCTGCCAACAGACTGCCCTCCAGTAGAGCCAGCTGAGAAAAGGTGGCAAGGCTGATGGAACCCGCTTACAACGAAATGTTTCTCTTCAGCAGAGGAGGTTTTGCTGCCACACGTCAGCAGCTCCTCTCCCTCAGAGTGCTGTTCCTAGGTAGACTAGGAAAAGCCACCACGTTCCCCAGCTTCGAAGAGGCTCTTCTCCTAGTTGGTTTCATCCGTGAGAGAGCCAGAAGGGCTGATCTCCACCAGTCGGGCTACACAGCCTGAGTCCTTGGGGTGGGGCAGTCCTGAGCCAATGTGCCACCTAAGGAATGCAAGCCAAGTTTCCTTGCCACAGGAAAGCACACCGAGGCCTGGTGTTTTCTCTATGAAATTGACGTGGGCTTGAAGGGTGAGGCCTTTACTACATTGTGTACGGAGGTACTCGATTTGGGCTGCCTGGTGAAACAACCTGCGCTCACCAGCACCCTGAGTACCTTTCCTGAACTTTGATTCCTAGCTGGGTGAACTCGCCCTTCGGAGGCTAGATGGGACCAAACGTGTTCAGCTTGTGGGGAAAGCCTTTGACCAATGGCCAATATGCTTGTGCTTGTGCGAGGGCTAGGCAGGCACTTGACAACACAGGGTTTTTACCTTACCATAAGCTGTCCCTTTGGGCTGAAGCAGGCGGCGTGTGTGGATCACAGCCTGGGAAGCAGGGCCTCAGGGGAGTCTGCCAACAGACTGCCCTCCAGTAGAGCCAGCTGAGAAAAGGTGGCAAGGCTGATGGAACCTGCTTACAACGAAATGTTTCTCTTCAGCAGAGGAGATTTTGCTACCACACGTCAGCAGCTCCTCTCCGTCAGAGTGCTGTTCCTGTGTAGACTAGGAAAAGCCACCACGTTCCCCAGCTTAGAAGAGGCTCTTTTCCTAGTTGGTTTCATCCGTGAGAGAGCCAGAAGGGCTGATCTCAACCAGTCGGGCTGCACAGCCTGAGTCCTTGGGGCAGGGCAGTCCTGAGCCAATGTGCCACCTAAGGAATGCAAGCCAAGTTTCCTTGCCACAGGAAAGCACACCGAGGCCTGGTGTTTTCTCTATGAAATTGACGTGGGCTTGAAGGGTGAGGCCTTTACTACATTGTGGAAAAGCTCGGGGTTACGGCTCTCTTTCTCCCTCTCTCGGTCCCATAACCTGGGCTCAGCCTTGAGGGAATGCTGAGTGGCAGAGACTGCCTCTCTGCCGGACTCAGAAGGCTTCTTCCCTTTAGGGCAATGCCGTTTGTGTCTTACTTCGTGGAGGAGGAATGAGGGCGCCCAGAGATATTCTGACTTGAAATACCTAACGACAGAGGATCTGGAGGAGCCGGTTTCTCGGTGGAAGGAGCCCAGAAGCCTGCATTGCTAAGGTCTCTTTGAGAGCTGCCAGACACTCTGCCGTCCTAGGCCTAAGAATTGGACATTGTGACGGCATGGCAACACTTGGAATCCTAGGACCCAGTGGAAGCGCACCTCGCAAACTGGATGGAAGAAGCTTCCAAGCACAGTGTTCTTTCATGTCCCAAAGAGAACGCTAGTGTCTGAGGCTGGTAGCCTTGTTGCTAGAGAGAACTGGCATCCCCGTGGGCCTGTTGGCTACTTTCCTCTTTCCGACCCTCTCAGGAAACTCCTCCAGAAAGCCTTTAGGACCCGCTTAGAGAGAACAGCTGCGAAGTGGATGCACAGAACATTAACCTAGCTCCCAGCCCAGGGTCCCAAACATCCATCTTTCTCTGGAGGGTACGTACCCCACCCAGGGATTCAAGCACGGAGTTTGCCTTGTACAACTTACACAGGAAATTGGGAGGAGATGTAGGGCCACTCTACTTGCGATCACACTACGTGGCCCGGAGAAGTTATCAGGCAGCAGAATTCAACCCCCTTCCTCTACACGTGTGTACCCCAAAGAAGCGCTGGACAGTGGGTGTTCTCAGGCCAAGAGCAGTCCTTGTTCTGGGCTGCACCTGCTCTGTGGTTCAAAGTTTCTCTGACTCTGCTCCTTCGGAAGCATTTCAGAGCTGACGCTATCCCTGGGCTGCCAAAGCAAAGAGGACAAGAGGCCTCTCACACTGAAGGCATGGGCTTGTTTCCCCTGAAGAAAGTGTAAGTCGCCCCTCCCAGGCCTGAGGCGTGTAAGAAGACACCATTTGCTCTGCGCAAGGAAAATGCAAGTAGGTGTACTCGATTTGGGCTGCCTGGTGAAACAACCTGCGCTCACCAGCACCCTGAGTACCTTTCCTGCACTTTGATTCCTAGCTGGGTGAACTCGGCCTTCGGAGGCTAGATGGGACCAAACGTGTTCAGCTTGTAGGGAAAGCCTTTGACCAATGGCCAATATGCTTGTGCTTGTGCGAGGGTTAGGCAGGCACTTGCCAACACAGGGTCTTTACCTTACCATAAGCTGTCCCTTTGGGCTGAAGCAGGCGGCGTGTGTGGATCACAGCCTGGGAAGCAGGGCCTCAGGGGAGTCTGCCAACAGACTGCCCTCCAGTAGAGCCAGCTGAGAAAAGGTGGCAAGGCTGATGGAACCCGCTTACAACGAAATGTTTCTCTTCAGCAGAGGAGGTTTTGCTGCCACACGTCAGCAGCTCCTCTCCCTCAGAGTGCTGTTCCTAGGTAGACTAGGAAAAGCCACCACGTTCCCCAGCTTAGAAGAGGCTCTTCTCCTAGTTGGTTTCATCCGTGAGAGAGCCACAAGGGCTGATCTCCACCAGTCGGGCTACACAGCCTGAGTCCTTGGGGTGGGGCAGTCCTGAGCCAATGTGCCACCTAAGGAATGCAAGCCAAGTTTCCTTGCCACAGGAAAGCACACCGAGGCCTGGTGTTTGCTCTATGAAATTGACGTGGGCTTGAAGGGTGAGGCCTTTACTACATTGTGTACGGAGGTACTCGATTTGGGCTGCCTGGTGAAACAACCTGCGCTCACCAGCACCCTGAGTACCTTTCTTGAACTTTGATTCCTAGCTGGGTGAACTCGCCCTTCGGAGGCTAGATGGGACCAAACGTGTTCAGCTTGTGGGGAAAGCCTTTGACCAATGGCCAATATGCTTGTGCTTGTGCGAGGGTTAGGCAGGCACTTGACAACACAGGGTTTTTACCTTACCATAAGCTGTCCCTTTGGGCTGAAGCAGGCGGCGTGTGTGGATCACAGCCTGGGAAGCAGGGCCTCAGGGGAGTCTGCCAACAGACTGCCCTCCAGTATAGCCAGCTGAGAAAAGGTGGCAAGGCTGATGGAACCCGCTTACAACGAAATGTTTCTCTTCAGCAGAGGAGATTTTGCTACCACACGTCAGCAGCTCCTCTCCGTCAGAGTGCTGTTCCTGTGTAGACTAGGAAAAGCCACCACGTTCCCCAGCTTAGAAGAGGCTCTTTTCCTAGTTGGTTTCATCCGAGAGAGAGCCAGAAGGGCTGATCTCAACCAGTCGGGCTGCACAGCCTGAGTCCTTGGGGCAGGGCAGTCCTGAGCCAATGTGCCACCTAAGGAATGCAAGCCAAGTTTCCTTGCCACAGGAAAGCACACCGAGGCCTGGTGTTTTCTCTATGAAATTGACGTGGGCTTGAAGGGTGAGGCCTTTACTACATTGTGGAAAAGCTCGGGGTTACGGCTCTCTTTCTCCCTCTCTCGGTCCCATAACCTGGGCTCAGCCTTGAGGGAATGCAGAGTGGCAGAGACTGCCTCTCTGCCGGACTCAGAAGGCTTCTTCCCTTTAGGGCAATGCCGTTTGTGTCTTACTTCGTGGAGGAGGAATGAGGGCGCCCAGAGATATTCTGACATGAAATACCTAACGACAGAGGATCTGGAGGAGCCGGTTTCTCGGTGGAAGGAGCCCAAAAGCCTGCATTGCTAAGGTCTCTTTGAGAGCTGCCAGACACTCTGCCGTCCTAGGCCTAAGAATTGGACATTGTGACGGCATGGCAACACTTGGAATCCTAGGACCCAGTGGAAGCGCACCTCGCAAACTGGATGGAAGAAGCTTCCAAGCACAGTGTTCTTTCATGTCCCAAAGAGAACGCTAGTGTCTGAGGCTGGTAGCCTTGTTGCTAGAGAGAACTGGCATCCCCGTGGGCCTGTTGGCTACTTTCCTCTTTCCGACCCTCTCAGGAAACTCCTCCAGAAAGCCTTTAGGACCCGCTTAGAGAGAACAGCTGCGAAGTGGATGCACAGAACATTAACCTAGCTCCCAGCCCAGGGTCCCAAACATCCATCTTTCTCTGGAGGGTACGTACCCCACCCAGGGATTCAAGCACGGAGTTTGCCTTGTACAACTTACACAGGAAATCGGGAGGAGATGTAGGGCCACTCTACTTGCGATCACACTACGTGGCCCGGAGAAGTTATCAGGCAGCAGAATTCAACCCCCTTCCTCTACACGTGTGTACCCCAAAGAAGCGCTGGACAGTGGGTGTTCTCAGGCCAAGAGCAGTCCTTGTTCTGGGCTGCACCTGCTCTGTGGTTCAAAGTTTCTCTGACTCTGCTCCTTCGGAAGCATTTCAGAGCTGACGCTATCCCTGGGCTGCCAAAGCAAAGAGGACAAGAGGCCTCTCACACTGAAGGCATGGGCTTGTTTCCCCTGAAGAAAGTGTAAGTCGCCCCTCCCAGGCCTGAGGCGTGTAAGAAGACACCATTTGCTCTGCGCAAGGAAAATGCAAGTAGGTGTACTCGATTTGGGCTGCCTGGTGAAACAACCTGCGCTCACCAGCACCCTGAGTACCTTTCCTGCACTTTGATTCCTAGCTAGGTGAACTCGGCCTTCGGAGGCTAGATGGGACCAAACGTGTTCAGCTTGTAGGGAAAGCCTTTGACCAATGGCCAATATGCTTGTGCTTGTGCGAGGGTTAGGCAGGCACTTGCCAACACAGGGTCTTTACCTTACCATAAGCTGTCCCTTTGGGCTGAAGCAGGCGGCGTGTGTGGATCACAGCCTGGGAAGCAGGGCCTCAGGGGAGTCTGCCAACAGACTGCCCTCCAGTAGAGCCAGCTGAGAAAAGGTGGCAAGGCTGATGGAACCCGCTTACAACGAAATGTTTCTCTTCAGCAGAGGAGGTTTTGCTGCCACACGTCAGCAGCTCCTCTCCCTCAGAGTGCTGTTCCTAGGTAGACTAGGAAAAGCCACCACGTTCCCCAGCTTAGAAGAGGCTCTTCTCCTAGTTGGTTTCATCCGTGAGAGAGCCAGAAGGGCTGATCTCCACCAGTCGGGCTACACAGCCTGAGTCCTTGGGGTGGGGCAGTCCTGAGCCAATGTGCCACCTAAGGAATGCAAGCCAAGTTTCCTTGCCACAGGAAAGCACACCGAGGCCTGGTGTTTTCTCTATGAAATTGACGTGGGCTTGAAGGGTGAGGCCTTTACTACATTGTGTACGGAGGTACTCGATTTGGGCTGCCTGGTGAAACAACCTGCGCTCACCAGCACCCTGAGTACCTTTCCTGAACTTTGATTCCTAGCTGGGTGAACTCGCCCTTCGGAGGCTAGATGGGACCAAACGTGTTCAGCTTGTGGGGAAAGCCTTTGACCAATGGCCAATATGCTTGTGCTTGTGCGAGGGTTAGGCAGGCACTTGACAACACAGGGTTTTTACCTTACCATAAGCTGTCCCTTTGGGCTGAAGCAGGCGGCGTGTGTGGATCACAGCCTGGGAAGCAGGGCCTCAGGGGAGTCTGCCAACAGACTGCCCTCCAGTAGAGCCAGCTGAGAAAAGGTGGCAAGGCTGATGGAACTCGCTTACAACGAAATGTTTCTCTTCAGCAGAGGAGATTTTGCTACCACACGTCAGCAGCTCCTCTCCGTCAGAGTGCTGTTCCTGTGTAGACTAGGAAAAGCCACCACGTTCCCCAGCTTAGAAGAGGCTCTTTTCCTAGTTGGTTTCATCCGTGAGAGAGCCAGAAGGGCTGATCTCAACCAGTCGGGCTGCACAGCCTGAGTCCTTGGGGCAGGGCAGTCCTGAGCCAATGTGCCACCTAAGGAATGCAAGCCAAGTTTCCTTGCCACAGGAAAGCACACCGAGGCCTGGTGTTTTCTCTATGAAATTGACGTGGGCTTGAAGGGTGAGGCCTTTACTACATTGTGGAAAAGCTCGGGGTTACGGCTCTCTTTCTCCCTCTCTCGGTCCCATAACCTGGGCTCAGCCTTGAGGGAATGCTGAGTGGCAGAGACTGCCTCTCTGCCGGACTCAGAAGGCTTCTTCCCTTTAGGGCAATGCCGTTTGTGTCTTACTTCGTGGAGGAGGAATGAGGGCGCCCAGAGATATTCTGACTTGAAATACCTAACGACAGAGGATCTGGAGGAGCCGGTTTCTCGGTGGAAGGAGCCCAGAAGCCTGCATTGCTAAGGTCTCTTTGAGAGCTGCCAGACACTCTGCCGTCCTAGGCCTAAGAATTGGACATTGTGACGGCATGGCAACACTTGGAATCCTAGGACCCAGTGGAAGCGCACCTCGCAAACTGGATGGAAGAAGCTTCCAAGCACAGTGTTCTTTCATGTCCCAAAGAGAACGCTAGTGTCTGAGGCTGGTAACCTTGTTGCTAGAGAGAACTGGCATCCCCGTGGGCCTGTTGGCTACTTTCCTCTTTCCGACCCTCTCAGGAAACTCCTCCAGAAAGCCTTTAGGACCCGCTTAGAGAGAACAGCTGCGAAGTGGATGCACAGAACATTAACCTAGCTCCCAGCCCAGGGTCCCAAACATCCATCTTTCTCTGGAGGGTACGTACCCCACCCAGGGATTCAAGCACGGAGTTTGCCTTGTACAACTTACACAGGAAATTGGGAGGAGATGTAGGGCCACTCTACTTGCGATCACACTACGTGGCCCGGAGAAGTTATCAGGCAGCAGAATTCAACCCCCTTCCTCTACACGTGTGTACCCCAAAGAAGCGCTGGACAGTGGGTGTTCTCAGGCCAAGAGCAGTCCTTGTTCTGGGCTGCACCTGCTCTGTGGTTCAAAGTTTCTCTGACTCTGCTCCTTCGGAAGCATTTCAGAGCTGACGCTATCCCTGGGCTGCCAAAGCAAAGAGGACAAGAGGCCTCTCACACTGAAGGCATGGGCTTGTTTCCCCTGAAGAAAGTGTAAGTCGCCCCTCCCAGGCCTGAGGCGTGTAAGAAGACACCATTTGCTCTGCGCAAGGAAAATGCAAGTAGGTGTACTCGATTTGGGCTGCCTGGTGAAACAACCTGCGCTCACCAGCACCCTGAGTACCTTTCCTGCACTTTGATTCCTAGCTAGGTGAACTCGGCCTTCGGAGGCTAGATGGGACCAAACGTGTTCAGCTTGTAGGGAAAGCCTTTGACCAATGGCCAATATGCTTGTGCTTGTGCGAGGGTTAGGCAGGCACTTGCCAACACAGGGTCTTTACCTTACCATAAGCTGTCCCTTTGGGCTGAAGCAGGCGGCGTGTGTGGATCACAGCCTGGGAAGCAGGGCCTCAGGGGAGTCTGCCAACAGACTGCCCTCCAGTAGAGCCAGCTGAGAAAAGGTGGCAAGGCTGATGGAACCCGCTTACAACGAAATGTTTCTCTTCAGCAGAGGAGGTTTTGCTGCCACACGTCAGCAGCTCCTCTCCCTCAGAGTGCTGTTCCTAGGTAGACTAGGAAAAGCCACCACGTTCCCCAGCTTAGAAGAGGCTCTTCTCCTAGTTGGTTTCATCCGTGAGAGAGCCAGAAGGGCTGATCTCCACCAGTCGGGCTACACAGCCTGAGTCCTTGGGGTGGGGCAGTCCTGAGCCAATGTGCCACCTAAGGAATGCAAGCCAAGTTTCCTTGCCACAGGAAAGCACACCGAGGCCTGGTGTTTTCTCTATGAAATTGACGTGGGCTTGAAGGGTGAGGCCTTTACTACATTGTGTACGGAGGTACTCGATTTGGGCTGCCTGGTGAAACAACCTGCGCTCACCAGCACCCTGAGTACCTTTCCTGAACTTTGATTCCTAGCTGGGTGAACTCGCCCTTCGGAGGCTAGATGGGACCAAACGTGTTCAGCTTGTGGGGAAAGCCTTTGACCAATGGCCAATATGCTTGTGCTTGTGCGAGGGTTAGGCAGGCACTTGACAACACAGGGTTTTTACCTTACCATAAGCTGTCCCTTTGGGCTGAAGCAGGCGGCGTGTGTGGATCACAGCCTGGGAAGCAGGGCCTCAGGGGAGTCTGCCAACAGACTGCCCTCCAGTAGAGCCAGCTGAGAAAAGGTGGCAAGGCTGATGGAACTCGCTTACAACGAAATGTTTCTCTTCAGCAGAGGAGATTTTGCTACCACACGTCAGCAGCTCCTCTCCGTCAGAGTGCTGTTCCTGTGTAGACTAGGAAAAGCCACCACGTTCCCCAGCTTAGAAGAGGCTCTTTTCCTAGTTGGTTTCATCCGTGAGAGAGCCAGAAGGGCTGATCTCAACCAGTCGGGCTGCACAGCCTGAGTCCTTGGGGCAGGGCAGTCCTGAGCCAATGTGCCACCTAAGGAATGCAAGCCAAGTTTCCTTGCCACAGGAAAGCACACCGAGGCCTGGTGTTTTCTCTATGAAATTGACGTGGGCTTGAAGGGTGAGGCCTTTACTACATTGTGGAAAAGCTCGGGGTTACGGCTCTCTTTCTCCCTCTCTCGGTCCCATAACCTGGGCTCAGCCTTGAGGGAATGCTGAGTGGCAGAGACTGCCTCTCTGCCGGACTCAGAAGGCTTCTTCCCTTTAGGGCAATGCCGTTTGTGTCTTACTTCGTGGAGGAGGAATGAGGGCGCCCAGAGATATTCTGACTTGAAATACCTAACGACAGAGGATCTGGAGGAGCCGGTTTCTCGGTGGAAGGAGCCCAAAAGCCTGCATTGCTAAGGTCTCTTTGAGAGCTGCCAGACACTCTGCCGTCCTAGGCCTAAGAATTGGACATTGTGACGGCATGGCAACACTTGGAATCCTAGGACCCAGTGGAAGCGCACCTCGCAAACTGGATGGAAGAAGCTTCCAAGCACAGTGTTCTTTCATGTCCCAAAGAGAACGCTAGTGTCTGAGGCTGGTAGCCTTGTTGCTAGAGAGAACTGGCATCCCCGTGGGCCTGTTGGCTACTTTCCTCTTTCCGACCCTCTCAGGAAACTCCTCCAGAAAGCCTTTAGGACCCGCTTAGAGAGAACAGCTGCGAAGTGGATGCACAGAACATTAACCTAGCTCCCAGCCCAGGGTCCCAAACATCCATCTTTCTCTGGAGGGTACGTACCCCACCCAGGGATTCAAGCACGGAGTTTGCCTTGTACAACTTACACAGGAAATTGGGAGGAGATGTAGGGCCACTCTACTTGCGATCACACTACGTGGCCCGGAGAAGTTATCAGGCAGCAGAATTCAACCCCCTTCCTCTACACGTGTGTACCCCAAAGAAGCGCTGGACAGTGGGTGTTCTCAGGCCAAGAGCAGTCCTTGTTCTGGGCTGCACCTGCTCTGTGGTTCAAAGTTTCTCTGACTCTGCTCCTTCGGAAGCATTTCAGAGCTGACGCTATCCCTGGGCTGCCAAAGCAAAGAGGACAAGAGGCCTCTCACACTGAAGGCATGGGCTTGTTTCCCCTGAAGAAAGTGTAAGTCGCCCCTCCCAGGCCTGAGGCGTGTAAGAAGACACCATTTGCTCTGCGCAAGGAAAATGCAAGTAGGTGTACTCGATTTGGGCTGCCTGGTGAAACAACCTGCGCTCACCAGCACCCTGAGTACCTTTCCTGCACTTTGATTCCTAGCTAGGTGAACTCGGCCTTCGGAGGCTAGATGGGACCAAACGTGTTCAGCTTGTAGGGAAAGCCTTTGACCAATGGCCAATATGCTTGTGCTTGTGCGAGGGTTAGGCAGGCACTTGCCAACACAGGGTCTTTACCTTACCATAAGCTGTCCCTTTGGGCTGAAGCAGGCGGCGTGTGTGGATCACAGCCTGGGAAGCAGGGCCTCAGGGGAGTCTGCCAACAGACTGCCCTCCAGTAGAGCCAGCTGAGAAAAGGTGGCAAGGCTGATGGAACCCGCTTACAACGAAATGTTTCTCTTCAGCAGAGGAGGTTTTGCTGCCACACGTCAGCAGCTCCTCTCCCTCAGAGTGCTGTTCCTAGGTAGACTAGGAAAAGCCACCACGTTCCCCAGCTTAGAAGAGGCTCTTCTCCTAGTTGGTTTCATCCGTGAGAGAGCCAGAAGGGCTGATCTCCACCAGTCGGGCTACACAGCCTGAGTCCTTGGGGTGGGGCAGTCCTGAGCCAATGTGCCACCTAAGGAATGCAAGCCAAGTTTCCTTGCCACAGGAAAGCACACCGAGGCCTGGTGTTTTCTCTATGAAATTGACGTGGGCTTGAAGGGTGAGGCCTTTACTACATTGTGTACGGAGGTACTCGATTTGGGCTGCCTGGTGAAACAACCTGCGCTCACCAGCACCCTGAGTACCTTTCCTGAACTTTGATTCCTAGCTGGGTGAACTCGCCCTTCGGAGGCTAGATGGGACCAAACGTGTTCAGCTTGTGGGGAAAGCCTTTGACCAATGGCCAATATGCTTGTGCTTGTGCGAGGGTTAGGCAGGCACTTGACAACACAGGGTTTTTACCTTACCATAAGCTGTCCCTTTGGGCTGAAGCAGGCGGCGTGTGTGGATCACAGCCTGGGAAGCAGGGCCTCAGGGGAGTCTGCCAACAGACTGCCCTCCAGTAGAGCCAGCTGAGAAAAGGTGGCAAGGCTGATGGAACTCGCTTACAACGAAATGTTTCTCTTCAGCAGAGGAGATTTTGCTACCACACGTCAGCAGCTCCTCTCCGTCAGAGTGCTGTTCCTGTGTAGACTAGGAAAAGCCACCACGTTCCCCAGCTTAGAAGAGGCTCTTTTCCTAGTTGGTTTCATCCGTGAGAGAGCCAGAAGGGCTGATCTCAACCAGTCGGGCTGCACAGCCTGAGTCCTTGGGGCAGGGCAGTCCTGAGCCAATGTGCCACCTAAGGAATGCAAGCCAAGTTTCCTTGCCACAGGAAAGCACACCGAGGCCTGGTGTTTTCTCTATGAAATTGACGTGGGCTTGAAGGGTGAGGCCTTTACTACATTGTGGAAAAGCTCGGGGTTACGGCTCTCTTTCTCCCTCTCTCGGTCCCATAACCTGGGCTCAGCCTTGAGGGAATGCTGAGTGGCAGAGACTGCCTCTCTGCCGGACTCAGAAGGCTTCTTCCCTTTAGGGCAATGCCGTTTGTGTCTTACTTCGTGGAGGAGGAATGAGGGCGCCCAGAGATATTCTGACTTGAAATACCTAACGACAGAGGATCTGGAGGAGCCGGTTTCTCGGTGGAAGGAGCCCAGAAGCCTGCATTGCTAAGGTCTCTTTGAGAGCTGCCAGACACTCTGCCGTCCTAGGCCTAAGAATTGGACATTGTGACGGCATGGCAACACTTGGAATCCTAGGACCCAGTGGAAGCGCACCTCGCAAACTGGATGGAAGAAGCTTCCAAGCACAGTGTTCTTTCATGTCCCAAAGAGAACGCTAGTGTCTGAGGCTGGTAACCTTGTTGCTAGAGAGAACTGGCATCCCCGTGGGCCTGTTGGCTACTTTCCTCTTTCCGACCCTCTCAGGAAACTCCTCCAGAAAGCCTTTAGGACCCGCTTAGAGAGAACAGCTGCGAAGTGGATGCACAGAACATTAACCTAGCTCCCAGCCCAGGGTCCCAAACATCCATCTTTCTCTGGAGGGTACGTACCCCACCCAGGGATTCAAGCACGGAGTTTGCCTTGTACAACTTACACAGGAAATTGGGAGGAGATGTAGGGCCACTCTACTTGCGATCACACTACGTGGCCCGGAGAAGTTATCAGGCAGCAGAATTCAACCCCCTTCCTCTACACGTGTGTACCCCAAAGAAGCGCTGGACAGTGGGTGTTCTCAGGCCAAGAGCAGTCCTTGTTCTGGGCTGCACCTGCTCTGTGGTTCAAAGTTTCTCTGACTCTGCTCCTTCGGAAGCATTTCAGAGCTGACGCTATCCCTGGGCTGCCAAAGCAAAGAGGACAAGAGGCCTCTCACACTGAAGGCATGGGCTTGTTTCCCCTGAAGAAAGTGTAAGTCGCCCCTCCCAGGCCTGAGGCGTGTAAGAAGACACCATTTGCTCTGCCCATGGAAAATGCAAGTAGGTGTACTCCATTTGGGCTGCCTGGTGAAACAACCTGCGCTCACCAGCACCCTGAGTACCTTTCCTGCACTTTGATTCCTAGCTAGGTGAACTCGGCCTTCGGAGGCTAGATGGGACCAAACGTGTTCAGCTTGTACGGAAAGCCTTTGACCAATGGCCAATATGCTTGTGCTTGTGCGAGGGTTAGGCAGGCACTTGCCAACACAGGGTCTTTACCTTACCATAAGCTGTCCCTTTGGGCTGAAGCAGGCTGCGTGTGTGGATCACAGCCTGGGAAGCAGGGCCTCAGGGGAGTCTGCCAACAGACTGCCCTCCAGTAGAGCCAGCTGAGAAAAGGTGGCAAGGCTGATGGAACCCGCTTACAACGAAATGTTTCTCTTCAGCAGAGGAGGTTTTGCTGCCACACGTCAGCAGCTCCTCTCCCTCAGAGTGCTGTTCCTAGGTAGACTAGGAAAAGCCACCACGTTCCCCAGCTTAGAAGAGGCTCTTCTCCTAGTTGGTTTCATCCGTGAGAGAGCCAGAAGGGCTGATCTCCACCAGTCGGGCTACACAGCCTGAGTCCTTGGGGTGGGGCAGTCCTGAGCCAATGTGCCACCTAAGGAATGCAAGCCAAGTTTCCTTGCCACAGGAAAGCACACCGAGGCCTGGTGTTTGCTCTATGAAATTGACGTGGGCTTGAAGGGTGAGGCCTTTACTACATTGTGTACGGAGGTACTCGATTTGGGCTGCCTGGTGAAACAACCTGCGCTCACCAGCACCCTGAGTACCTTTCTTGAACTTTGATTCCTAGCTGGGTGAACTCGCCCTTCGGAGGCTAGATGGGACCAAACGTGTTCAGCTTGTGGGGAAAGCCTTTGACCAATGGCCAATATGCTTGTGCTTGTGCGAGGGTTAGGCAGGCACTTGACAACACAGGGTTTTTACCTTACCATAAGCTGTCCCTTTGGGCTGAAGCAGGCGGCGTGTGTGGATCACAGCCTGGGAAGCAGGGCCTCAGGGGAGTCTGCCAACAGACTGCCCTCCAGTATAGCCAGCTGAGAAAAGGTGGCAAGGCTGATGGAACCCGCTTACAACGAAATGTTTCTCTTCAGCAGAGGAGATTTTGCTACCACACGTCAGCAGCTCCTCTCCGTCAGAGTGCTGTTCCTGTGTAGACTAGGAAAAGCCACCACGTTCCCCAGCTTAGAAGAGGCTCTTTTCCTAGTTGGTTTCATCCGTGAGAGAGCCAGAAGGGCTGATCTCAACCAGTCGGGCTGCACAGCCTGAGTCCTTGGGGCAGGGCAGTCCTGAGCCAATGTGCCACCTAAGGAATGCAAGCCAAGTTTCCTTGCCACAGGAAAGCACACCGAGGCCTGGTGTTTTCTCTATGAAATTGACGTGGGCTTGAAGGGTGAGGCCTTTACTACATTGTGGAAAAGCTCGGGGTTACGGCTCTCTTTCTCCCTCTCTCGGTCCCATAACCTGGGCTCAGCCTTGAGGGAATGCAGAGTGGCAGAGACTGCCTCTCTGCCGGACTCAGAAGGCTTCTTCCCTTTAGGGCAATGCCGTTTGTGTCTTACTTCGTGGAGGAGGAATGAGGGCGCCCAGAGATATTCTGACATGAAATACCTAACGACAGAGGATCTGGAGGAGCCGGTTTCTCGGTGGAAGGAGCCCAAAAGCCTGCATTGCTAAGGTCTCTTTGAGAGCTGCCAGACACTCTGCCGTCCTAGGCCTAAGAATTGGACATTGTGACGGCATGGCAACACTTGGAATCCTAGGACCCAGTGGAAGCGCACCTCGCAAACTGGATGGAAGAAGCTTCCAAGCACAGTGTTCTTTCATGTCCCAAAGAGAACGCTAGTGTCTGAGGCTGGTAGCCTTGTTGCTAGAGAGAACTGGCATCCCCGTGGGCCTGTTGGCTACTTTCCTCTTTCCGACCCTCTCAGGAAACTCCTCCAGAAAGCCTTTAGGACCCGCTTAGAGAGAACAGCTGCGAAGTGGATGCACAGAACATTAACCTAGCTCCCAGCCCAGGGTCCCAAACATCCATCTTTCTCTGGAGGGTACGTACCCCACCCAGGGATTCAAGCACGGAGTTTGCCTTGTACAACTTACACAGGAAATTGGGAGGAGATGTAGGGCCACTCTACTTGCGATCACACTACGTGGCCCGGAGAAGTTATCAGGCAGCAGAATTCAACCCCCTTCCTCTACACGTGTGTACCCCAAAGAAGCGCTGGACAGTGGGTGTTCTCAGGCCAAGAGCAGTCCTTGTTCTGGGCTGCACCTGCTCTGTGGTTCAAAGTTTCTCTGACTCTGCTCCTTCGGAAGCATTTCAGAGCTGACGCTATCCCTGGGCTGCCAAAGCAAAGAGGACAAGAGGCCTCTCACACTGAAGGCATGGGCTTGTTTCCCCTGAAGAAAGTGTAAGTCGCCCCTCCCAGGCCTGAGGCGTGTAAGAAGACACCATTTGCTCTGCGCAAGGAAAATGCAAGTAGGTGTACTCGATTTGGGCTGCCTGGTGAAACAACCTGCGCTCACCAGCACCCTGAGTACCTTTCCTGCACTTTGATTCCTAGCTAGGTGAACTCGGCCTTCGGAGGCTAGATGGGACCAAACGTGTTCAGCTTGTAGGGAAAGCCTTTGACCAATGGCCAATATGCTTGTGCTTGTGCGAGGGTTAGGCAGGCACTTGCCAACACAGGGTCTTTACCTTACCATAAGCTGTCCCTTTGGGCTGAAGCAGGCGGCGTGTGTGGATCACAGCCTGGGAAGCAGGGCCTCAGGGGAGTCTGCCAACAGACTGCCCTCCAGTAGAGCCAGCTGAGAAAAGGTGGCAAGGCTGATGGAACCCGCTTACAACGAAATGTTTCTCTTCAGCAGAGGAGGTTTTGCTGCCACACGTCAGCAGCTCCTCTCCCTCAGAGTGCTGTTCCTAGGTAGACTAGGAAAAGCCACCACGTTCCCCAGCTTAGAAGAGGCTCTTCTCCTAGTTGGTTTCATCCGTGAGAGAGCCAGAAGGGCTGATCTCCACCAGTCGGGCTACACAGCCTGAGTCCTTGGGGTGGGGCAGTCCTGAGCCAATGTGCCACCTAAGGAATGCAAGCCAAGTTTCCTTGCCACAGGAAAGCACACCGAGGCCTGGTGTTTTCTCTATGAAATTGACGTGGGCTTGAAGGGTGAGGCCTTTACTACATTGTGTACGGAGGTACTCGATTTGGGCTGCCTGGTGAAACAACCTGCGCTCACCAGCACCCTGAGTACCTTTCCTGAACTTTGATTCCTAGCTGGGTGAACTCGCCCTTCGGAGGCTAGATGGGACCAAACGTGTTCAGCTTGTGGGGAAAGCCTTTGACCAATGGCCAATATGCTTGTGCTTGTGCGAGGGTTAGGCAGGCACTTGACAACACAGGGTTTTTACCTTACCATAAGCTGTCCCTTTGGGCTGAAGCAGGCGGCGTGTGTGGATCACAGCCTGGGAAGCAGGGCCTCAGGGGAGTCTGCCAACAGACTGCCCTCCAGTAGAGCCAGCTGAGAAAAGGTGGCAAGGCTGATGGAACTCGCTTACAACGAAATGTTTCTCTTCAGCAGAGGAGATTTTGCTACCACACGTCAGCAGCTCCTCTCCGTCAGAGTGCTGTTCCTGTGTAGACTAGGAAAAGCCACCACGTTCCCCAGCTTAGAAGAGGCTCTTTTCCTAGTTGGTTTCATCCGTGAGAGAGCCAGAAGGGCTGATCTCAACCAGTCGGGCTGCACAGCCTGAGTCCTTGGGGCAGGGCAGTCCTGAGCCAATGTGCCACCTAAGGAATGCAAGCCAAGTTTCCTTGCCACAGGAAAGCACACCGAGGCCTGGTGTTTTCTCTATGAAATTGACGTGGGCTTGAAGGGTGAGGCCTTTACTACATTGTGGAAAAGCTCGGGGTTACGGCTCTCTTTCTCCCTCTCTCGGTCCCATAACCTGGGCTCAGCCTTGAGGGAATGCTGAGTGGCAGAGACTGCCTCTCTGCCGGACTCAGAAGGCTTCTTCCCTTTAGGGCAATGCCGTTTGTGTCTTACTTCGTGGAGGAGGAATGAGGGCGCCCAGAGATATTCTGACTTGAAATACCTAACGACAGAGGATCTGGAGGAGCCGGTTTCTCGGTGGAAGGAGCCCAGAAGCCTGCATTGCTAAGGTCTCTTTGAGAGCTGCCAGACACTCTGCCGTCCTAGGCCTAAGAATTGGACATTGTGACGGCATGGCAACACTTGGAATCCTAGGACCCAGTGGAAGCGCACCTCGCAAACTGGATGGAAGAAGCTTCCAAGCACAGTGTTCTTTCATGTCCCAAAGAGAACGCTAGTGTCTGAGGCTGGTAACCTTGTTGCTAGAGAGAACTGGCATCCCCGTGGGCCTGTTGGCTACTTTCCTCTTTCCGACCCTCTCAGGAAACTCCTCCAGAAAGCCTTTAGGACCCGCTTAGAGAGAACAGCTGCGAAGTGGATGCACAGAACATTAACCTAGCTCCCAGCCCAGGGTCCCAAACATCCATCTTTCTCTGGAGGGTACGTACCCCACCCAGGGATTCAAGCACGGAGTTTGCCTTGTACAACTTACACAGGAAATTGGGAGGAGATGTAGGGCCACTCTACTTGCGATCACACTACGTGGCCCGGAGAAGTTATCACGCAGCAGAATTCAACCCCCTTCCTCTACACGTGTGTACCCCAAAGAAGCGCTGGACAGTGGGTGTTCTCAGGCCAAGAGCAGTCCTTGTTCTGGGCTGCACCTGCTCTGTGGTTCAAAGTTTCTCTGACTCTGCTCCTTCGGAAGCATTTCAGAGCTGACGCTATCCCTGGGCTGCCAAAGCAAAGAGGACAAGAGGCCTCTCACACTGAAGGCATGGGCTTGTTTCCCCTGAAGAAAGTGTAAGTCGCCCCTCCCAGGCCTGAGGCGTGTAAGAAGACACCATTTGCTCTGCGCAAGGAAAATGCAAGTAGGTGTACTCGATTTGGGCTGCCTGGTGAAACAACCTGCGCTCACCAGCACCCTGAGTACCTTTCCTGCACTTTGATTCCTAGCTAGGTGAACTCGGCCTTCGGAGGCTAGATGGGACCAAACGTGTTCAGCTTGTACGGAAAGCCTTTGACCAATGGCCAATATGCTTGTGCTTGTGCGAGGGTTAGGCAGGCACTTGCCAACACAGGGTCTTTACCTTACCATAAGCTGTCCCTTTGGGCTGAAGCAGGCGGCGTGTGTGGATCACAGCCTGGGAAGCAGGGCCTCAGGGGAGTCTGCCAACAGACTGCCCTCCAGTAGAGCCAGCTGAGAAAAGGTGGCAAGGCTGATGGAACCCGCTTACAACGAAATGTTTCTCTTCAGCAGAGGAGGTTTTGCTGCCACACGTCAGCAGCTCCTCTCCCTCAGAGTGCTGTTCCTAGGTAGACTAGGAAAAGCCACCACGTTCCCCAGCTTAGAAGAGGCTCTTCTCCTAGTTGGTTTCATCCGTGAGAGAGCCAGAAGGGCTGATCTCCACCAGTCGGGCTACACAGCCTGAGTCCTTGGGGTGGGGCAGTCCTGAGCCAATGTGCCACCTAAGGAATGCAAGCCAAGTTTCCTTGCCACAGGAAAGCACACCGAGGCCTGGTGTTTGCTCTATGAAATTGACGTGGGCTTGAAGGGTGAGGCCTTTACTACATTGTGTACGGAGGTACTCGATTTGGGCTGCCTGGTGAAACAACCTGCGCTCACCAGCACCCTGAGTACCTTTCTTGAACTTTGATTCCTAGCTGGGTGAACTCGCCCTTCGGAGGCTAGATGGGACCAAACGTGTTCAGCTTGTGGGGAAAGCCTTTGACCAATGGCCAATATGCTTGTGCTTGTGCGAGGGTTAGGCAGGCACTTGACAACACAGGGTTTTTACCTTACCATAAGCTGTCCCTTTGGGCTGAAGCAGGCGGCGTGTGTGGATCACAGCCTGGGAAGCAGGGCCTCAGGGGAGTCTGCCAACAGACTGCCCTCCAGTATAGCCAGCTGAGAAAAGGTGGCAAGGCTGATGGAACCCGCTTACAACGAAATGTTTCTCTTCAGCAGAGGAGATTTTGCTACCACACGTCAGCAGCTCCTCTCCGTCAGAGTGCTGTTCCTGTGTAGACTAGGAAAAGCCACCACGTTCCCCAGCTTAGAAGAGGCTCTTTTCCTAGTTGGTTTCATCCGTGAGAGAGCCAGAAGGGCTGATCTCCACCAGTCGGGCTGCACAGCCTGAGTCCTTGGGGCAGGGCAGTCCTGAGCCAATGTGCCACCTAAGGAATGCAAGCCAAGTTTCCTTGCCACAGGAAAGCACACCGAGGCCTGGTGTTTTCTCTATGAAATTGACGTGGGCTTGAAGGGTGAGGCCTTTACTACATTGTGGAAAAGCTCGGGGTTACGGCTCTCTTTCTCCCTCTCTTGGTCCCATAACCTGGGCTCAGCCTTGAGGGAATGCAGAGTGGCAGAGACTGCCTCTCTGCCGGACTCAGAAGGCTTCTTCCCTTTAGGGCAATGCCGTTTGTGTCTTACTTCGTGGAGGAGGAATGAGGGCGCCCAGAGATATTCTGACATGAAATACCTAACGACAGAGGATCTGGAGGAGCCGGTTTCTCGGTGGAAGGA
Organism: Eubalaena glacialis; assembly: GCF_028564815.1. Taxonomy (NCBI): domain Eukaryota; kingdom Metazoa; phylum Chordata; class Mammalia; order Artiodactyla; family Balaenidae; genus Eubalaena; species Eubalaena glacialis. The sequence continues at coordinate 46,529,946 of NC_083733.1, read as the reverse complement.
GCCCAAAAGCCTGCATTGCTAAGGTCTCTTTGAGAGCTGCCAGACACTCTGCCGTCCTAGGCCTAAGAATTGGACATTGTGACGGCATGGCAACACTTGGAATCCTAGGACCCAGTGGAAGCGCACCTCGCAAACTGGATGGAAGAAGCTTCCAAGCACAGTGTTCTTTCATGTCCCAAAGAGAACGCTAGTGTCTGAGGCTGGTAGCCTTGTTGCTAGAGAGAACTGGCATCCCCGTGGGCCTGTTGGCTACTTTCCTCTTTCCGACCCTCTCAGGAAACTCCTCCAGAAAGCCTTTAGGACCCGCTTAGAGAGAACAGCTGCGAAGTGGATGCACAGAACATTAACCTAGCTCCCAGCCCAGGGTCCCAAACATCCATCTTTCTCTGGAGGGTACGTACCCCACCCAGGGATTCAAGCACGGAGTTTGCCTTGTACAACTTACACAGGAAATTGGGAGGAGATGTAGGGCCACTCTACTTGCGATCACACTACGTGGCCCGGAGAAGTTATCAGGCAGCAGAATTCAACCCCCTTCCTCTACACGTGTGTACCCCAAAGAAGCGCTGGACAGTGGGTGTTCTCAGGCCAAGAGCAGTCCTTGTTCTGGGCTGCACCTGCTCTGTGGTTCAAAGTTTCTCTGACTCTGCTCCTTCGGAAGCATTTCAGAGCTGACGCTATCCCTGGGCTGCCAAAGCAAAGAGGACAAGAGGCCTCTCACACTGAAGGCATGGGCTTGTTTCCCCTGAAGAAAGTGTAAGTCGCCCCTCCCAGGCCTGAGGCGTGTAAGAAGACACCATTTGCTCTGCGCAAGGAAAATGCAAGTAGGTGTACTCGATTTGGGCTGCCTGGTGAAACAACCTGCGCTCACCAGCACCCTGAGTACCTTTCCTGCACTTTGATTCCTAGCTAGGTGAACTCGGCCTTCGGAGGCTAGATGGGACCAAACGTGTTCAGCTTGTAGGGAAAGCCTTTGACCAATGGCCAATATGCTTGTGCTTGTGCGAGGGTTAGGCAGGCACTTGCCAACACAGGGTCTTTACCTTACCATAAGCTGTCCCTTTGGGCTGAAGCAGGCGGCGTGTGTGGATCACAGCCTGGGAAGCAGGGCCTCAGGGGAGTCTGCCAACAGACTGCCCTCCAGTAGAGCCAGCTGAGAAAAGGTGGCAAGGCTGATGGAACCCGCTTACAACGAAATGTTTCTCTTCAGCAGAGGAGGTTTTGCTGCCACACGTCAGCAGCTCCTCTCCCTCAGAGTGCTGTTCCTAGGTAGACTAGGAAAAGCCACCACGTTCCCCAGCTTAGAAGAGGCTCTTCTCCTAGTTGGTTTCATCCGTGAGAGAGCCAGAAGGGCTGATCTCCACCAGTCGGGCTACACAGCCTGAGTCCTTGGGGTGGGGCAGTCCTGAGCCAATGTGCCACCTAAGGAATGCAAGCCAAGTTTCCTTGCCACAGGAAAGCACACCGAGGCCTGGTGTTTTCTCTATGAAATTGACGTGGGCTTGAAGGGTGAGGCCTTTACTACATTGTGTACGGAGGTACTCGATTTGGGCTGCCTGGTGAAACAACCTGCGCTCACCAGCACCCTGAGTACCTTTCCTGAACTTTGATTCCTAGCTGGGTGAACTCGCCCTTCGGAGGCTAGATGGGACCAAACGTGTTCAGCTTGTGGGGAAAGCCTTTGACCAATGGCCAATATGCTTGTGCTTGTGCGAGGGTTAGGCAGGCACTTGACAACACAGGGTTTTTACCTTACCATAAGCTGTCCCTTTGGGCTGAAGCAGGCGGCGTGTGTGGATCACAGCCTGGGAAGCAGGGCCTCAGGGGAGTCTGCCAACAGACTGCCCTCCAGTAGAGCCAGCTGAGAAAAGGTGGCAAGGCTGATGGAACTCGCTTACAACGAAATGTTTCTCTTCAGCAGAGGAGATTTTGCTACCACACGTCAGCAGCTCCTCTCCGTCAGAGTGCTGTTCCTGTGTAGACTAGGAAAAGCCACCACGTTCCCCAGCTTAGAAGAGGCTCTTTTCCTAGTTGGTTTCATCCGTGAGAGAGCCAGAAGGGCTGATCTCAACCAGTCGGGCTGCACAGCCTGAGTCCTTGGGGCAGGGCAGTCCTGAGCCAATGTGCCACCTAAGGAATGCAAGCCAAGTTTCCTTGCCACAGGAAAGCACACCGAGGCCTGGTGTTTTCTCTATGAAATTGACGTGGGCTTGAAGGGTGAGGCCTTTACTACATTGTGGAAAAGCTCGGGGTTACGGCTCTCTTTCTCCCTCTCTCGGTCCCATAACCTGGGCTCAGCCTTGAGGGAATGCTGAGTGGCAGAGACTGCCTCTCTGCCGGACTCAGAAGGCTTCTTCCCTTTAGGGCAATGCCGTTTGTGTCTTACTTCGTGGAGGAGGAATGAGGGCGCCCAGAGATATTCTGACTTGAAATACCTAACGACAGAGGATCTGGAGGAGCCGGTTTCTCGGTGGAAGGAGCCCAGAAGCCTGCATTGCTAAGGTCTCTTTGAGAGCTGCCAGACACTCTGCCGTCCTAGGCCTAAGAATTGGACATTGTGACGGCATGGCAACACTTGGAATCCTAGGACCCAGTGGAAGCGCACCTCGCAAACTGGATGGAAGAAGCTTCCAAGCACAGTGTTCTTTCATGTCCCAAAGAGAACGCTAGTGTCTGAGGCTGGTAACCTTGTTGCTAGAGAGAACTGGCATCCCCGTGGGCCTGTTGGCTACTTTCCTCTTTCCGACCCTCTCAGGAAACTCCTCCAGAAAGCCTTTAGGACCCGCTTAGAGAGAACAGCTGCGAAGTGGATGCACAGAACATTAACCTAGCTCCCAGCCCAGGGTCCCAAACATCCATCTTTCTCTGGAGGGTACGTACCCCACCCAGGGATTCAAGCACGGAGTTTGCCTTGTACAACTTACACAGGAAATTGGGAGGAGATGTAGGGCCACTCTACTTGCGATCACACTACGTGGCCCGGAGAAGTTATCAGGCAGCAGAATTCAACCCCCTTCCTCTACACGTGTGTACCCCAAAGAAGCGCTGGACAGTGGGTGTTCTCAGGCCAAGAGCAGTCCTTGTTCTGGGCTGCACCTGCTCTGTGGTTCAAAGTTTCTCTGACTCTGCTCCTTCGGAAGCATTTCAGAGCTGACGCTATCCCTGGGCTGCCAAAGCAAAGAGGACAAGAGGCCTCTCACACTGAAGGCATGGGCTTGTTTCCCCTGAAGAAAGTGTAAGTCGCCCCTCCCAGGCCTGAGGCGTGTAAGAAGACACCATTTGCTCTGCGCAAGGAAAATGCAAGTAGGTGTACTCGATTTGGGCTGCCTGGTGAAACAACCTGCGCTCACCAGCACCCTGAGTACCTTTCCTGCACTTTGATTCCTAGCTAGGTGAACTCGGCCTTCGGAGGCTAGATGGGACCAAACGTGTTCAGCTTGTACGGAAAGCCTTTGACCAATGGCCAATATGCTTGTGCTTGTGCGAGGGTTAGGCAGGCACTTGCCAACACAGGGTCTTTACCTTACCATAAGCTGTCCCTTTGGGCTGAAGCAGGCGGCGTGTGTGGATCACAGCCTGGGAAGCAGGGCCTCAGGGGAGTCTGCCAACAGACTGCCCTCCAGTAGAGCCAGCTGAGAAAAGGTGGCAAGGCTGATGGAACCCGCTTACAACGAAATGTTTCTCTTCAGCAGAGGAGGTTTTGCTGCCACACGTCAGCAGCTCCTCTCCCTCAGAGTGCTGTTCCTAGGTAGACTAGGAAAAGCCACCACGTTCCCCAGCTTAGAAGAGGCTCTTCTCCTAGTTGGTTTCATCCGTGAGAGAGCCAGAAGGGCTGATCTCCACCAGTCGGGCTACACAGCCTGAGTCCTTGGGGTGGGGCAGTCCTGAGCCAATGTGCCACCTAAGGAATGCAAGCCAAGTTTCCTTGCCACAGGAAAGCACACCGAGGCCTGGTGTTTGCTCTATGAAATTGACGTGGGCTTGAAGGGTGAGGCCTTTACTACATTGTGTACGGAGGTACTCGATTTGGGCTGCCTGGTGAAACAACCTGCGCTCACCAGCACCCTGAGTACCTTTCTTGAACTTTGATTCCTAGCTGGGTGAACTCGCCCTTCGGAGGCTAGATGGGACCAAACGTGTTCAGCTTGTGGGGAAAGCCTTTGACCAATGGCCAATATGCTTGTGCTTGTGCGAGGGTTAGGCAGGCACTTGACAACACAGGGTTTTTACCTTACCATAAGCTGTCCCTTTGGGCTGAAGCAGGCGGCGTGTGTGGATCACAGCCTGGGAAGCAGGGCCTCAGGGGAGTCTGCCAACAGACTGCCCTCCAGTATAGCCAGCTGAGAAAAGGTGGCAAGGCTGATGGAACCCGCTTACAACGAAATGTTTCTCTTCAGCAGAGGAGATTTTGCTACCACACGTCAGCAGCTCCTCTCCGTCAGAGGGCTGTTCCTGTGTAGACTAGGAAAAGCCACCACGTTCCCCAGCTTAGAAGAGGCTCTTTTCCTAGTTGGTTTCATCCGTGAGAGAGCCAGAAGGGCTGATCTCAACCAGTCGGGCTGCACAGCCTGAGTCCTTGGGGCAGGGCAGTCCTGAGCCAATGTGCCACCTAAGGAATGCAAGCCAAGTTTCCTTGCCACAGGAAAGCACACCGAGGCCTGGTGTTTTCTCTATGAAATTGACGTGGGCTTGAAGGGTGAGGCCTTTACTACATTGTGGAAAAGCTCGGGGTTACGGCTCTCTTTCTCCCTCTCTCGGTCCCATAACCTGGGCTCAGCCTTGAGGGAATGCAGAGTGGCAGAGACTGCCTCTCTGCCGGACTCAGAAGGCTTCTTCCCTTTAGGGCAATGCCGTTTGTGTCTTACTTCGTGGAGGAGGAATGAGGGCGCCCAGAGATATTCTGACATGAAATACCTAACGACAGAGGATCTGGAGGAGCCGGTTTCTCGGTGGAAGGAGCCCAAAAGCCTGCATTGCTAAGGTCTCTTTGAGAGCTGCCAGACACTCTGCCGTCCTAGGCCTAAGAATTGGACATTGTGACGGCATGGCAACACTTGGAATCCTAGGACCCAGTGGAAGCGCACCTCGCAAACTGGATGGAAGAAGCTTCCAAGCACAGTGTTCTTTCATGTCCCAAAGAGAACGCTAGTGTCTGAGGCTGGTAGCCTTGTTGCTAGAGAGAACTGGCATCCCCGTGGGCCTGTTGGCTACTTTCCTCTTTCCGACCCTCTCAGGAAACTCCTCCAGAAAGCCTTTAGGACCCGCTTAGAGAGAACAGCTGCGAAGTGGATGCACAGAACATTAACCTAGCTCCCAGCCCAGGGTCCCAAACATCCATCTTTCTCTGGAGGGTACGTACCCCACCCAGGGATTCAAGCACGGAGTTTGCCTTGTACAACTTACACAGGAAATTGGGAGGAGATGTAGGGCCACTCTACTTGCGATCACACTACGTGGCCCGGAGAAGTTATCAGGCAGCAGAATTCAACCCCCTTCCTCTACACGTGTGTACCCCAAAGAAGCGCTGGACAGTGGGTGTTCTCAGGCCAAGAGCAGTCCTTGTTCTGGGCTGCACCTGCTCTGTGGTTCAAAGTTTCTCTGACTCTGCTCCTTCGGAAGCATTTCAGAGCTGACGCTATCCCTGGGCTGCCAAAGCAAAGAGGACAAGAGGCCTCTCACACTGAAGGCATGGGCTTGTTTCCCCTGAAGAAAGTGTAAGTCGCCCCTCCCAGGCCTGAGGCGTGTAAGAAGACACCATTTGCTCTGCGCAAGGAAAATGCAAGTAGGTGTACTCGATTTGGGCTGCCTGGTGAAACAACCTGCGCTCACCAGCACCCTGAGTACCTTTCCTGCACTTTGATTCCTAGCTAGGTGAACTCGGCCTTCGGAGGCTAGATGGGACCAAACGTGTTCAGCTTGTAGGGAAAGCCTTTGACCAATGGCCAATATGCTTGTGCTTGTGCGAGGGTTAGGCAGGCACTTGCCAACACAGGGTCTTTACCTTACCATAAGCTGTCCCTTTGGGCTGAAGCAGGCGGCGTGTGTGGATCACAGCCTGGGAAGCAGGGCCTCAGGGGAGTCTGCCAACAGACTGCCCTCCAGTAGAGCCAGCTGAGAAAAGGTGGCAAGGCTGATGGAACCCGCTTACAACGAAATGTTTCTCTTCAGCAGAGGAGGTTTTGCTGCCACACGTCAGCAGCTCCTCTCCCTCAGAGTGCTGTTCCTAGGTAGACTAGGAAAAGCCACCACGTTCCCCAGCTTAGAAGAGGCTCTTCTCCTAGTTGGTTTCATCCGTGAGAGAGCCAGAAGGGCTGATCTCCACCAGTCGGGCTACACAGCCTGAGTCCTTGGGGTGGGGCAGTCCTGAGCCAATGTGCCACCTAAGGAATGCAAGCCAAGTTTCCTTGCCACAGGAAAGCACACCGAGGCCTGGTGTTTTCTCTATGAAATTGACGTGGGCTTGAAGGGTGAGGCCTTTACTACATTGTGTACGGAGGTACTCGATTTGGGCTGCCTGGTGAAACAACCTGCGCTCACCAGCACCCTGAGTACCTTTCCTGAACTTTGATTCCTAGCTGGGTGAACTCGCCCTTCGGAGGCTAGATGGGACCAAACGTGTTCAGCTTGTGGGGAAAGCCTTTGACCAATGGCCAATATGCTTGTGCTTGTGCGAGGGTTAGGCAGGCACTTGACAACACAGGGTTTTTACCTTACCATAAGCTGTCCCTTTGGGCTGAAGCAGGCGGCGTGTGTGGATCACAGCCTGGGAAGCAGGGCCTCAGGGGAGTCTGCCAACAGACTGCCCTCCAGTAGAGCCAGCTGAGAAAAGGTGGCAAGGCTGATGGAACTCGCTTACAACGAAATGTTTCTCTTCAGCAGAGGAGATTTTGCTACCACACGTCAGCAGCTCCTCTCCGTCAGAGTGCTGTTCCTGTGTAGACTAGGAAAAGCCACCACGTTCCCCAGCTTAGAAGAGGCTCTTTTCCTAGTTGGTTTCATCCGTGAGAGAGCCAGAAGGGCTGATCTCAACCAGTCGGGCTGCACAGCCTGAGTCCTTGGGGCAGGGCAGTCCTGAGCCAATGTGCCACCTAAGGAATGCAAGCCAAGTTTCCTTGCCACAGGAAAGCACACCGAGGCCTGGTGTTTTCTCTATGAAATTGACGTGGGCTTGAAGGGTGAGGCCTTTACTACATTGTGGAAAAGCTCGGGGTTACGGCTCTCTTTCTCCCTCTCTCGGTCCCATAACCTGGGCTCAGCCTTGAGGGAATGCTGAGTGGCAGAGACTGCCTCTCTGCCGGACTCAGAAGGCTTCTTCCCTTTAGGGCAATGCCGTTTGTGTCTTACTTCGTGGAGGAGGAATGAGGGCGCCCAGAGATATTCTGACTTGAAATACCTAACGACAGAGGATCTGGAGGAGCCGGTTTCTCGGTGGAAGGAGCCCAGAAGCCTGCATTGCTAAGGTCTCTTTGAGAGCTGCCAGACACTCTGCCGTCCTAGGCCTAAGAATTGGACATTGTGACGGCATGGCAACACTTGGAATCCTAGGACCCAGTGGAAGCGCACCTCGCAAACTGGATGGAAGAAGCTTCCAAGCACAGTGTTCTTTCATGTCCCAAAGAGAACGCTAGTGTCTGAGGCTGGTAACCTTGTTGCTAGAGAGAACTGGCATCCCCGTGGGCCTGTTGGCTACTTTCCTCTTTCCGACCCTCTCAGGAAACTCCTCCAGAAAGCCTTTAGGACCCGCTTAGAGAGAACAGCTGCGAAGTGGATGCACAGAACATTAACCTAGCTCCCAGCCCAGGGTCCCAAACATCCATCTTTCTCTGGAGGGTACGTACCCCACCCAGGGATTCAAGCACGGAGTTTGCCTTGTACAACTTACACAGGAAATTGGGAGGAGATGTAGGGCCACTCTACTTGCGATCACACTACGTGGCCCGGAGAAGTTATCAGGCAGCAGAATTCAACCCCCTTCCTCTACACGTGTGTACCCCAAAGAAGCGCTGGACAGTGGGTGTTCTCAGGCCAAGAGCAGTCCTTGTTCTGGGCTGCACCTGCTCTGTGGTTCAAAGTTTCTCTGACTCTGCTCCTTCGGAAGCATTTCAGAGCTGACGCTATCCCTGGGCTGCCAAAGCAAAGAGGACAAGAGGCCTCTCACACTGAAGGCATGGGCTTGTTTCCCCTGAAGAAAGTGTAAGTCGCCCCTCCCAGGCCTGAGGCGTGTAAGAAGACACCATTTGCTCTGCGCAAGGAAAATGCAAGTAGGTGTACTCCATTTGGGCTGCCTGGTGAAACAACCTGCGCTCACCAGCACCCTGAGTACCTTTCCTGCACTTTGATTCCTAGCTAGGTGAACTCGGCCTTCGGAGGCTAGATGGGACCAAACGTGTTCAGCTTGTACGGAAAGCCTTTGACCAATGGCCAATATGCTTGTGCTTGTGCGAGGGTTAGGCAGGCACTTGCCAACACAGGGTCTTTACCTTACCATAAGCTGTCCCTTTGGGCTGAAGCAGGCGGCGTGTGTGGATCACAGCCTGGGAAGCAGGGCCTCAGGGGAGTCTGCCAACAGACTGCCCTCCAGTAGAGCCAGCTGAGAAAAGGTGGCAAGGCTGATGGAACCCGCTTACAACGAAATGTTTCTCTTCAGCAGAGGAGGTTTTGCTGCCACACGTCAGCAGCTCCTCTCCCTCAGAGTGCTGTTCCTAGGTAGACTAGGAAAAGCCACCACGTTCCCCAGCTTAGAAGAGGCTCTTCTCCTAGTTGGTTTCATCCGTGAGAGAGCCAGAAGGGCTGATCTCCACCAGTCGGGCTACACAGCCTGAGTCCTTGGGGTGGGGCAGTCCTGAGCCAATGTGCCACCTAAGGAATGCAAGCCAAGTTTCCTTGCCACAGGAAAGCACACCGAGGCCTGGTGTTTGCTCTATGAAATTGACGTGGGCTTGAAGGGTGAGGCCTTTACTACATTGTGTACGGAGGTACTCGATTTGGGCTGCCTGGTGAAACAACCTGCGCTCACCAGCACCCTGAGTACCTTTCTTGAACTTTGATTCCTAGCTGGGTGAACTCGCCCTTCGGAGGCTAGATGGGACCAAACGTGTTCAGCTTGTGGGGAAAGCCTTTGACCAATGGCCAATATGCTTGTGCTTGTGCGAGGGTTAGGCAGGCACTTGACAACACAGGGTTTTTACCTTACCATAAGCTGTCCCTTTGGGCTGAAGCAGGCGGCGTGTGTGGATCACAGCCTGGGAAGCAGGGCCTCAGGGGAGTCTGCCAACAGACTGCCCTCCAGTATAGCCAGCTGAGAAAAGGTGGCAAGGCTGATGGAACCCGCTTACAACGAAATGTTTCTCTTCAGCAGAGGAGATTTTGCTACCACACGTCAGCAGCTCCTCTCCGTCAGAGTGCTGTTCCTGTGTAGACTAGGAAAAGCCACCACGTTCCCCAGCTTAGAAGAGGCTCTTTTCCTAGTTGGTTTCATCCGAGAGAGAGCCAGAAGGGCTGATCTCAACCAGTCGGGCTGCACAGCCTGAGTCCTTGGGGCAGGGCAGTCCTGAGCCAATGTGCCACCTAAGGAATGCAAGCCAAGTTTCCTTGCCACAGGAAAGCACACCGAGGCCTGGTGTTTTCTCTATGAAATTGACGTGGGCTTGAAGGGTGAGGCCTTTACTACATTGTGGAAAAGCTCGGGGTTACGGCTCTCTTTCTCCCTCTCTCGGTCCCATAACCTGGGCTCAGCCTTGAGGGAATGCAGAGTGGCAGAGACTGCCTCTCTGCCGGACTCAGAAGGCTTCTTCCCTTTAGGGCAATGCCGTTTGTGTCTTACTTCGTGGAGGAGGAATGAGGGCGCCCAGAGATATTCTGACATGAAATACCTAACGACAGAGGATCTGGAGGAGCCGGTTTCTCGGTGGAAGGAGCCCAAAAGCCTGCATTGCTAAGGTCTCTTTGAGAGCTGCCAGACACTCTGCCGTCCTAGGCCTAAGAATTGGACATTGTGACGGCATGGCAACACTTGGAATCCTAGGACCCAGTGGAAGCGCACCTCGCAAACTGGATGGAAGAAGCTTCCAAGCACAGTGTTCTTTCATGTCCCAAAGAGAACGCTAGTGTCTGAGGCTGGTAGCCTTGTTGCTAGAGAGAACTGGCATCCCCGTGGGCCTGTTGGCTACTTTCCTCTTTCCGACCCTCTCAGGAAACTCCTCCAGAAAGCCTTTAGGACCCGCTTAGAGAGAACAGCTGCGAAGTGGATGCACAGAACATTAACCTAGCTCCCAGCCCAGGGTCCCAAACATCCATCTTTCTCTGGAGGGTACGTACCCCACCCAGGGATTCAAGCACGGAGTTTGCCTTGTACAACTTACACAGGAAATCGGGAGGAGATGTAGGGCCACTCTACTTGCGATCACACTACGTGGCCCGGAGAAGTTATCAGGCAGCAGAATTCAACCCCCTTCCTCTACACGTGTGTACCCCAAAGAAGCGCTGGACAGTGGGTGTTCTCAGGCCAAGAGCAGTCCTTGTTCTGGGCTGCACCTGCTCTGTGGTTCAAAGTTTCTCTGACTCTGCTCCTTCGGAAGCATTTCAGAGCTGACGCTATCCCTGGGCTGCCAAAGCAAAGAGGACAAGAGGCCTCTCACACTGAAGGCATGGGCTTGTTTCCCCTGAAGAAAGTGTAAGTCGCCCCTCCCAGGCCTGAGGCGTGTAAGAAGACACCATTTGCTCTGCGCAAGGAAAATGCAAGTAGGTGTACTCGATTTGGGCTGCCTGGTGAAACAACCTGCGCTCACCAGCACCCTGAGTACCTTTCCTGCACTTTGATTCCTAGCTAGGTGAACTCGGCCTTCGGAGGCTAGATGGGACCAAACGTGTTCAGCTTGTGGGGAAAGCCTTTGACCAATGGCCAATATGCTTGTGCTTGTGCGAGGGTTAGGCAGGCACTTGCCAACACAGGGTCTTTACCTTACCATAAGCTGTCCCTTTGGGCTGAAGCAGGCGGCGTGTGTGGATCACAGCCTGGGAAGCAGGGCCTCAGGGGAGTCTGCCAACAGACTGCCCTCCAGTAGAGCCAGCTGAGAAAAGGTGGCAAGGCTGATGGAACCCGCTTACAACGAAATGTTTCTCTTCAGCAGAGGAGGTTTTGCTGCCACACGTCAGCAGCTCCTCTCCCTCAGAGTGCTGTTCCTAGGTAGACTAGGAAGAGCCACCACGTTCCCCAGCTTGGAAGAGGCTCTTTTCCTAGTTGGTTTCATCCGTGAGAGAGCCAGAAGGGCTGATCTCAACCAGTCGGGCTGCACAGCCTGAGTCCTTGGGGCGGGGCAGTCCTGAGCCAATGTGCCACCTAAGGAATGCAAGCCAAGTTTCCTTGCCACAGGAAAGCACACCGAGGCCTGGTGTTTTCTCTATGAAATTGACGTGGGCTTGAAGGGTGAGGCCTTTACTACATTGTGTACGGAGGTACTCGATTTGGGCTGCCTGGTGAAACAACCTGCGCTCACCAGCACCCTGAGTACCTTTCCTGCACTTTGATTCCTAGCTAGGTGAACTCGGCCTTCGGAGGCTAGATGGGACCAAACGTGTTCAGCTTGTACGGAAAGCCTTTGACCAATGGCCAATATGCTTGTGCTTGTGCGAGGGTTAGGCAGGCTCTTGCCAACACAGGGTCTTTACCTTACCATAAGCTGTCCCTTTGGGCTGAAGCAGGCGGCGTGTGTGGATCACAGCCTGGGAAGCAGGGCCTCAGGGGAGTCTGCCAACAGACTGCCCTCCAGTATAGCCAGCTGAGAAAAGGTGGCAAGGCTGATGGAACCCGCTTACAACGAAATGTTTCTCTTCAGCAGAGGAGATTTTGCTACCACATGTCAGCAGCTCCTCTCCGTCAGAGTGCTGTTCCTGTGTAGACTAGGAAAAGCCACCACGTTCCCCAGCTTAGAAGAGGCTCTTCTCCTAGTTGGTTTCATCCGTGAGAGAGCCAGAAGGGCTGATCTCAACCAGTCGGGCTGCACAGCCTGAGTCCTTGGGGCAGGGCAGTCCTGAGCCAATGTGCCACCTAAGGAATGCAAGCCAAGTTTCCTTGCCACAGGAAAGCACACCGAAGCCTGGTGTTTTCTCTATGAAATTGACGTGGGCTTGAAGGGTGAGGCCTTTACTACATTGTGGAAAAGCTCGGGGTTACGGCTCTCTTTCTCCCTCTCTCGGTCCCATAACCTGGGCTCAGCCTTGAGGGAATGCTGAGTGGCAGAGACTGCCTCTCTGCCGGACTCAGAAGGCTTCTTCCCTTTAGGGCAATGCCGTTTGTGTCTTACTTCGTGGAGGAGGAATGAGGGCGCCCAGAGATATTCTGACATGAAATACCTAACGACAGAGGATCTGGAGGAGCCGGTTTCTCGGTGGAAGGAGCCCAAAAGCCTGCATTGCTAAGGTCTCTTTGAGAGCTGCCAGGCACTCTGCCGTCCTAGGCCTAAGAATTGGACATTGTGACGGCATGGCAACACTTGGAATCCTAGGACCCAGTGGAAGCGCACCTCGCAAACTGGATGGAAGAAGCTTCCAAGCACAGTGTTCTTTCATGTCCCAAAGAGAACGCTAGTGTCTGAGGCTGGTAGCCTTGTTGCTAGAGAGAACTGGCATCCCCGTGGGCCTGTTGGCTACTTTCCTCTTTCCGACCCTCTCAGGAAACTCCTCCAGAAAGCCTTTAGGACCCGCTTAGAGAGAACAGCTGCGAAGTGGATGCACAGAACATTAACCTAGCTCCCAGCCCAGGGTCCCAAACATCCATCTTTCTCTGGAGGGTACGTACCCCACCCAGGGATTCAAGCACGGAGTTTGCCTTGTACAACTTACACAGGAAATTGGGAGGAGATGTAGGGCCACTCTACTTGCGATCACACTACGTGGCCCGGAGAAGTTATCAGGCAGCAGAATTCAACCCCCTTCCTCTACACGTGTGTACCCCAAAGAAGCGCTGGACAGTGGGTGTTCTCAGGCCAAGAGCAGTCCTTGTTCTGGGCTGCACCTGCTCTGTGGTTCAAAGTTTCTCTGACTCTGCTCCTTCGGAAGCATTTCAGAGCTGACGCTATCCCTGGGCTGCCAAAGCAAAGAGGACAAGAGGCCTCTCACACTGAAGGCATGGGCTTGTTTCCCCTGAAGAAAGTGTAAGTCGCCCCTCCCAGGCCTGAGGCGTGTAAGAAGACACCATTTGCTCTGCGCAAGGAAAATGCAAGTAGGTGTACTCGATTTGGGCTGCCTGGTGAAACAACCTGCGCTCACCAGCACCCTGAGTACCTTTCCTGCACTTTGATTCCTAGCTGGGTGAACTCGGCCTTCGGAGGCTAGATGGGACCAAACGTGTTCAGCTTGTGGGGAAAGCCTTTGACCAATGGCCAATATGCTTGTGCTTGTGCGAGGGTTAGGCAGGCACTTGCCAACACAGGGTCTTTACCTTACCATAAGCTGTCCCTTTGGGCTGAAGCAGGCGGCGTGTGTGGATCACAGCCTGGGAAGCAGGGCCTCAGGGGAGTCTGCCAACAGACTGCCCTCCAGTAGAGCCAGCTGAGAAAAGGTGGCAAGGCTGATGGAACCCGCTTACAACGAAATGTTTCTCTTCAGCAGAGGAGGTTTTGCTGCCACACGTCAGCAGCTCCTCTCCCTCAGAGTGCTGTTCCTAGGTAGACTAGGAAAAGCCACCACGTTCCCCAGCTTAGAAGAGGCTCTTCTCCTAGTTGGTTTCATCCGTGAGAGAGCCAGAAGGGCTGATCTCCACCAGTCGGGCTACACAGCCTGAGTCCTTGGGGTGGGGCAGTCCTGAGCCAATGTGCCACCTAAGGAATGCAAGCCAAGTTTCCTTGCCACAGGAAAGCACACCGAGGCCTGGTGTTTTCTCTATGAAATTGACGTGGGCTTGAAGGGTGAGGCCTTTACTACATTGTGTACGGAGGTACTCGATTTGGGCTGCCTGGTGAAACAACCTGCGCTCACCAGCACCCTGAGTACCTTTCTTGAACTTTGATTCCTAGCTGGGTGAACTCGCCCTTCGGAGGCTAGATGGGACCAAACGTGTTCAGCTTGTGGGGAAAGCCTTTGACCAATGGCCAATATGCTTGTGCTTGTGCGAGGGTTAGGCAGGCACTTGACAACACAGGGTTTTTACCTTACCATAAGCTGTCCCTTTGGGCTGAAGCAGGCGGCGTGTGTGGATCACAGCCTGGGAAGCAGGGCCTCAGGGGAGTCTGCCAACAGACTGCCCTCCAGTATAGCCAGGTGAGAAAAGGTGGCAAGGCTGATGGAACCCGCTTACAACGAAATGTTTCTCTTCAGCAGAGGAGATTTTGCTACCACACGTCAGCAGCTCCTCTCCGTCAGAGTGCTGTTCCTGTGTAGACTAGGAAAAGCCACCACGTTCCCCAGCTTAGAAGAGGCTCTTTTCCTAGTTGGTTTCATCCGTGAGAGAGCCAGAAGGGCTGATCTCAACCAGTCGGGCTGCACAGCCTGAGTCCTTGGGGCAGGGCAGTCCTGAGCCAATGTGCCACCTAAGGAATGCAAGCCAAGTTTCCTTGCCACAGGAAAGCACACCGAGGCCTGGTGTTTTCTCTATGAAATTGACGTGGGCTTGAAGGGTGAGGCCTTTACTACATTGTGGAAAAGCTCGGGGTTACGGCTCTCTTTCTCCCTCTCTCGGTCCCATAACCTGGGCTCAGCCTTGAGGGAATGCAGAGTGGCAGAGACTGCCTCTCTGCCGGACTCAGAAGGCTTCTTCCCTTTAGGGCAATGCCGTTTATTTCTTACTTCGTGGAGGAGGAATGAGGGCGCCCAGAGATATTCTGACATGAAATACCTAACGACAGAGGATCTGGAGGAGCCGGTTTCTCGGTGGAAGGAGCCCAAAAGCCTGCATTGCTAAGGTCTCTTTGAGAGCTGCCAGACACTCTGCCGTCCTAGGCCTAAGAATTGGACATTGTGACGGCATGGCAACACTTGGAATCCTAGGACCCAGTGGAAGCGCACCTCGCAAACTGGATGGAAGAAGCTTCCAAGCACAGTGTTCTTTCATGTCCCAAAGAGAACGCTAGTGTCTGAGGCTGGTAGCCTTGTTGCTAGAGAGAACTGGCATCCCCGTGGGCCTGTTGGCTACTTTCCTCTTTCCGACCCTCTCAGGAAACTCCTCCAGAAAGCCTTTAGGACCCGCTTAGAGAGAACAGCTGCGAAGTGGATGCACAGAACATTAACCTAGCTCCCAGCCCAGGGTCCCAAACATCCATCTTTCTCTGGAGGGTACGTACCCCACCCAGGGATTCAAGCACGGAGTTTGCCTTGTACAACTTACACAGGAAATTGGGAGGAGATGTAGGGCCACTCTACTTGCGATCACACTACGTGGCCCGGAGAAGTTATCAGGCAGCAGAATTCAACCCCCTTCCTCTACACGTGTGTACCCCAAAGAAGCGCTGGACAGTGGGTGTTCTCAGGCCAAGAGCAGTCCTTGTTCTGGGCTGCACCTGCTCTGTGGTTCAAAGTTTCTCTGACTCTGCTCCTTCGGAAGCATTTCAGAGCTGACGCTATCCCTGGGCTGCCAAAGCAAAGAGGACAAGAGGCCTCTCACACTGAAGGCATGGGCTTGTTTCCCCTGAAGAAAGTGTAAGTCGCCCCTCCCAGGCCTGAGGCGTGTAAGAAGACACCATTTGCTCTGCGCAAGGAAAATGCAAGTAGGTGTACTGGATTTGGGCTGCCTGGTGAAACAACCAGCGCTCACCAGCACCCTGAGTACCTTTCCTGCACTTTGATTCCTAGCTAGGTCAACTCGGCCTTCGGAGGCTAGATGGGACCAAACGTGTTCAGCTTGTAGGGAAAGCCTTTGACCAATGGCCAATATGCTTGTGCTTGTGCGAGGGTTAGGCAGGCACTTGCCAACACAAGGTCTTTACCTTACCATAAGCTGTCCCTTTGGGCTGAAGCAGGCGGCGTGTGTGGATCACAGCCTGGGAAGCAGGGCCTCAGGGGAGTCTGCCAACAGACTGCCCTCCAGTAGAGCCAGCTGAGAAAAGGTGGCAAGGCTGATGGAACCCGCTTACAACGAAATGTTTCTCTTCAGCAGAGGAGGTTTTGCTGCCACACGTCAGCAGCTCCTCTCCCTCAGAGTGCTGTTCCTAGGTAGACTAGGAAAAGCCACCACGTTCCCCAGCTTAGAAGAGGCTCTTCTCCTAGTTGGTTTCATCCGTGAGAGAGCCAGAAGGGCTGATCTCCACCAGTCGGGCTACACAGCCTGAGTCCTTGGGGTGGGGCAGTCCTGAGCCAATGTGCCACCTAAGGAATGCAAGCCAAGTTTCCTTGCCACAGGAAAGCACACCGAGGCCTGGTGTTTTCTCTATGAAATTGACGTGGGCTTGAAGGGTGAGGCCTTTACTACATTGTGTACGGAGGTACTCGATTTGGGCTGCCTGGTGAAACAACCTGCGCTCACCAGCACCCTGAGTACCTTTCCTGAACTTTGATTCCTAGCTGGGTGAACTCGCCCTTCGGAGGCTAGATGGGACCAAACGTGTTCAGCTTGTGGGGAAAGCCTTTGACCAATGGCCAATATGCTTGTGCTTGTGCGAGGGTTAGGCAGGCACTTGCCAACACAGGGTCTTTACCTTACCATAAGCTGTCCCTTTGGGCTGAAGCAGGCGGCGTGTGTGGATCACAGCCTGGGAAGCAGGGCCTCAGGGGAGTCTGCCAACAGACTGCCCTCCAGTAGAGCCAGCTGAGAAAAGGTGGCAAGGCTGATGGAACCCGCTTACAACGAAATGTTTCTCTTCAGCAGAGGAGATTTTGCTACCACACGTCAGCAGCTCCTCTCCGTCAGAGTGCTGTTCCTGTGTAGACTAGGAAAAGCCACCACGTTCCCCAGCTTAGAAGAGGCTCTTTTCCTAGTTGGTTTCATCCGTGAGAGAGCCAGAAGGGCTGATCTCCACCAGTCGGGCTGCACAGCCTGAGTCCTTGGGGCAGGGCAGGCCTGAGCCAATGTGCCACCTAAGGAATGCAAGCCAAGTTTCCTTGCCACAGGAAAGCACACCGAGGCCTGGTGTTTTCTCTATGAAATTGACGTGGGCTTGAAGGGTGAGGCCTTTACTACATTGTGGAAAAGCTCGGGGTTACGGCTCTCTTTCTCCCTCTCTCGGTCCCATAACCTGGGCTCAGCCTTGAGGGAATGCTGAGTGGCAGAGACTGCCTCTCTGCCGGACTCAGAAGGCTTCTTCCCTTTAGGGCAATGCCGTTTGTGTCTTACTTCGTGGAGGAGGAATGAGGGCGCCCAGAGATATTCTGACTTGAAATACCTAACGACAGAGGATCTGGAGGAGCCGGTTTCTCGGTGGAAGGAGCCCAAAAGCCTGCATTGCTAAGGTCTCTTTGAGAGCTGCCAGACACTCTGCCGTCCTAGGCCTAAGAATTGGACATTGTGACGGCATGGCAACACTTGGAATCCTAGGACCCAGTGGAAGCGCACCTCGCAAACTGGATGGAAGAAGCTTCCAAGCACAGTGTTCTTTCATGTCCCAAAGAGAACGCTAGTGTCTGAGGCTGGTAGCCTTGTTGCTAGAGAGAACTGGCATCCCCGTGGGCCTGTTGGCTACTTTCCTCTTTCCGACCCTCTCAGGAAACTCCTCCAGAAAGCCTTTAGGACCCGCTTAGAGAGAACAGCTGCGAAGTGGATGCACAGAACATTAACCTAGCTCCCAGCCCAGGGTCCCAAACATCCATCTTTCTCTGGAGGGTACGTACCCCACCCAGGGATTCAAGCACGGAGTTTGCCTTGTACAACTTACACAGGAAATTGGGAGGAGATGTAGGGCCACTCTACTTGCGATCACACTACGTGGCCCGGAGAAGTTATCAGGCAGCAGAATTCAACCCCCTTCCTCTACACGTGTGTACCCCAAAGAAGCGCTGGACAGTGGGTGTTCTCAGGCCAAGAGCAGTCCTTGTTCTGGGCTGCACCTGCTCTGTGGTTCAAAGTTTCTCTGACTCTGCTCCTTCGGAAGCATTTCAGAGCTGACGCTATCCCTGGGCTGCCAAAGCAAAGAGGACAAGAGGCCTCTCACACTGAAGGCATGGGCTTGTTTCCCCTGAAGAAAGTGTAAGTCGCCCCTCCCAGGCCTGAGGCGTGTAAGAAGACACCATTTGCTCTGCGCAAGGAAAATGCAAGTAGGTGTACTGGATTTGGGCTGCCTGGTGAAACAACCAGCGCTCACCAGCACCCTGAGTACCTTTCCTGCACTTTGATTCCTAGCTAGGTGAACTCGGCCTTCGGAGGCTAGATGGGACCAAACGTGTTCAGCTTGTAGGGAAAGCCTTTGACCAATGGCCAATATGCTTGTGCTTGTGCGAGGGTTAGGCAGGCACTTGCCAACACAGGGTCTTTACCTTACCATAAGCTGTCCCTTTGGGCTGAAGCAGGCGGCGTGTGTGGATCACAGCCTGGGAAGCAGGGCCTCAGGGGAGTCTGCCAACAGACTGCCCTCCAGTAGAGCCAGCTGAGAAAAGGTGGCAAGGCTGATGGAACCCGCTTACAACGAAATGTTTCTCTTCAGCAGAGGAGGTTTTGCTGCCACACGTCAGTAGCTCCTCTCCCTCAGAGTGCTGTTCCTAGGTAGACTAGGAAAAGCCACCACGTTCCCCAGCTTAGAAGAGGCTCTTCTCCTAGTTGGTTTCATCCGTGAGAGAGCCAGAAGGGCTGATCTCCACCAGTCGGGCTACACAGCCTGAGTCCTTGGGGTGGGGCAGTCCTGAGCCAATGTGCCACCTAAGGAATGCAAGCCAAGTTTCCTTGCCACAGGAAAGCACACCGAGGCCTGGTGTTTTCTCTATGAAATTGACGTGGGCTTGAAGGGTGAGGCCTTTACTACATTGTGTACGGAGGTACTCGATTTGGGCTGCCTGGTGAAACAACCTGCGCTCACCAGCACCCTGAGTACCTTTCCTGAACTTTGATTCCTAGCTGGGTGAACTCGCCCTTCGGAGGCTAGATGGGACCAAACGTGTTCAGCTTGTGGGGAAAGCCTTTGACCAATGGCCAATATGCTTGTGCTTGTGCGAGGGTTAGGCAGGCACTTGCCAACACAGGGTCTTTACCTTACCATAAGCTGTCCCTTTGGGCTGAAGCAGGCGGCGTGTGTGGATCACAGCCTGGGAAGCAGGGCCTCAGGGGAGTCTGCCAACAGACTGCCCTCCAGTATAGCCAGCTGAGAAAAGGTGGCAAGGCTGATGGAACCCGCTTACAACGAAATGTTTCTCTTCAGCAGAGGAGATTTTGCTACCACATGTCAGCAGCTCCTCTCCGTCAGAGTGCTGTTCCTGTGTAGACTAGGAAAAGCCACCACGTTCCCCAGCTTAGAAGAGGCTCTTCTCCTAGTTGGTTTCATCCGTGAGAGAGCCAGAAGGGCTGATCTCAACCAGTCGGGCTGCACAGCCTGAGTCCTTGGGGCAGGGCAGTCCTGAGCCAATGTGCCACCTAAGGAATGCAAGCCAAGTTTCCTTGCCACAGGAAAGCACACCGAAGCCTGGTGTTTTCTCTATGAAATTGACGTGGGCTTGAAGGGTGAGGCCTTTACTACATTGTGGAAAAGCTCGGGGTTACGGCTCTCTTTCTCCCTCTCTCGGTCCCATAACCTGGGCTCAGCCTTGAGGGAATGCTGAGTGGCAGAGACTGCCTCTCTGCCGGACTCAGAAGGCTTCTTCCCTTTAGGGCAATGCCGTTTGTGTCTTACTTCGTGGAGGAGGAATGAGGGCGCCCAGAGATATTCTGACATGAAATACCTAACGACAGAGGATCTGGAGGAGCCGGTTTCTCGGTGGAAGGAGCCCAAAAGCCTGCATTGCTAAGGTCTCTTTGAGAGCTGCCAGGCACTCTGCCGTCCTAGGCCTAAGAATTGGACATTGTGACGGCATGGCAACACTTGGAATCCTAGGACCCAGTGGAAGCGCACCTCGCAAACTGGATGGAAGAAGCTTCCAAGCACAGTGTTCTTTCATGTCCCAAAGAGAACGCTAGTGTCTGAGGCTGGTAGCCTTGTTGCTAGAGAGAACTGGCATCCCCGTGGGCCTGTTGGCTACTTTCCTCTTTCCGACCCTCTCAGGAAACTCCTCCAGAAAGCCTTTAGGACCCGCTTAGAGAGAACAGCTGCGAAGTGGATGCACAGAACATTAACCTAGCTCCCAGCCCAGGGTCCCAAACATCCATCTTTCTCTGGAGGGTACGTACCCCACCCAGGGATTCAAGCACGGAGTTTGCCTTGTACAACTTACACAGGAAATTGGAAGGAGATGTAGGGCCACTCTACTTGCGATCACACTACGTGGCCCGGAGAAGTTATCAGGCAGCAGAATTCAACCCCCTTCCTCTACACGTGTGTACCCCAAAGAAGCGCTGGACAGTGGGTGTTCTCAGGCCAAGAGCAGTCCTTGTTCTGGGCTGCACCTGCTCTGTGGTTCAAAGTTTCTCTGACTCTGCTCCTTCGGAAGCATTTCAGAGCTGACGCTATCCCTGGGCTGCCAAAGCAAAGAGGACAAGAGGCCTCTCACACTGAAGGCATGGGCTTGTTTCCCCTGAAGAAAGTGTAAGTCGCCCCTCCCAGGCCTGAGGCGTGTAAGAAGACACCATTTGCTCTGCGCAAGGAAAATGCAAGTAGGTGTACTCGATTTGGGCTGCCTGGTGAAACAACCTGCGCTCACCAGCACCCTGAGTACCTTTCCTGCACTTTGATTCCTAGCTGGGTGAACTCGGCCTTCGGAGGCTAGATGGGACCAAACGTGTTCAGCTTGTGGGGAAAGCCTTTGACCAATGGCCAATATGCTTGTGCTTGTGCGAGGGTTAGGCAGGCACTTGCCAACACAGGGTCTTTACCTTACCATAAGCTGTCCCTTTGGGCTGAAGCAGGCGGCGTGTGTGGATCACAGCCTGGGAAGCAGGGCCTCAGGGGAGTCTGCCAACAGACTGCCCTCCAGTAGAGCCAGCTGAGAAAAGGTGGCAAGGCTGATGGAACCCGCTTACAACGAAATGTTTCTCTTCAGCAGAGGAGGTTTTGCTGCCACACGTCAGCAGCTCCTCTCCCTCAGAGTGCTGTTCCTAGGTAGACTAGGAAAAGCCACCACGTTCCCCAGCTTAGAAGAGGCTCTTCTCCTAGTTGGTTTCATCCGTGAGAGAGCCAGAAGGGCTGATCTCCACCAGTCGGGCTACACAGCCTGAGTCCTTGGGGTGGGGCAGTCCTGAGCCAATGTGCCACCTAAGGAATGCAAGCCAAGTTTCCTTGCCACAGGAAAGCACACCGAGGCCTGGTGTTTTCTCTATGAAATTGACGTGGGCTTGAAGGGTGAGGCCTTTACTACATTGTGTACGGAGGTACTCGATTTGGGCTGCCTGGTGAAACAACCTGCGCTCACCAGCACCCTGAGTACCTTTCTTGAACTTTGATTCCTAGCTGGGTGAACTCGCCCTTCGGAGGCTAGATGGGACCAAACGTGTTCAGCTTGTGGGGAAAGCCTTTGACCAATGGCCAATATGCTTGTGCTTGTGCGAGGGTTAGGCAGGCACTTGACAACACAGGGTTTTTACCTTACCATAAGCTGTCCCTTTGGGCTGAAGCAGGCGGCGTGTGTGGATCACAGCCTGGGAAGCAGGGCCTCAGGGGAGTCTGCCAACAGACTGCCCTCCAGTATAGCCAGCTGAGAAAAGGTGGCAAGGCTGATGGAACCCGCTTACAACGAAATGTTTCTCTTCAGCAGAGGAGATTTTGCTACCACACGTCAGCAGCTCCTCTCCGTCAGAGTGCTGTTCCTGTGTAGACTAGGAAAAGCCACCACGTTCCCCAGCTTAGAAGAGGCTCTTTTCCTAGTTGGTTTCATCCGTGAGAGAGCCAGAAGGGCTGATCTCAACCAGTCGGGCTGCACAGCCTGAGTCCTTGGGGCAGGGCAGTCCTGAGCCAATGTGCCACCTAAGGAATGCAAGCCAAGTTTCCTTGCCACAGGAAAGCACACCGAGGCCTGGTGTTTTCTCTATGAAATTGACGTGGGCTTGAAGGGTGAGGCCTTTACTACATTGTGGAAAAGCTCGGGGTTACGGCTCTCTTTCTCCCTCTCTCGGTCCCATAACCTGGGCTCAGCCTTGAGGGAATGCAGAGTGGCAGAGACTGCCTCTCTGCCGGACTCAGAAGGCTTCTTCCCTTTAGGGCAATGCCGTTTATTTCTTACTTCGTGGAGGAGGAATGAGGGCGCCCAGAGATATTCTGACATGAAATACCTAACGACAGAGGATCTGGAGGAGCCGGTTTCTCGGTGGAAGGAGCCCAAAAGCCTGCATTGCTAAGGTCTCTTTGAGAGCTGCCAGACACTCTGCCGTCCTAGGCCTAAGAATTGGACATTGTGACGGCATGGCAACACTTGGAATCCTAGGACCCAGTGGAAGCGCACCTCGCAAACTGGATGGAAGAAGCTTCCAAGCACAGTGTTCTTTCATGTCCCAAAGAGAACGCTAGTGTCTGAGGCTGGTAGCCTTGTTGCTAGAGAGAACTGGCATCCCCGTGGGCCTGTTGGCTACTTTCCTCTTTCCGACCCTCTCAGGAAACTCCTCCAGAAAGCCTTTAGGACCCGCTTAGAGAGAACAGCTGCGAAGTGGATGCACAGAACATTAACCTAGCTCCCAGCCCAGGGTCCCAAACATCCATCTTTCTCTGGAGGGTACGTACCCCACCCAGGGATTCAAGCACGGAGTTTGCCTTGTACAACTTACACAGGAAATTGGGAGGAGATGTAGGGCCACTCTACTTGCGATCACACTACGTGGCCCGGAGAAGTTATCAGGCAGCAGAATTCAACCCCATTCCTCTACACGTGTGTACCCCAAAGAAGCGCTGGACAGTGGGTGTTCTCAGGCCAAGAGCAGTCCTTGTTCTGGGCTGCACCTGCTCTGTGGTTCAAAGTTTCTCTGACTCTGCTCCTTCGGAAGCATTTCAGAGCTGACGCTATCCCTGGGCTGCCAAAGCAAAGAGGACAAGAGGCCTCTCACACTGAAGGCATGGGCTTGTTTCCCCTGAAGAAAGTGTAAGTCGCCCCTCCCAGGCCTGAGGCGTGTAAGAAGACACCATTTGCTCTGCGCAAGGAAAATGCAAGTAGGTGTACTGGATTTGGGCTGCCTGGTGAAACAACCAGCGCTCACCAGCACCCTGAGTACCTTTCCTGCACTTTGATTCCTAGCTAGGTCAACTCGGCCTTCGGAGGCTAGATGGGACCAAACGTGTTCAGCTTGTAGGGAAAGCCTTTGACCAATGGCCAATATGCTTGTGCTTGTGCGAGGGTTAGGCAGGCACTTGCCAACACAAGGTCTTTACCTTACCATAAGCTGTCCCTTTGGGCTGAAGCAGGCGGCGTGTGTGGATCACAGCCTGGGAAGCAGGGCCTCAGGGGAGTCTGCCAACAGACTGCCCTCCAGTAGAGCCAGCTGAGAAAAGGTGGCAAGGCTGATGGAACCCGCTTACAACGAAATGTTTCTCTTCAGCAGAGGAGGTTTTGCTGCCACACGTCAGCAGCTCCTCTCCCTCAGAGTGCTGTTCCTAGGTAGACTAGGAAAAGCCACCACGTTCCCCAGCTTAGAAGAGGCTCTTCTCCTAGTTGGTTTCATCCGTGAGAGAGCCAGAAGGGCTGATCTCCACCAGTCGGGCTACACAGCCTGAGTCCTTGGGGTGGGGCAGTCCTGAGCCAATGTGCCACCTAAGGAATGCAAGCCAAGTTTCCTTGCCACAGGAAAGCACACCGAGGCCTGGTGTTTTCTCTATGAAATTGACGTGGGCTTGAAGGGTGAGGCCTTTACTACATTGTGTACGGAGGTACTCGATTTGGGCTGCCTGGTGAAACAACCTGCGCTCACCAGCACCCTGAGTACCTTTCCTGAACTTTGATTCCTAGCTGGGTGAACTCGCCCTTCGGAGGCTAGATGGGACCAAACGTGTTCAGCTTGTGGGGAAAGCCTTTGACCAATGGCCAATATGCTTGTGCTTGTGCGAGGGTTAGGCAGGCACTTGCCAACACAGGGTCTTTACCTTACCATAAGCTGTCCCTTTGGGCTGAAGCAGGCGGCGTGTGTGGATCACAGCCTGGGAAGCAGGGCCTCAGGGGAGTCTGCCAACAGACTGCCCTCCAGTATAGCCAGCTGAGAAAAGGTGGCAAGGCTGATGGAACCCGCTTACAACGAAATGTTTCTCTTCAGCAGAGGAGATTTTGCTACCACACGTCAGCAGCTCCTCTCCGTCAGAGTGCTGTTCCTGTGTAGACTAGGAAAAGCCACCACGTTCCCCAGCTTAGAAGAGGCTCTTTTCCTAGTTGGTTTCATCCGTGAGAGAGCCAGAAGGGCTGATCTCCACCAGTCGGGCTGCACAGCCTGAGTCCTTGGGGCAGGGCAGGCCTGAGCCAATGTGCCACCTAAGGAATGCAAGCCAAGTTTCCTTGCCACAGGAAAGCACACCGAGGCCTGGTGTTTTCTCTATGAAATTGACGTGGGCTTGAAGGGTGAGGCCTTTACTACATTGTGGAAAAGCTCGGGGTTACGGCTCTCTTTCTCCCTCTCTCGGTCCCATAACCTGGGCTCAGCCTTGAGGGAATGCTGAGTGGCAGAGACTGCCTCTCTGCCGGACTCAGAAGGCTTCTTCCCTTTAGGGCAATGCCGTTTGTGTCTTACTTCGTGGAGGAGGAATGAGGGCGCCCAGAGATATTCTGACTTGAAATACCTAACGACAGAGGATCTGGAGGAGCCGGTTTCTCGGTGGAAGGAGCCCAAAAGCCTGCATTGCTAAGGTCTCTTTGAGAGCTGCCAGACACTCTGCCGTCCTAGGCCTAAGAATTGGACATTGTGACGGCATGGCAACACTTGGAATCCTAGGACCCAGTGGAAGCGCACCTCGCAAACTGGATGGAAGAAGCTTCCAAGCACAGTGTTCTTTCATGTCCCAAAGAGAACGCTAGTGTCTGAGGCTGGTAGCCTTGTTGCTAGAGAGAACTGGCATCCCCGTGGGCCTGTTGGCTACTTTCCTCTTTCCGACCCTCTCAGGAAACTCCTCCAGAAAGCCTTTAGGACCCGCTTAGAGAGAACAGCTGCGAAGTGGATGCACAGAACATTAACCTAGCTCCCAGCCCAGGGTCCCAAACATCCATCTTTCTCTGGAGGGTACGTACCCCACCCAGGGATTCAAGCACGGAGTTTGCCTTGTACAACTTACACAGGAAATTGGGAGGAGATGTAGGGCCACTCTACTTGCGATCACACTACGTGGCCCGGAGAAGTTATCAGGCAGCAGAATTCAACCCCCTTCCTCTACACGTGTGTACCCCAAAGAAGCGCTGGACAGTGGGTGTTCTCAGGCCAAGAGCAGTCCTTGTTCTGGGCTGCACCTGCTCTGTGGTTCAAAGTTTCTCTGACTCTGCTCCTTCGGAAGCATTTCAGAGCTGACGCTATCCCTGGGCTGCCAAAGCAAAGAGGACAAGAGGCCTCTCACACTGAAGGCATGGGCTTGTTTCCCCTGAAGAAAGTGTAAGTCGCCCCTCCCAGGCCTGAGGCGTGTAAGAAGACACCATTTGCTCTGCGCAAGGAAAATGCAAGTAGGTGTACTGGATTTGGGCTGCCTGGTGAAACAACCAGCGCTCACCAGCACCCTGAGTACCTTTCCTGCACTTTGATTCCTAGCTAGGTGAACTCGGCCTTCGGAGGCTAGATGGGACCAAACGTGTTCAGCTTGTAGGGAAAGCCTTTGACCAATGGCCAATATGCTTGTGCTTGTGCGAGGGTTAGGCAGGCACTTGCCAACACAGGGTCTTTACCTTACCATAAGCTGTCCCTTTGGGCTGAAGCAGGCGGCGTGTGTGGATCACAGCCTGGGAAGCAGGGCCTCAGGGGAGTCTGCCAACAGACTGCCCTCCAGTAGAGCCAGCTGAGAAAAGGTGGCAAGGCTGATGGAACCCGCTTACAACGAAATGTTTCTCTTCAGCAGAGGAGGTTTTGCTGCCACACGTCAGTAGCTCCTCTCCCTCAGAGTGCTGTTCCTAGGTAGACTAGGAAAAGCCACCACGTTCCCCAGCTTAGAAGAGGCTCTTCTCCTAGTTGGTTTCATCCGTGAGAGAGCCAGAAGGGCTGATCTCCACCAGTCGGGCTACACAGCCTGAGTCCTTGGGGTGGGGCAGTCCTGAGCCAATGTGCCACCTAAGGAATGCAAGCCAAGTTTCCTTGCCACAGGAAAGCACACCGAGGCCTGGTGTTTTCTCTATGAAATTGACGTGGGCTTGAAGGGTGAGGCCTTTACTACATTGTGTACGGAGGTACTCGATTTGGGCTGCCTGGTGAAACAACCTGCGCTCACCAGCACCCTGAGTACCTTTCCTGAACTTTGATTCCTAGCTGGGTGAACTCGCCCTTCGGAGGCTAGATGGGACCAAACGTGTTCAGCTTGTGGGGAAAGCCTTTGACCAATGGCCAATATGCTTGTGCTTGTGCGAGGGTTAGGCAGGCACGTGACAACACAGGGTTTTTACCTTACCATAAGCTGTCCCTTTGGGCTGAAGCAGGCGGCGTGTGTGGATCACAGCCTGGGAAGCAGGGCCTCAGGGGAGTCTGCCAACAGACTGCCCTCCAGTATAGCCAGCTGAGAAAAGGTGGCAAGGCTGATGGAACCCGCTTACAACGAAATGTTTCTCTTCAGCAGAGGAGATTTTGCTACCACACGTCAGCAGCTCCTCTCCGTCAGAGTGCTGTTCCTGTGTAGACTAGGAAAAGCCACCACGTTCCCCAGCTTAGAAGAGGCTCTTTTCCTAGTTGGTTTCATCCGTGAGAGAGCCAGAAGGGCTGATCTCAACCAGTCGGGCTGCACAGCCTGAGTCCTTGGGGCAGGGCAGGCCTGAGCCAATGTGCCACCTAAGGAATGCAAGCCAAGTTTCCTTGCCACAGGAAAGCACACCGAGGCCTGGTGTTTTCTCTATGAAATTGACGTGGGCTTGAAGGGTGAGGCCTTTACTACATTGTGGAAAAGCTCGGGGTTACGGCTCTCTTTCTCCCTCTCTCGGTCCCATAACCTGGGCTCAGCCTTGAGGGAATGCTGAGTGGCAGAGACTGCCTCTCTGCCGGACTCAGAAGGCTTCTTCCCTTTAGGGCAATGCCGTTTGTGTCTTACTTCGTGGAGGAGGAATGAGGGCGCCCAGAGATATTCTGACTTGAAATACCTAACGACAGAGGATCTGGAGGAGCCGGTTTCTCGGTGGAAGGAGCCCAAAAGCCTGCATTGCTAAGGTCTCTTTGAGAGCTGCCAGACACTCTGCCGTCCTAGGCCTAAGAATTGGACATTGTGACGGCATGGCAACACTTGGAATCCTAGGACCCAGTGGAAGCGCACCTCGCAAACTGGATGGAAGAAGCTTCCAAGCACAGTGTTCTTTCATGTCCCAAAGAGAACGCTAGTGTCTGAGGCTGGTAGCCTTGTTGCTAGAGAGAACTGGCATCCCCGTGGGCCTGTTGGCTACTTTCCTCTTTCCGACCCTCTCAGGAAACTCCTCCAGAAAGCCTTTAGGACCCGCTTAGAGAGAACAGCTGCGAAGTGGATGCACAGAACATTAACCTAGCTCCCAGCCCAGGGTCCCAAACATCCATCTTTCTCTGGAGGGTACGTACCCCACCCAGGGATTCAAGCACGGAGTTTGCCTTGTACAACTTACACAGGAAATTGGGAGGAGATGTAGGGCCACTCTACTTGCGATCACACTACGTGGCCCGGAGAAGTTATCACGCAGCAGAATTCAACCCCCTTCCTCTACACGTGTGTACCCCAAAGAAGCGCTGGACAGTGGGTGTTCTCAGGCCAAGAGCAGTCCTTGTTCTGGGCTGCACCTGCTCTGTGGTTCAAAGTTTCTCTGACTCTGCTCCTTCGGAAGCATTTCAGAGCTGACGCTATCCCTGGGCTGCCAAAGCAAAGAGGACAAGAGGCCTCTCACACTGAAGGCATGGGCTTGTTTCCCCTGAAGAAAGTGTAAGTCGCCCCTCCCAGGCCTGAGGCGTGTAAGAAGACACCATTTGCTCTGCGCAAGGAAAATGCAAGTAGGTGTACTCGATTTGGGCTGCCTGGTGAAACAACCTGCGCTCACCAGCACCCTGAGTACCTTTCCTGCACTTTGATTCCTAGCTAGGTGAACTCGGCCTTCGGAGGCTAGATGGGACCAAACGTGTTCAGCTTGTAGGGAAAGCCTTTGACCAATGGCCAATATGCTTGTGCTTGTGCGAGGGTTAGGCAGGCACTTGCCAACACAGGGTCTTTACCTTACCATAAGCTGTCCCTTTGGGCTGAAGCAGGCGGCGTGTGTGGATCACAGCCTGGGAAGCAGGGCCTCAGGGGAGTCTGCCAACAGACTGCCCTCCAGTAGAGCCAGCTGAGAAAAGGTGGCAAGGCTGATGGAACCCGCTTACAACGAAATGTTTCTCTTCAGCAGAGGAGGTTTTGCTGCCACACGTCAGCAGCTCCTCTCCCTCAGAGTGCTGTTCCTAGGTAGACTAGGAAAAGCCACCACGTTCCCCAGCTTAGAAGAGGCTCTTCTCCTAGTTGGTTTCATCCGTGAGAGAGCCAGAAGGGCTGATCTCCACCAGTCGGGCTACACAGCCTGAGTCCTTGGGGTGGGGCAGTCCTGAGCCAATGTGCCACCTAAGGAATGCAAGCCAAGTTTCCTTGCCACAGGAAAGCACACCGAGGCCTGGTGTTTTCTCTATGAAATTGACGTGGGCTTGAAGGGTGAGGCCTTTACTACATTGTGTACGGAGGTACTCGATTTGGGCTGCCTGGTGAAACAACCTGCGCTCACCAGCACCCTGAGTACCTTTCCTGAACTTTGATTCCTAGCTGGGTGAACTCGCCCTTCGGAGGCTAGATGGGACCAAACGTGTTCAGCTTGTGGGGAAAGCCTTTGACCAATGGCCAATATGCTTGTGCTTGTGCGAGGGTTAGGCAGGCACTTGACAACACAGGGTCTTTACCTTACCATAAGCTGTCCCTTTGGGCTGAAGCAGGCGGCGTGTGTGGATCACAGCCTGGGAAGCAGGGCCTCAGGGGAGTCTGCCAACAGACTGCCCTCCAGTATAGCCAGCTGAGAAAAGGTGGCAAGGCTGATGGAACCCGCTTACAACGAAATGTTTCTCTTCAGCAGAGGAGATTTTGCTACCACACGTCAGCAGCTCCTCTCCGTCAGAGTGCTGTTCCTGTGTAGACTAGGAAAAGCCACCACGTTCCCCAGCTTAGAAGAGGCTCTTTTCCTAGTTGGTTTCATCCGTGAGAGAGCCAGAAGGGCTGATCTCCACCAGTCGGGCTGCACAGCCTGAGTCCTTGGGGCAGGGCAGGCCTGAGCCAATGTGCCACCTAAGGAATGCAAGCCAAGTTTCCTTGCCACAGGAAAGCACACCGAGGCCTGGTGTTTTCTCTATGAAATTGACGTGGGCTTGAAGGGTGAGGCCTTTACTACATTGTGGAAAAGCTCGGGGTTACGGCTCTCTTTCTCCCTCTCTCGGTCCCATAACCTGGGCTCAGCCTTGAGGGAATGCTGAGTGGCAGAGACTGCCTCTCTGCCGGACTCAGAAGGCTTCTTCCCTTTAGGGCAATGCCGTTTGTGTCTTACTTCGTGGAGGAGGAATGAGGGCGCCCAGAGATATTCTGACTTGAAATACCTAACGACAGAGGATCTGGAGGAGCCGGTTTCTCGGTGGAAGGAGCCCAAAAGCCTGCATTGCTAAGGTCTCTTTGAGAGCTGCCAGACACTCTGCCGTCCTAGGCCTAAGAATTGGACATTGTGACGGCATGGCAACACTTGGAATCCTAGGACCCAGTGGAAGCGCACCTCGCAAACTGGATGGAAGAAGCTTCCAAGCACAGTGTTCTTTCATGTCCCAAAGAGAACGCTAGTGTCTGAGGCTGGTAGCCTTGTTGCTAGAGAGAACTGGCATCCCCGTGGGCCTGTTGGCTACTTTCCTCTTTCCGACCCTCTCAGGAAACTCCTCCAGAAAGCCTTTAGGACCCGCTTAGAGAGAACAGCTGCGAAGTGGATGCACAGAACATTAACCTAGCTCCCAGCCCAGGGTCCCAAACATCCATCTTTCTCTGGAGGGTACGTACCCCACCCAGGGATTCAAGCACGGAGTTTGCCTTGTACAACTTACACAGGAAATTGGGAGGAGATGTAGGGCCACTCTACTTGCGATCACACTACGTGGCCCGGAGAAGTTATCACGCAGCAGAATTCAACCCCCTTCCTCTACACGTGTGTACCCCAAAGAAGCGCTGGACAGTGGGTGTTCTCAGGCCAAGAGCAGTCCTTGTTCTGGGCTGCACCTGCTCTGTGGTTCAAAGTTTCTCTGACTCTGCTCCTTCGGAAGCATTTCAGAGCTGACGCTATCCCTGGGCTGCCAAAGCAAAGAGGACAAGAGGCCTCTCACACTGAAGGCATGGGCTTGTTTCCCCTGAAGAAAGTGTAAGTCGCCCCTCCCAGGCCTGAGGCGTGTAAGAAGACACCATTTGCTCTGCGCAAGGAAAATGCAAGTAGGTGTACTCGATTTGGGCTGCCTGGTGAAACAACCTGCGCTCACCAGCACCCTGAGTACCTTTCTTGAACTTTGATTCCTAGCTGGGTGAACTCGCCCTTCGGAGGCTAGATGGGACCAAACGTGTTCAGCTTGTGGGGAAAGCCTTTGACCAATGGCCAATATGCTTGTGCTTGTGCGAGGGTTAGGCAGGCACTTGACAACACAGGGTTTTTACCTTACCATAAGCTGTCCCTTTGGGCTGAAGCAGGCGGCGTGTGTGGATCACAGCCTGGGAAGCAGGGCCTCAGGGGAGTCTGCCAACAGACTGCCCTCCAGTATAGCCAGCTGAGAAAAGGTGGCAAGGCTGATGGAACCCGCTTACAACGAAATGTTTCTCTTCAGCAGAGGAGATTTTGCTACCACACGTCAGCAGCTCCTCTCCGTCAGAGTGCTGTTCCTGTGTAGACTAGGAAAAGCCACCACGTTCCCCAGCTTAGAAGAGGCTCTTTTCCTAGTTGGTTTCATCCGTGAGAGAGCCAGAAGGGCTGATCTCAACCAGTCGGGCTGCACAGCCTGAGTCCTTGGGGCAGGGCAGTCCTGAGCCAATGTGCCACCTAAGGAATGCAAGCCAAGTTTCCTTGCCACAGGAAAGCACACCGAGGCCTGGTGTTTTCTCTATGAAATTGACGTGGGCTTGAAGGGTGAGGCCTTTACTACATTGTGGAAAAGCTCGGGGTTACGGCTCTCTTTCTCCCTCTCTCGGTCCCATAACCTGGGCTCAGCCTTGAGGGAATGCAGAGTGGCAGAGACTGCCTCTCTGCCGGACTCAGAAGGCTTCTTCCCTTTAGGGCAATGCCGTTTGTGTCTTACTTCGTGGAGGAGGAATGAGGGCGCCCAGAGATATTCTGACATGAAATACCTAACGACAGAGGATCTGGAGGAGCCGGTTTCTCGGTGGAAGGAGCCCAAAAGCCTGCATTGCTAAGGTCTCTTTGAGAGCTGCCAGA
Organism: Eubalaena glacialis; assembly: GCF_028564815.1. Classification (NCBI taxonomy): domain Eukaryota; kingdom Metazoa; phylum Chordata; class Mammalia; order Artiodactyla; family Balaenidae; genus Eubalaena; species Eubalaena glacialis. Next base: position 46,498,383 of record NC_083733.1, on the reverse strand, counting down.
CACTCTGCCGTCCTAGGCCTAAGAATTGGACATTGTGACGGCATGGCAACACTTGGAATCCTAGGACCCAGTGGAAGCGCACCTCGCAAACTGGATGGAAGAAGCTTCCAAGCACAGTGTTCTTTCATGTCCCAAAGAGAACGCTAGTGTCTGAGGCTGGTAGCCTTGTTGCTAGAGAGAACTGGCATCCCCGTGGGCCTGTTGGCTACTTTCCTCTTTCCGACCCTCTCAGGAAACTCCTCCAGAAAGCCTTTAGGACCCGCTTAGAGAGAACAGCTGCGAAGTGGATGCACAGAACATTAACCTAGCTCCCAGCCCAGGGTCCCAAACATCCATCTTTCTCTGGAGGGTACGTACCCCACCCAGGGATTCAAGCACGGAGTTTGCCTTGTACAACTTACACAGGAAATTGGGAGGAGATGTAGGGCCACTCTACTTGCGATCACACTACGTGGCCCGGAGAAGTTATCACGCAGCAGAATTCAACCCCCTTCCTCTACACGTGTGTACCCCAAAGAAGCGCTGGACAGTGGGTGTTCTCAGGCCAAGAGCAGTCCTTGTTCTGGGCTGCACCTGCTCTGTGGTTCAAAGTTTCTCTGACTCTGCTCCTTCGGAAGCATTTCAGAGCTGACGCTATCTCTGGGCTGCCAAAGCAAAGAGGACAAGAGGCCTCTCACACTGAAGGCATGGGCTTGTTTCCCCTGAAGAAAGTGTAAGTCGCCCCTCCCAGGCCTGAGGCGTGTAAGAAGACACCATTTGCTCTGCGCAAGGAAAATGCAAGTAGGTGTACTCGATTTGGGCTGCCTGGTGAAACAACCTGCGCTCACCAGCACCCTGAGTACCTTTCTTGAACTTTGATTCCTAGCTAGGTGAACTCGGCCTTCGGAGGCTAGATGGGACCAAACGTGTTCAGCTTGTAGGGAAAGCCTTTGACCAATGGCCAATATGCTTGTGCTTGTGCGAGGGTTAGGCAGGCACTTGCCAACACAGGGTCTTTACCTTACCATAAGCTGTCCCTTTGGGCTGAAGCAGGCGGCGTGTGTGGATCACAGCCTGGGAAGCAGGGCCTCAGGGGAGTCTGCCAACAGACTGCCCTCCAGTAGAGCCAGCTGAGAAAAGGTGGCAAGGCTGATGGAACCCGCTTACAACGAAATGTTTCTCTTCAGCAGAGGAGGTTTTGCTGCCACACGTCAGCAGCTCCTCTCCCTCAGAGTGCTGTTCCTAGGTAGACTAGGAAAAGCCACCACGTTCCCCAGCTTAGAAGAGGCTCTTCTCCTAGTTGGTTTCATCCGTGAGAGAGCCAGAAGGGCTGATCTCCACCAGTCGGGCTACACAGCCTGAGTCCTTGGGGTGGGGCAGTCCTGAGCCAATGTGCCACCTAAGGAATGCAAGCCAAGTTTCCTTGCCACAGGAAAGCACACCGAGGCCTGGTGTTTTCTCTATGAAATTGACGTGGGCTTGAAGGGTGAGGCCTTTACTACATTGTGTACGGAGGTACTCGATTTGGGCTGCCTGGTGAAACAACCTGCGCTCACCAGCACCCTGAGTACCTTTCCTGAACTTTGATTCCTAGCTGGGTGAACTCGCCCTTCGGAGGCTAGATGGGACCAAACGTGTTCAGCTTGTGGGGAAAGCCTTTGACCAATGGCCAATATGCTTGTGCTTGTGCGAGGGTTAGGCAGGCACTTGACAACACAGGGTCTTTACCTTACCATAAGCTGTCCCTTTGGGCTGAAGCAGGCGGCGTGTGTGGATCACAGCCTGGGAAGCAGGGCCTCAGGGGAGTCTGCCAACAGACTGCCCTCCAGTAGAGCCAGCTGAGAAAAGGTGGCAAGGCTGATGGAACCCGCTTACAACGAAATGTTTCTCTTCAGCAGAGGAGATTTTGCTACCACACGTCAGCAGCTCCTCTCCGTCAGAGTGCTGTTCCTGTGTAGACTAGGAAAAGCCACCACGTTCCCCAGCTTAGAAGAGGCTCTTTTCCTAGTTGGTTTCATCCGTGAGAGAGCCAGAAGGGCTGATCTCCACCAGTCGGGCTGCACAGCCTGAGTCCTTGGGGCAGGGCAGGCCTGAGCCAATGTGCCACCTAAGGAATGCAAGCCAAGTTTCCTTGCCACAGGAAAGCACACCGAGGCCTGGTGTTTTCTCTATGAAATTGACGTGGGCTTGAAGGGTGAGGCCTTTACTACATTGTGGAAAAGCTCGGGGTTACGGCTCTCTTTCTCCCTCTCTCGGTCCCATAACCTGGGCTCAGCCTTGAGGGAATGCTGAGTGGCAGAGACTGCCTCTCTGCCGGACTCAGAAGGCTTCTTCCCTTTAGGGCAATGCCGTTTGTGTCTTACTTCGTGGAGGAGGAATGAGGGCGCCCAGAGATATTCTGACTTGAAATACCTAACGACAGAGGATCTGGAGGAGCCGGTTTCTCGGTGGAAGGAGCCCAAAAGCCTGCATTGCTAAGGTCTCTTTGAGAGCTGCCAGACACTCTGCCGTCCTAGGCCTAAGAATTGGACATTGTGACGGCATGGCAACACTTGGAATCCTAGGACCCAGTGGAAGCGCACCTCGCAAACTGGATGGAAGAAGCTTCCAAGCACAGTGTTCTTTCATGTCCCAAAGAGAACGCTAGTGTCTGAGGCTGGTAGCCTTGTTGCTAGAGAGAACTGGCATCCCCGTGGGCCTGTTGGCTACTTTCCTCTTTCCGACCCTCTCAGGAAACTCCTCCAGAAAGCCTTTAGGACCCGCTTAGAGAGAACAGCTGCGAAGTGGATGCACAGAACATTAACCTAGCTCCCAGCCCAGGGTCCCAAACATCCATCTTTCTCTGGAGGGTACGTACCCCACCCAGGGATTCAAGCACGGAGTTTGCCTTGTACAACTTACACAGGAAATTGGGAGGAGATGTAGGGCCACTCTACTTGCGATCACACTACGTGGCCCGGAGAAGTTATCACGCAGCAGAATTCAACCCCCTTCCTCTACACGTGTGTACCCCAAAGAAGCGCTGGACAGTGGGTGTTCTCAGGCCAAGAGCAGTCCTTGTTCTGGGCTGCACCTGCTCTGTGGTTCAAAGTTTCTCTGACTCTGCTCCTTCGGAAGCATTTCAGAGCTGACGCTATCCCTGGGCTGCCAAAGCAAAGAGGACAAGAGGCCTCTCACACTGAAGGCATGGGCTTGTTTCCCCTGAAGAAAGTGTAAGTCGCCCCTCCCAGGCCTGAGGCGTGTAAGAAGACACCATTTGCTCTGCGCAAGGAAAATGCAAGTAGGTGTACTCGATTTGGGCTGCCTGGTGAAACAACCTGCGCTCACCAGCACCCTGAGTACCTTTCTTGAACTTTGATTCCTAGCTGGGTGAACTCGCCCTTCGGAGGCTAGATGGGACCAAACGTGTTCAGCTTGTGGGGAAAGCCTTTGACCAATGGCCAATATGCTTGTGCTTGTGCGAGGGTTAGGCAGGCACTTGACAACACAGGGTTTTTACCTTACCATAAGCTGTCCCTTTGGGCTGAAGCAGGCGGCGTGTGTGGATCACAGCCTGGGAAGCAGGGCCTCAGGGGAGTCTGCCAACAGACTGCCCTCCAGTATAGCCAGCTGAGAAAAGGTGGCAAGGCTGATGGAACCCGCTTACAACGAAATGTTTCTCTTCAGCAGAGGAGATTTTGCTACCACACGTCAGCAGCTCCTCTCCGTCAGAGTGCTGTTCCTGTGTAGACTAGGAAAAGCCACCACGTTCCCCAGCTTAGAAGAGGCTCTTTTCCTAGTTGGTTTCATCCGTGAGAGAGCCAGAAGGGCTGATCTCAACCAGTCGGGCTGCACAGCCTGAGTCCTTGGGGCAGGGCAGTCCTGAGCCAATGTGCCACCTAAGGAATGCAAGCCAAGTTTCCTTGCCACAGGAAAGCACACCGAGGCCTGGTGTTTTCTCTATGAAATTGACGTGGGCTTGAAGGGTGAGGCCTTTACTACATTGTGGAAAAGCTCGGGGTTACGGTTCTCTTTCTCCCTCTCTCGGTCCCATAACCTGGGCTCAGCCTTGAGGGAATGCAGAGTGGCAGAGACTGCCTCTCTGCCGGACTCAGAAGGCTTCTTCCCTTTAGGGCAATGCCGTTTGTGTCTTACTTCGTGGAGGAGGAATGAGGGCGCCCAGAGATATTCTGACATGAAATACCTAACGACAGAGGATCTGGAGGAGCCGGTTTCTCGGTGGAAGGAGCCCAAAAGCCTGCATTGCTAAGGTCTCTTTGAGAGCTGCCAGACACTCTGCCGTCCTAGGCCTAAGAATTGGACATTGTGACGGCATGGCAACACTTGGAATCCTAGGACCCAGTGGAAGCGCACCTCGCAAACTGGATGGAAGAAGCTTCCAAGCACAGTGTTCTTTCATGTCCCAAAGAGAACGCTAGTGTCTGAGGCTGGTAGCCTTGTTGCTAGAGAGAACTGGCATCCCCGTGGGCCTGTTGGCTACTTTCCTCTTTCCGACCCTCTCAGGAAACTCCTCCAGAAAGCCTTTAGGACCCGCTTAGAGAGAACAGCTGCGAAGTGGATGCACAGAACATTAACCTAGCTCCCAGCCCAGGGTCCCAAACATCCATCTTTCTCTGGAGGGTACGTACCCCACCCAGGGATTCAAGCACGGAGTTTGCCTTGTACAACTTACACAGGAAATTGGGAGGAGATGTAGGGCCACTCTACTTGCGATCACACTACGTGGCCCGGAGAAGTTATCACGCAGCAGAATTCAACCCCCTTCCTCTACACGTGTGTACCCCAAAGAAGCGCTGGACAGTGGGTGTTCTCAGGCCAAGAGCAGTCCTTGTTCTGGGCTGCACCTGCTCTGTGGTTCAAAGTTTCTCTGACTCTGCTCCTTCGGAAGCATTTCAGAGCTGACGCTATCTCTGGGCTGCCAAAGCAAAGAGGACAAGAGGCCTCTCACACTGAAGGCATGGGCTTGTTTCCCCTGAAGAAAGTGTAAGTCGCCCCTCCCAGGCCTGAGGCGTGTAAGAAGACACCATTTGCTCTGCGCAAGGAAAATGCAAGTAGGTGTACTCGATTTGGGCTGCCTGGTGAAACAACCTGCGCTCACCAGCACCCTGAGTACCTTTCTTGAACTTTGATTCCTAGCTAGGTGAACTCGGCCTTCGGAGGCTAGATGGGACCAAACGTGTTCAGCTTGTAGGGAAAGCCTTTGACCAATGGCCAATATGCTTGTGCTTGTGCGAGGGTTAGGCAGGCACTTGCCAACACAGGGTCTTTACCTTACCATAAGCTGTCCCTTTGGGCTGAAGCAGGCGGCGTGTGTGGATCACAGCCTGGGAAGCAGGGCCTCAGGGGAGTCTGCCAACAGACTGCCCTCCAGTATAGCCAGCTGAGAAAAGGTGGCAAGGCTGATGGAACCCGCTTACAACGAAATGTTTCTCTTCAGCAGAGGAGATTTTGCTACCACACGTCAGCAGCTCCTCTCCGTCAGAGTGCTGTTCCTGTGTAGACTAGGAAAAGCCACCACGTTCCCCAGCTTAGAAGAGGCTCTTTTCCTAGTTGGTTTCATCCGTGAGAGAGCCAGAAGGGCTGATCTCAACCAGTCGGGCTGCACAGCCTGAGTCCTTGGGGCAGGGCAGTCCTGAGCCAATGTGCCACCTAAGGAATGCAAGCCAAGTTTCCTTGCCACAGGAAAGCACACCGAGGCCTGGTGTTTTCTCTATGAAATTGACGTGGGCTTGAAGGGTGAGGCCTTTACTACATTGTGGAAAAGCTCGGGGTTACGGCTCTCTTTCTCCCTCTCTCGGTCCCATAACCTGGGCTCAGCCTTGAGGGAATGCAGAGTGGCAGAGACTGCCTCTCTGCCGGACTCAGAAGGCTTCTTCCCTTTAGGGCAATGCCGTTTGTGTCTTACTTCGTGGAGGAGGAATGAGGGCGCCCAGAGATATTCTGACATGAAATACCTAACGACAGAGGATCTGGAGGAGCCGGTTTCTCGGTGGAAGGAGCCCAAAAGCCTGCATTGCTAAGGTCTCTTTGAGAGCTGCCAGACACTCTGCCGTCCTAGGCCTAAGAATTGGACATTGTGACGGCATGGCAACACTTGGAATCCTAGGACCCAGTGGAAGCGCACCTCGCAAACTGGATGGAAGAAGCTTCCAAGCACAGTGTTCTTTCATGTCCCAAAGAGAACGCTAGTGTCTGAGGCTGGTAGCCTTGTTGCTAGAGAGAACTGGCATCCCCGTGGGCCTGTTGGCTACTTTCCTCTTTCCGACCCTCTCAGGAAACTCCTCCAGAAAGCCTTTAGGACCCGCTTAGAGAGAACAGCTGCGAAGTGGATGCACAGAACATTAACCTAGCTCCCAGCCCAGGGTCCCAAACATCCATCTTTCTCTGGAGGGTACGTACCCCACCCAGGGATTCAAGCACGGAGTTTGCCTTGTACAACTTACACAGGAAATTGGGAGGAGATGTAGGGCCACTCTACTTGCGATCACACTACGTGGCCCGGAGAAGTTATCACGCAGCAGAATTCAACCCCCTTCCTCTACACGTGTGTACCCCAAAGAAGCGCTGGACAGTGGGTGTTCTCAGGCCAAGAGCAGTCCTTGTTCTGGGCTGCACCTGCTCTGTGGTTCAAAGTTTCTCTGACTCTGCTCCTTCGGAAGCATTTCAGAGCTGACGCTATCTCTGGGCTGCCAAAGCAAAGAGGACAAGAGGCCTCTCACACTGAAGGCATGGGCTTGTTTCCCCTGAAGAAAGTGTAAGTCGCCCCTCCCAGGCCTGAGGCGTGTAAGAAGACACCATTTGCTCTGCGCAAGGAAAATGCAAGTAGGTGTACTCGATTTGGGCTGCCTGGTGAAACAACCTGCGCTCACCAGCACCCTGAGTACCTTTCTTGAACTTTGATTCCTAGCTAGGTGAACTCGGCCTTCGGAGGCTAGATGGGACCAAACGTGTTCAGCTTGTAGGGAAAGCCTTTGACCAATGGCCAATATGCTTGTGCTTGTGCGAGGGTTAGGCAGGCACTTGCCAACACAGGGTCTTTACCTTACCATAAGCTGTCCCTTTGGGCTGAAGCAGGCGGCGTGTGTGGATCACAGCCTGGGAAGCAGGGCCTCAGGGGAGTCTGCCAACAGACTGCCCTCCAGTAGAGCCAGCTGAGAAAAGGTGGCAAGGCTGATGGAACCCGCTTACAACGAAATGTTTCTCTTCAGCAGAGGAGGTTTTGCTGCCACACGTCAGCAGCTCCTCTCCCTCAGAGTGCTGTTCCTAGGTAGACTAGGAAAAGCCACCACGTTCCCCAGCTTAGAAGAGGCTCTTTTCCTAGTTGGTTTCATCCGTGAGAGAGCCAGAAGGGCTGATCTCAACCAGTCGGGCTGCACAGCCTGAGTCCTTGGGGCAGGGCAGTCCTGAGCCAATGTGCCACCTAAGGAATGCAAGCCAAGTTTCCTTGCCACAGGAAAGCACACCGAGGCCTGGTGTTTTCTCTATGAAATTGACGTGGGCTTGAAGGGTGAGGCCTTTACTACATTGTGGAAAAGCTCGGGGTTACGGCTCTCTTTCTCCCTCTCTCGGTCCCATAACCTGGGCTCAGCCTTGAGGGAATGCAGAGTGGCAGAGACTGCCTCTCTGCCGGACTCAGAAGGCTTCTTCCCTTTAGGGCAATGCCGTTTGTGTCTTACTTCGTGGAGGAGGAATGAGGGCGCCCAGAGATATTCTGACATGAAATACCTAACGACAGAGGATCTGGAGGAGCCGGTTTCTCGGTGGAAGGAGCCCAAAAGCCTGCATTGCTAAGGTCTCTTTGAGAGCTGCCAGACACTCTGCCGTCCTAGGCCTAAGAATTGGACATTGTGACGGCATGGCAACACTTGGAATCCTAGGACCCAGTGGAAGCGCACCTCGCAAACTGGATGGAAGAAGCTTCCAAGCACAGTGTTCTTTCATGTCCCAAAGAGAACGCTAGTGTCTGAGGCTGGTAGCCTTGTTGCTAGAGAGAACTGGCATCCCCGTGGGCCTGTTGGCTACTTTCCTCTTTCCGACCCTCTCAGGAAACTCCTCCAGAAAGCCTTTAGGACCCGCTTAGAGAGAACAGCTGCGAAGTGGATGCACAGAACATTAACCTAGCTCCCAGCCCAGGGTCCCAAACATCCATCTTTCTCTGGAGGGTACGTACCCCACCCAGGGATTCAAGCACGGAGTTTGCCTTGTACAACTTACACAGGAAATTGGGAGGAGATGTAGGGCCACTCTACTTGCGATCACACTACGTGGCCCGGAGAAGTTATCACGCAGCAGAATTCAACCCCCTTCCTCTACACGTGTGTACCCCAAAGAAGCGCTGGACAGTGGGTGTTCTCAGGCCAAGAGCAGTCCTTGTTCTGGGCTGCACCTGCTCTGTGGTTCAAAGTTTCTCTGACTCTGCTCCTTCGGAAGCATTTCAGAGCTGACGCTATCTCTGGGCTGCCAAAGCAAAGAGGACAAGAGGCCTCTCACACTGAAGGCATGGGCTTGTTTCCCCTGAAGAAAGTGTAAGTCGCCCCTCCCAGGCCTGAGGCGTGTAAGAAGACACCATTTGCTCTGCGCAAGGAAAATGCAAGTAGGTGTACTCGATTTGGGCTGCCTGGTGAAACAACCTGCGCTCACCAGCACCCTGAGTACCTTTCTTGAACTTTGATTCCTAGCTAGGTGAACTCGGCCTTCGGAGGCTAGATGGGACCAAACGTGTTCAGCTTGTAGGGAAAGCCTTTGACCAATGGCCAATATGCTTGTGCTTGTGCGAGGGTTAGGCAGGCACTTGCCAACACAGGGTCTTTACCTTACCATAAGCTGTCCCTTTGGGCTGAAGCAGGCGGCGTGTGTGGATCACAGCCTGGGAAGCAGGGCCTCAGGGGAGTCTGCCAACAGACTGCCCTCCAGTAGAGCCAGCTGAGAAAAGGTGGCAAGGCTGATGGAACCCGCTTACAACGAAATGTTTCTCTTCAGCAGAGGAGGTTTTGCTGCCACACGTCAGCAGCTCCTCTCCCTCAGAGTGCTGTTCCTAGGTAGACTAGGAAAAGCCACCACGTTCCCCAGCTTAGAAGAGGCTCTTCTCCTAGTTGGTTTCATCCGTGAGAGAGCCAGAAGGGCTGATCTCCACCAGTCGGGCTACACAGCCTGAGTCCTTGGGGTGGGGCAGTCCTGAGCCAATGTGCCACCTAAGGAATGCAAGCCAAGTTTCCTTGCCACAGGAAAGCACACCGAGGCCTGGTGTTTGCTCTATGAAATTGACGTGGGCTTGAAGGGTGAGGCCTTTACTACATTGTGTACGGAGGTACTCGATTTGGGCTGCCTGGTGAAACAACCTGCGCTCACCAGCACCCTGAGTACCTTTCTTGAACTTTGATTCCTAGCTGGGTGAACTCGCCCTTCGGAGGCTAGATGGGACCAAACGTGTTCAGCTTGTGGGGAAAGCCTTTGACCAATGGCCAATATGCTTGTGCTTGTGCGAGGGTTAGGCAGGCACTTGACAACACAGGGTTTTTACCTTACCATAAGCTGTCCCTTTGGGCTGAAGCAGGCGGCGTGTGTGGATCACAGCCTGGGAAGCAGGGCCTCAGGGGAGTCTGCCAACAGACTGCCCTCCAGTATAGCCAGCTGAGAAAAGGTGGCAAGGCTGATGGAACCCGCTTACAACGAAATGTTTCTCTTCAGCAGAGGAGATTTTGCTACCACACGTCAGCAGCTCCTCTCCGTCAGAGTGCTGTTCCTGTGTAGACTAGGAAAAGCCACCACGTTCCCCAGCTTAGAAGAGGCTCTTTTCCTAGTTGGTTTCATCCGAGAGAGAGCCAGAAGGGCTGATCTCAACCAGTCGGGCTGCACAGCCTGAGTCCTTGGGGCAGGGCAGTCCTGAGCCAATGTGCCACCTAAGGAATGCAAGCCAAGTTTCCTTGCCACAGGAAAGCACACCGAGGCCTGGTGTTTTCTCTATGAAATTGACGTGGGCTTGAAGGGTGAGGCCTTTACTACATTGTGTACGGAGGTACTCGATTTGGGCTGCCTGGTGAAACAACCTGCGCTCACCAGCACCCTGAGTACCTTTCCTGAACTTTGATTCCTAGCTGGGTGAACTCGCCCTTCGGAGGCTAGATGGGACCAAACGTGTTCAGCTTGTGGGGAAAGCCTTTGACCAATGGCCAATATGCTTGTGCTTGTGCGAGGGTTAGGCAGGCACTTGACAACACAGGGTTTTTAGCTTACCATAAGCTGTCCCTTTGGGCTGAAGCAGGCGGCGTGTGTGGATCACAGCCTGGGAAGCAGGGCCTCAGGGGAGTCTGCCAACAGACTGCCCTCCAGTATAGCCAGCTGAGAAAAGGTGGCAAGGCTGATGGAACCCGCTTACAACGAAATGTTTCTCTTCAGCAGAGGAGATTTTGCTACCACACGTCAGCAGCTCCTCTCCGTCAGAGTGCTGTTCCTGTGTAGACTAGGAAAAGCCACCACGTTCCCCAGCTTAGAAGAGGCTCTTTTCCTAGTTGGTTTCATCCGTGAGAGAGCCAGAAGGGCTGATCTCAACCAGTCGGGCTGCACAGCCTGAGTCCTTGGGGCAGGGCAGGCCTGAGCCAATGTGCCACCTAAGGAATGCAAGCCAAGTTTCCTTGCCACAGGAAAGCACACCGAGGCCTGGTGTTTTCTCTATGAAATTGACGTGGGCTTGAAGGGTGAGGCCTTTACTACATTGTGGAAAAGCTCGGGGTTACGGCTCTCTTTCTCCCTCTCTCGGTCCCATAACCTGGGCTCAGCCTTGAGGGAATGCTGAGTGGCAGAGACTGCCTCTCTGCCGGACTCAGAAGGCTTCTTCCCTTTAGGGCAATGCCGTTTGTGTCTTACTTCGTGGAGGAGGAATGAGGGCGCCCAGAGATATTCTGACTTGAAATACCTAACGACAGAGGATCTGGAGGAGCCGGTTTCTCGGTGGAAGGAGCCCAAAAGCCTGCATTGCTAAGGTCTCTTTGAGAGCTGCCAGACACTCTGCCGTCCTAGGCCTAAGAATTGGACATTGTGACGGCATGGCAACACTTGGAATCCTAGGACCCAGTGGAAGCGCACCTCGCAAACTGGATGGAAGAAGCTTCCAAGCACAGTGTTCTTTCATGTCCCAAAGAGAACGCTAGTGTCTGAGGCTGGTAGCCTTGTTGCTAGAGAGAACTGGCATCCCCGTGGGCCTGTTGGCTACTTTCCTCTTTCCGACCCTCTCAGGAAACTCCTCCAGAAAGCCTTTAGGACCCGCTTAGAGAGAACAGCTGCGAAGTGGATGCACAGAACATTAACCTAGCTCCCAGCCCAGGGTCCCAAACATCCATCTTTCTCTGGAGGGTACGTACCCCACCCAGGGATTCAAGCACGGAGTTTGCCTTGTACAACTTACACAGGAAATTGGGAGGAGATGTAGGGCCACTCTACTTGCGATCACACTACGTGGCCCGGAGAAGTTATCACGCAGCAGAATTCAACCCCCTTCCTCTACACGTGTGTACCCCAAAGAAGCGCTGGACAGTGGGTGTTCTCAGGCCAAGAGCAGTCCTTGTTCTGGGCTGCACCTGCTCTGTGGTTCAAAGTTTCTCTGACTCTGCTCCTTCGGAAGCATTTCAGAGCTGACGCTATCCCTGGGCTGCCAAAGCAAAGAGGACAAGAGGCCTCTCACACTGAAGGCATGGGCTTGTTTCCCCTGAAGAAAGTGTAAGTCGCCCCTCCCAGGCCTGAGGCGTGTAAGAAGACACCATTTGCTCTGCGCAAGGAAAATGCAAGTAGGTGTACTCGATTTGGGCTGCCTGGTGAAACAACCTGCGCTCACCAGCACCCTGAGTACCTTTCTTGAACTTTGATTCCTAGCTGGGTGAACTCGCCCTTCGGAGGCTAGATGGGACCAAACGTGTTCAGCTTGTGGGGAAAGCCTTTGACCAATGGCCAATATGCTTGTGCTTGTGCGAGGGTTAGGCAGGCACTTGACAACACAGGGTTTTTACCTTACCATAAGCTGTCCCTTTGGGCTGAAGCAGGCGGCGTGTGTGGATCACAGCCTGGGAAGCAGGGCCTCAGGGGAGTCTGCCAACAGACTGCCCTCCAGTATAGCCAGCTGAGAAAAGGTGGCAAGGCTGATGGAACCCGCTTACAACGAAATGTTTCTCTTCAGCAGAGGAGATTTTGCTACCACACGTCAGCAGCTCCTCTCCGTCAGAGTGCTGTTCCTGTGTAGACTAGGAAAAGCCACCACGTTCCCCAGCTTAGAAGAGGCTCTTTTCCTAGTTGGTTTCATCCGTGAGAGAGCCAGAAGGGCTGATCTCAACCAGTCGGGCTGCACAGCCTGAGTCCTTGGGGCAGGGCAGTCCTGAGCCAATGTGCCACCTAAGGAATGCAAGCCAAGTTTCCTTGCCACAGGAAAGCACACCGAGGCCTGGTGTTTTCTCTATGAAATTGACGTGGGCTTGAAGGGTGAGGCCTTTACTACATTGTGGAAAAGCTCGGGGTTACGGCTCTCTTTCTCCCTCTCTCGGTCCCATAACCTGGGCTCAGCCTTGAGGGAATGCAGAGTGGCAGAGACTGCCTCTCTGCCGGACTCAGAAGGCTTCTTCCCTTTAGGGCAATGCCGTTTGTGTCTTACTTCGTGGAGGAGGAATGAGGGCGCCCAGAGATATTCTGACATGAAATACCTAACCACAGAGGATCTGGAGGAGCCGGTTTCTCGGTGGAAGGAGCCCAAAAGCCTGCATTGCTAAGGTCTCTTTGAGAGCTGCCAGACACTCTGCCGTCCTAGGCCTAAGAATTGGACATTGTGACGGCATGGCAACACTTGGAATCCTAGGACCCAGTGGAAGCGCACCTCGCAAACTGGATGGAAGAAGCTTCCAAGCACAGTGTTCTTTCATGTCCCAAAGAGAACGCTAGTGTCTGAGGCTGGTAGCCTTGTTGCTAGAGAGAACTGGCATCCCCGTGGGCCTGTTGGCTACTTTCCTCTTTCCGACCCTCTCAGGAAACTCCTCCAGAAAGCCTTTAGGACCCGCTTAGAGAGAACAGCTGCGAAGTGGATGCACAGAACATTAACCTAGCTCCCAGCCCAGGGTCCCAAACATCCATCTTTCTCTGGAGGGTACGTACCCCACCCAGGGATTCAAGCACGGAGTTTGCCTTGTACAACTTACACAGGAAATTGGGAGGAGATGTAGGGCCACTCTACTTGCGATCACACTACGTGGCCCGGAGAAGTTATCACGCAGCAGAATTCAACCCCCTTCCTCTACACGTGTGTACCCCAAAGAAGCGCTGGACAGTGGGTGTTCTCAGGCCAAGAGCAGTCCTTGTTCTGGGCTGCACCTGCTCTGTGGTTCAAAGTTTCTCTGACTCTGCTCCTTCGGAAGCATTTCAGAGCTGACGCTATCCCTGGGCTGCCAAAGCAAAGAGGACAAGAGGCCTCTCACACTGAAGGCATGGGCTTGTTTCCCCTGAAGAAAGTGTAAGTCGCCCCTCCCAGGCCTGAGGCGTGTAAGAAGACACCATTTGCTCTGCGCAAGGAAAATGCAAGTAGGTGTACTCGATTTGGGCTGCCTGGTGAAACAACCTGCGCTCACCAGCACCCTGAGTACCTTTCCTGCACTTTGATTCCTAGCTAGGTGAACTCGGCCTTCGGAGGCTAGATGGGACCAAACGTGTTCAGCTTGTAGGGAAAGCCTTTGACCAATGGCCAATATGCTTGTGCTTGTGCGAGGGTTAGGCAGGCACTTGCCAACACAGGGTCTTTACCTTACCATAAGCTGTCCCTTTGGGCTGAAGCAGGCGGCGTGTGTGGATCACAGCCTGGGAAGCAGGGCCTCAGGGGAGTCTGCCAACAGACTGCCCTCCAGTAGAGCCAGCTGAGAAAAGGTGGCAAGGCTGATGGAACCCGCTTACAACGAAATGTTTCTCTTCAGCAGAGGAGGTTTTGCTGCCACACGTCAGCAGCTCCTCTCCCTCAGAGTGCTGTTCCTAGGTAGACTAGGAAAAGCCACCACGTTCCCCAGCTTAGAAGAGGCTCTTCTCCTAGTTGGTTTCATCCGTGAGAGAGCCAGAAGGGCTGATCTCCACCAGTCGGGCTACACAGCCTGAGTCCTTGGGGTGGGGCAGTCCTGAGCCAATGTGCCACCTAAGGAATGCAAGCCAAGTTTCCTTGCCACAGGAAAGCACACCGAGGCCTGGTGTTTTCTCTATGAAATTGACGTGGGCTTGAAGGGTGAGGCCTTTACTACATTGTGTACGGAGGTACTCGATTTGGGCTGCCTGGTGAAACAACCTGCGCTCACCAGCACCCTGAGTACCTTTCCTGAACTTTGATTCCTAGCTGGGTGAACTCGCCCTTCGGAGGCTAGATGGGACCAAACGTGTTCAGCTTGTGGGGAAAGCCTTTGACCAATGGCCAATATGCTTGTGCTTGTGCGAGGGTTAGGCAGGCACTTGACAACACAGGGTTTTGACCTTACCATAAGCTGTCCCTTTGGGCTGAAGCAGGCGGCGTGTGTGGATCACAGCCTGGGAAGCAGGGCCTCAGGGGAGTCTGCCAACAGACTGCCCTCCAGTATAGCCAGCTGAGAAAAGGTGGCAAGGCTGATGGAACCCGCTTACAACGAAATGTTTCTCTTCAGCAGAGGAGATTTTGCTACCACACGTCAGCAGCTCCTCTCCGTCAGAGTGCTGTTCCTGTGTAGACTAGGAAAAGCCACCACGTTCCCCAGCTTAGAAGAGGCTCTTTTCCTACTTGGTTTCATCCGTGAGAGAGCCAGAAGGGCTGATCTCAACCAGTCGGGCTGCACAGCCTGAGTCCTTGGGGCAGGGCAGTCCTGAGCCAATGTGCCACCTAAGGAATGCAAGCCAAGTTTCCTTGCCACAGGAAAGCACACCGAGGCCTGGTGCTTTCTCTATGAAATTGACGTGGGCTTGAAGGGTGAGGCCTTTACTACATTGTGGAAAAGCTCGGGGTTACGGCTCTCTTTCTCCCTCTCTCGGTCCCATAACCTGGGCTCAGCCTTGAGGGAATGCAGAGTGGCAGAGACTGCCTCTCTGCCGGACTCAGAAGGCTTCTTCCCTTTAGGGCAATGCCGTTTGTGTCTTACTTCGTGGAGGAGGAATGAGGGCGCCCAGAGATATTCTGACATGAAATACCTAACGACAGAGGATCTGGAGGAGCCGGTTTCTCGGTGGAAGGAGCCCAAAAGCCTGCATTGCTAAGGTCTCTTTGAGAGCTGCCAGACACTCTGCCGTCCTAGGCCTAAGAATTGGACATTGTGACGGCATGGCAACACTTGGAATCCTAGGACCCAGTGGAAGCGCACCTCGCAAACTGGATGGAAGAAGCTTCCAAGCACAGTGTTCTTTCATGTCCCAAAGAGAACGCTAGTGTCTGAGGCTGGTAGCCTTGTTGCTAGAGAGAACTGGCATCCCCGTGGGCCTGTTGGCTACTTTCCTCTTTCCGACCCTCTCAGGAAACTCCTCCAGAAAGCCTTTAGGACCCGCTTAGAGAGAACAGCTGCGAAGTGGATGCACAGAACATTAACCTAGCTCCCAGCCCAGGGTCCCAAACATCCATCTTTCTCTGGAGGGTACGTACCCCACCCAGGGATTTAAGCACGGAGTTTGCCTTGTACAACTTACACAGGAAATTGGGAGGAGATGTAGGGCCACTCTACTTGCGATCACACTACGTGGCCCGGAGAAGTTATCACGCAGCAGAACTCAACCCCCTTTCTCTACACGTGTGTACCCCAAAGAAGCGCTGGACAGTGGGTGTTCTCAGGCCAAGAGCAGTCCTTGTTCTGGGCTGCACCTGCTCTGTGGTTCAAAGTTTCTCTGACTCTGCTCCTTCGGAAGCATTTCAGAGCTGACGCTATCCCTGGGCTGCCAAAGCAAAGAGGACAAGAGGCCTCTCACACTGAAGGCATGGGCTTGTTTCCCCTGAAGAAAGTGTAAGTCGCCCCTCCCAGGCCTGAGGCGTGTAAGAAGACACCATTTGCTCTGCGCAAGGAAAATGCAAGTAGGTGTACTGGATTTGGGCTGCCTGGTGAAACAACCTGCGCTCACCAGCACCCTGACTACCTTTCCTGCACTTTGATTCCTAGCTGGGTGAACTCGGCCTTCGGAGGCTAGATGGGACCAAACGTGTTCAGCTTGTAGGGAAAGCCTTTGACCAATGGCCAATATGCTTGTGCTTGTGCGAGGGTTAGGCAGGCACTTGCCAACACAGGGTCTTTACCTTACCATAAGCTGTCCCTTTGGGCTGAAGCAGGCTGCGTGTGTGGATCACAGCCTGGGAAGCAGGGCCTCAGGGGAGTCTGCCAACAGACTGACCTCCAGTATAGCCAGCTGAGAAAAGGTGGCAAGGCTGATGGAACCCGCTTACAACGAAATGTTTCTCTTCAGCAGAGGAGGTTTTGCTGCCACACGTCAGCAGCTCCTCTCCGTCAGAGTGCTGTTCCTGTGTAGACTAGGAAAAGCCACCACGTTCCCCAGCTTAGAAGAGGCTCTTTTCCTAGTTGGTTTCATCCGTGAGAGAGCCAGAAGGGCTGATCTCAACCAGTCGGGCTGCACAGCCTGAGTCCTTGGGGCAGGGCAGTCCTGAGCCAATGTGCCACCTAAGGAATGCAAGCCAAGTTTCCTTGCCACAGGAAAGCACACCGAGGCCTGGTTTTTTCTCTATGAAATTGACGTGGGCTTGAAGGGTGAGGCCTTTACTACATTGTGTACGGAGGTACTCGATTTGGGCTGCCTGGTGAAACAACCTGCGCTCACCAGCACCCTGAGTACCTTTCTTGAACTTTGATTCCTAGCTGGGTGAACTCGCCCTTCGGAGGCTAGATGGGACCAAACGTGTTCAGCTTGTGGGGAAAGCCTTTGACCAATGGCCAATATGCTTGTGCTTGTGCGAGGGTTAGGCAGGCACTTGACAACACAGGGTTTTTACCTTACCATAAGCTGTCCCTTTGGGCTGAAGCAGGCGGCGTGTGTGGATCACAGCCTGGGAAGCAGGGCCTCAGGGGAGTCTGCCAACAGACTGCCCTCCAGTATAGCCAGCTGAGAAAAGGTGGCAAGGCTGATGGAACCCGCTTACAACGAAATGTTTCTCTTCAGCAGAGGAGATTTTGCTACCACACGTCAGCAGCTCCTCTCCGTCAGAGTGCTGTTCCTGTGTAGACTAGGAAAAGCCACCACGTTCCCCAGCTTAGAAGAGGCTCTTTTCCTAGTTGGTTTCATCCGTGAGAGAGCCAGAAGGGCTGATCTCAACCAGTCGGGCTGCACAGCCTGAGTCCTTGGGGCAGGGCAGTCCTGAGCCAATGTGCCACCTAAGGAATGCAAGCCAAGTTTCCTTGCCACAGGAAAGCACACCGAGGCCTGGTGTTTTCTCTATGAAATTGACGTGGGCTTGAAGGGTGAGGCCTTTACTACATTGTGGAAAAGCTCGGGGTTACGGCTCTCTTTCTCCCTCTCTCGGTCCCATAACCTGGGCTCAGCCTTGAGGGAATGCTGAGTGGCAGAGACTGCCTCTCTGCCGGACTCAGAAGGCTTCTTCCCTTTAGGGCAATGCCGTTTGTGTCTTACTTCGTGGAGGAGGAATGAGGGCGCCCAGAGATATTCTGACTTGAAATACCTAACGACAGAGGATCTGGAGGAGCCGGTTTCTCGGTGGAAGGAGCCCAAAAGCCTGCATTGCTAAGGTCTCTTTGAGAGCTGCCAGACATTCTGCCGTCCTAGGCCTAAGAATTGGACATTGTGACGGCATGGCAACACTTGGAATCCTAGGACCCAGTGGAAGCGCACCTCGCAAACTGGATGGAAGAAGCTTCCAAGCACAGTGTTCTTTCATGTCCCAAAGAGAACGCTAGTGTCTGAGGCTGGTAGCCTTGTTGCTAGAGAGAACTGGCATCCCCGTGGGCCTGTTGGCTACTTTCCTCTTTCCGACCCTCTCAGGAAACTCCTCCAGAAAGCCTTTAGGACCCGCTTAGAGAGAACAGCTGCGAAGTGGATGCACAGAACATTAACCTAGCTCCCAGCCCAGGGTCCCAAACATCCATCTTTCTCTGGAGGGTACGTACCCCACCCAGGGATTCAAGCACGGAGTTTGCCTTGTACAACTTACACAGGAAATTGGGAGGAGATGTAGGGCCACTCTACTTGCGATCACACTACGTGGCCCGGAGAAGTTATCACGCAGCAGAATTCAACCCCCTTCCTCTACACGTGTGTACCCCAAAGAAGCGCTGGACAGTGGGTGTTCTCAGGCCAAGAGCAGTCCTTGTTCTGGGCTGCACCTGCTCTGTGGTTCAAAGTTTCTCTGACTCTGCTCCTTCGGAAGCATTTCAGAGCTGACGCTATCCCTGGGCTGCCAAAGCAAAGAGGACAAGAGGCCTCTCACACTGAAGGCATGGGCTTGTTTCCCCTGAAGAAAGTGTAAGTCGCCCCTCCCAGGCCTGAGGCGTGTAAGAAGACACCATTTGCTCTGCGCAAGGAAAATGCAAGTAGGTGTACTCGATTTGGGCTGCCTGGTGAAACAACCTGCGCTCACCAGCACCCTGAGTACCTTTCCTGCACTTTGATTCCTAGCTGGGTGAACTCGGCCTTCGGAGGCTAGATGGGACCAAACGTGTTCAGCTTGTAGGGAAAGCCTTTGACCAATGGCCAATATGCTTGTGCTTGTGCGAGGGTTAGGCAGGCACTTGCCAACACAGGGTCTTTACCTTACCATAAGCTGTCCCTTTGGGCTGAAGCAGGCGGCGTGTGTGGATCACAGCCTGGGAAGCAGGGCCTCAGGGGAGTCTGCCAACAGACTGCCCTCCAGTAGAGCCAGCTGAGAAAAGGTGGCAAGGCTGATGGAACCCGCTTACAACGAAATGTTTCTCTTCAGCAGAGGAGGTTTTGCTGCCACACGTCAGCAGCTCCTCTCCCTCAGAGTGCTGTTCCTAGGTAGACTAGGAAAAGCCACCACGTTCCCCAGCTTAGAAGAGGCTCTTTTCCTACTTGGTTTCATCCGTGAGAGAGCCAGAAGGGCTGATCTCAACCAGTCGGGCTGCACAGCCTGAGTCCTTGGGGCAGGGCAGTCCTGAGCCAATGTGCCACCTAAGGAATGCAAGCCAAGTTTCCTTGCCACAGGAAAGCACACCGAGGCGTGGTGTTTTCTCTATGAAATTGACGTGGGCTTGAAGGGTGAGGCCTTTACTACATTGTGTACGGAGGTACTCGATTTGGGCTGCCTGGTGAAACAACCTGCGCTCACCAGCACCCTGAGTACCTTTCCTGAACTTTGATTCCTAGCTAGGTCAACTCGGCCTTCGGAGGCTAGATGGGACCAAACGTGTTCAGCTTGTGGGGAAAGCCTTTGACCAATGGCCAATATGCTTGTGCTTGTGCGAGGGTTAGGCAGGCACTTGCCAACACAGGGTTTTTACCTTACCATAAGCTGTCCCTTTGGGCTGAAGCAGGCGGCGTGTGTGGATCACAGCCTGGGAAGCAGGGCCTCAGGGGAGTCTGCCAACAGACTGCCCTCCAGTAGAGCCAGCTGAGAAAAGGTGGCAAGGCTGATGGAACCCGCTTACAACGAAATGTTTCTCTTCAGCAGAGGAGGTTTTGCTGCCACACGTCAGCAGCTCCTCTCCCTCAGAGTGCTGTTCCTAGGTAGACTAGGAAAAGCCACCACGTTCCCCAGCTTAGAAGAGGCTCTTTTCCTAGTTGGTTTCATCCGTGAGAGAGCCAGAAGGGCTGATCTCAACCAGTCGGGCTGCACAGCCTGAGTCCTTGGGGCAGGGCAGTCCTGAGCCAATGTGCCACCTAAGGAATGCAAGCCAAGTTTCCTTGCCACAGGAAAGCACACCGAGGCCTGGTGTTTTCTCTATGAAATTGACGTGGGCTTGAAGGGTGAGGCCTTTACTACATTGTGGAAAAGCTCGGGGTTACGGCTCTCTTTCTCCCTCTCTCGGTCCCATAACCTGGGCTCAGCCTTGAGGGAATGCTGAGTGGCAGAGACTGCCTCTCTGCCGGACTCAGAAGGCTTCTTCCCTTTAGGGCAATGCCGTTTGTGTCTTACTTCGTGGAGGAGGAATGAGGGCGCCCAGAGATATTCTGACTTGAAATACCTAACGACAGAGGATCTGGAGGAGCCGGTTTCTCGGTGGAAGGAGCCCAAAAGCCTGCATTGCTAAGGTCTCTTTGAGAGCTGCCAGACATTCTGCCGTCCTAGGCCTAAGAATTGGACATTGTGACGGCATGGCAACACTTGGAATCCTAGGACCCAGTGGAAGCGCACCTCGCAAACTGGATGGAAGAAGCTTCCAAGCACAGTGTTCTTTCATGTCCCAAAGAGAACGCTAGTGTCTGAGGCTGGTAGCCTTGTTGCTAGAGAGAACTGGCATCCCCGTGGGCCTGTTGGCTACTTTCCTCTTTCCGACCCTCTCAGGAAACTCCTCCAGAAAGCCTTTAGGACCCGCTTAGAGAGAACAGCTGCGAAGTGGATGCACAGAACATTAACCTAGCTCCCAGCCCAGGGTCCCAAACATCCATCTTTCTCTGGAGGGTACGTACCCCACCCAGGGATTCAAGCACGGAGTTTGCCTTGTACAACTTACACAGGAAATTGGGAGGAGATGTAGGGCCACTCTACTTGCGATCACACTACGTGGCCCGGAGAAGTTATCACGCAGCAGAATTCAACCCCCTTCCTCTACACGTGTGTACCCCAAAGAAGCGCTGGACAGTGGGTGTTCTCAGGCCAAGAGCAGTCCTTGTTCTGGGCTGCACCTGCTCTGTGGTTCAAAGTTTCTCTGACTCTGCTCCTTCGGAAGCATTTCAGAGCTGACGCTATCCCTGGGCTGCCAAAGCAAAGAGGACAAGAGGCCTCTCACACTGAAGGCATGGGCTTGTTTCCCCTGAAGAAAGTGTAAGTCGCCCCTCCCAGGCCTGAGGCGTGTAAGAAGACACCATTTGCTCTGCGCAAGGAAAATGCAAGTAGGTGTACTCGATTTGGGCTGCCTGGTGAAACAACCTGCGCTCACCAGCACCCTGAGTACCTTTCCTGCACTTTGATTCCTAGCTGGGTGAACTCGGCCTTCGGAGGCTAGATGGGACCAAACGTGTTCAGCTTGTAGGGAAAGCCTTTGACCAATGGCCAATATGCTTGTGCTTGTGCGAGGGTTAGGCAGGCACTTGCCAACACAGGGTCTTTACCTTACCATAAGCTGTCCCTTTGGGCTGAAGCAGGCGGCGTGTGTGGATCACAGCCTGGGAAGCAGGGCCTCAGGGGAGTCTGCCAACAGACTGCCCTCCAGTAGAGCCAGCTGAGAAAAGGTGGCAAGGCTGATGGAACCCGCTTACAACGAAATGTTTCTCTTCAGCAGAGGAGGTTTTGCTGCCACACGTCAGCAGCTCCTCTCCCTCAGAGTGCTGTTCCTAGGTAGACTAGGAAAAGCCACCACGTTCCCCAGCTTAGAAGAGGCTCTTTTCCTACTTGGTTTCATCCGTGAGAGAGCCAGAAGGGCTGATCTCAACCAGTCGGGCTGCACAGCCTGAGTCCTTGGGGCAGGGCAGTCCTGAGCCAATGTGCCACCTAAGGAATGCAAGCCAAGTTTCCTTGCCACAGGAAAGCACACCGAGGCGTGGTGTTTTCTCTATGAAATTGACGTGGGCTTGAAGGGTGAGGCCTTTACTACATTGTGTACGGAGGTACTCGATTTGGGCTGCCTGGTGAAACAACCTGCGCTCACCAGCACCCTGAGTACCTTTCCTGAACTTTGATTCCTAGCTAGGTCAACTCGGCCTTCGGAGGCTAGATGGGACCAAACGTGTTCAGCTTGTGGGGAAAGCCTTTGACCAATGGCCAATATGCTTGTGCTTGTGCGAGGGTTAGGCAGGCACTTGCCAACACAGGGTTTTTACCTTACCATAAGCTGTCCCTTTGGGCTGAAGCAGGCGGCGTGTGTGGATCACAGCCTGGGAAGCAGGGCCTCAGGGGAGTCTGCCAACAGACTGCCCTCCAGTAGAGCCAGCTGAGAAAAGGTGGCAAGGCTGATGGAACCCGCTTACAACGAAATGTTTCTCTTCAGCAGAGGAGGTTTTGCTGCCACACGTCAGCAGCTCCTCTCCCTCAGAGTGCTGTTCCTAGGTAGACTAGGAAAAGCCACCACGTTCCCCAGCTTAGAAGAGGCTCTTTTCCTAGTTGGTTTCATCCGTGAGAGAGCCAGAAGGGCTGATCTCAACCAGTCGGGCTGCACAGCCTGAGTCCTTGGGGCAGGGCAGTCCTGAGCCAATGTGCCACCTAAGGAATGCAAGCCAAGTTTCCTTGCCACAGGAAAGCACACCGAGGCCTGGTGTTTTCTCTATGAAATTGACGTGGGCTTGAAGGGTGAGGCCTTTACTACATTGTGGAAAAGCTCGGGGTTACGGCTCTCTTTCTCCCTCTCTCGGTCCCATAACCTGGGCTCAGCCTTGAGGGAATGCAGAGTGGCAGAGACTGCCTCTCTGCCGGACTCAGAAGGCTTCTTCCCTTTAGGGCAATGCCGTTTGTGTCTTACTTCGTGGAGGAGGAATGAGGGCGCCCAGAGATATTCTGACTTGAAATACCTAACGACAGAGGATCTGGAGGAGCCGGTTTCTCGGTGGAAGGAGCCCAAAAGCCTGCATTGCTAAGGTCTCTTTGAGAGCTGCCAGACATTCTGCCGTCCTAGGCCTAAGAATTGGACATTGTGACGGCATGGCAACACTTGGAATCCTAGGACCCAGTGGAAGCGCACCTCGCAAACTGGATGGAAGAAGCTTCCAAGCACAGTGTTCTTTCATGTCCCAAAGAGAACGCTAGTGTCTGAGGCTGGTAGCCTTGTTGCTAGAGAGAACTGGCATCCCCGTGGGCCTGTTGGCTACTTTCCTCTTTCCGACCCTCTCAGGAAACTCCTCCAGAAAGCCTTTAGGACCCGCTTAGAGAGAACAGCTGCGAAGTGGATGCACAGAACATTAACCTAGCTCCCAGCCCAGGGTCCCAAACATCCATCTTTCTCTGGAGGGTACGTACCCCACCCAGGGATTCAAGCACGGAGTTTGCCTTGTACAACTTACACAGGAAATTGGGAGGAGATGTAGGGCCACTCTACTTGCGATCACACTACGTGGCCCGGAGAAGTTATCACGCAGCAGAATTCAACCCCCTTCCTCTACACGTGTGTACCCCAAAGAAGCGCTGGACAGTGGGTGTTCTCAGGCCAAGAGCAGTCCTTGTTCTGGGCTGCACCTGCTCTGTGGTTCAAAGTTTCTCTGACTCTGCTCCTTCGGAAGCATTTCAGAGCTGACGCTATCCCTGGGCTGCCAAAGCAAAGAGGACAAGAGGCCTCTCACACTGAAGGCATGGGCTTGTTTCCCCTGAAGAAAGTGTAAGTCGCCCCTCCCAGGCCTGAGGCATGTAAGAAGACACCATTTGCTCTGCGCAAGGAAAATGCAAGTAGGTGTACTCGATTTGGGCTGCCTGGTGAAACAACCTGCGCTCACCAGCACCCTGAGTACCTTTCCTGCACTTTGATTCCTAGCTGGGTGAACTCGGCCTTCGGAGGCTAGATGGGACCAAACGTGTTCAGCTTGTAGGGAAAGCCTTTGACCAATGGCCAATATGCTTGTGCTTGTGCGAGGGTTAGGCAGGCACTTGACAACACAGGGTTTTTACCTTACCATAAGCTGTCCCTTTGGGCTGAAGCAGGCGGCGTGTGTGGATCACAGCCTGGGAAGCAGGGCCTCAGGGGAGTCTGCCAACAGACTGCCCTCCAGTAGAGCCAGCTGAGAAAAGGTGGCAAGGCTGATGGAACCCGCTTACAACGAAATGTTTCTCTTCAGCAGAGGAGGTTTTGCTGCCACACGTCAGCAGCTCCTCTCCCTCAGAGTGCTGTTCCTAGGTAGACTAGGAAAAGCCACCACGTTCCCCAGCTTAGAAGAGGCTCTTCTCCTAGTTGGTTTCATCCGTGAGAGAGCCAGAAGGGCTGATCTCAACCAGTCGGGCTGCACAGCCTGAGTCCTTGGGGCAGGGCAGTCCTGAGCCAATGTGCCACCTAAGGAATGCAAGCCAAGTTTCCTTGCCACAGGAAAGCACACCGAGGCCTGGTGTTTTCTCTATGAAATTGACGTGGGCTTGAAGGGTGAGGCCTTTACTACATTGTGTACGGAGGTACTCGATTTGGGCTGCCTGGTGAAACAACCTGCGCTCACCAGCACCCTGAGTACCTTTCCTGAACTTTGATTCCTAGCTAGGTCAACTCGGCCTTCGGAGGCTAGATGGGACCAAACGTGTTCAGCTTGTGGGGAAAGCCTTTGACCAATGGCCAATATGCTTGTGCTTGTGCGAGGGTTAGGCAGGCACTTGCCAACACAGGGTTTTTACCTTACCATAAGCTGTCCCTTTGGGCTGAAGCAGGCGGCGTGTGTGGATCACAGCCTGGGAAGCAGGGCCTCAGGGGAGTCTGCCAACAGACTGCCCTCCAGTATAGCCAGCTGAGAAAAGGTGGCAAGGCTGATGGAACCTGCTTACAACGAAATGTTTCTCTTCAGCAGAGGAGATTTTGCTACCACACGTCAGCAGCTCCTCTCCGTCAGAGTGCTGTTCCTGTGTAGACTAGGAAAAGCCACCACGTTCCCCAGCTTAGAAGAGGCTCTTTTCCTAGTTGGTTTCATCCGAGAGAGAGCCAGAAGGGCTGATCTCAACCAGTCGGGCTGCACAGCCTGAGTCCTTGGGGCAGGGCAGTCCTGAGCCAATGTGCCACCTAAGGAATGCAAGCCAAGTTTCCTTGCCACAGGAAAGCACACCGAGGCCTGGTGTTTTCTCTATGAAATTGACGTGGGCTTGAAGGGTGAGGCCTTTACTACATTGTGGAAAAGCTCGGGGTTACGGCTCTCTTTCTCCCTCTCTCGGTCCCATAACCTGGGCTCAGCCTTGAGGGAATGCAGAGTGGCAGAGACTGCCTCTCTGCCGGACTCAGAAGGCTTCTTCCCTTTAGGGCAATGCCGTTTGTGTCTTACTTCGTGGAGGAGGAATGAGGGCGCCCAGAGATATTCTGACATGAAATACCTAACGACAGAGGATCTGGAGGAGCCGGTTTCTCGGTGGAAGGAGCCCAAAAGCCTGCATTGCTAAGGTCTCTTTGAGAGCTGCCAGACACTCTGCCGTCCTAGGCCTAAGAATTGGACATTGTGACGGCATGGCAACACTTGGAATCCTAGGACCCAGTGGAAGCGCACCTCGCAAACTGGATGGAAGAAGCTTCCAAGCACAGTGTTCTTTCATGTCCCAAAGAGAACGCTAGTGTCTGAGGCTGGTAGCCTTGTTGCTAGAGAGAACTGGCATCCCCGTGGGCCTGTTGGCTACTTTCCTCTTTCCGACCCTCTCAGGAAACTCCTCCAGAAAGCCTTTAGGACCCGCTTAGAGAGAACAGCTGCGACGTGGATGCACAGAACATTAACCTAGCTCCCAGCCCAGGGTCCCAAACATCCATCTTTCTCTGGAGGGTACGTACCCCACCCAGGGATTCAAGCACGGAGTTTGCCTTGTACAACTTACACGGGAAATTGGGAGGAGATGTAGGGCCACTCTACTTGCGATCACACTACGTGGCCCGGAGAAGTTATCACGCAGCAGAATTCAACCCCCTTCCTCTACACGTGTGTACCCCAAAGAAGCGCTGGACAGTGGGTGTTCTCAGGCCAAGAGCAGTCCTTGTTCTGGGCTGCACCTGCTCTGTGGTTCAAAGTTTCTCTGACTCTGCTCCTTTGGAAGCATTTCAGAGCTGACGCTATCCCTGGGCTGCCAAAGCAAAGAGGACAAGAGGCCTCTCACACTGAAGGCATGGGCTTGTTTCCCCTGAAGAAAGTGTAAGTCGCCCCTCCCAGGCCTGAGGCGTGTAAGAAGACACCATTTGCTCTGCGCAAGGAAAATGCAAGTAGGTGTACTCGATTTGGGCTGCCTGGTGAAACAACCTGCGCTCACCAGCACCCTGAGTACCTTTCCTGCACTTTGATTCCTAGCTGGGTGAACTCGGCCTTCGGAGGCTAGATGGGACCAAACGTGTTCAGCTTGTAGGGAAAGCCTTTGACCAATGGCCAATATGCTTGTGCTTGTGCGAGGGTTAGGCAGGCACTTGCCAACACAGGGTCTTTACCTTACCATAAGCTGTCCCTTTGGGCTGAAGCAGGCGGCGTGTGTGGATCACAGCCTGGGAAGCAGGGCCTCAGGGGAGTCTGCCAACAGACTGCCCTCCAGTAGAGCCAGCTGAGAAAAGGTGGCAAGGCTGATGGAACCCGCTTACAACGAAATGTTTCTCTTCAGCAGAGGAGGTTTTGCTGCCACACGTCAGCAGCTCCTCTCCCTCAGAGTGCTGTTCCTAGGTAGACTAGGAAAAGCCACCACGTTCCCCAGCTCAGAAGAGGCTCTTTTCCTAGTTGGTTTCATCCGTGAGAGAGCCAGAAGGGCTGATCTCAACCAGTCGGGGTGCACAGCCTGAGTTCTTGGGGCAGGGCAGTCCTGAGCCAATGTGCCACCTAAGGAATGCAAGCCAAGTTTCCTTGCCACAGGAAAGCACACCGAGGCCTGGTGTTTTCTCTATGAAATTGACGTGGGCTTGAAGGGTGAGGCCTTTACTACATTGTGGAAAAGCTCGGGGTTACGGCTCTCTTTCTCCCTCTCTCGGTCCCATAACCTGGGCTCAGCCTTGAGGGAATGCAGAGTGGCAGAGACTGCCTCTCTGCCGGACTCAGAAGGCTTCTTCCCTTTAGGGCAATGCCGTTTGTGTCTTACTTCGTGGAGGAGGAATGAGGGCGCCCAGAGATATTCTGACATGAAATACCTAACGACAGAGGATCTGGAGGAGCCGGTTTCTCGGTGGAAGGAGCCCAAAAGCCTGCATTGCTAAGGTCTCTTTGAGAGCTGCCAGACACTCTGCCGTCCTAGGCCTAAGAATTGGACATTGTGACGGCATGGCAACACTTGGAATCCTAGGACCCAGTGGAAGCGCACCTCGCAAACTGGATGGAAGAAGCTTCCAAGCACAGTGTTCTTTCATGTCCCAAAGAGAACGCTAGTGTCTGAGGCTGGTAGCCTTGTTGCTAGAGAGAACTGGCATCCCTGTGGGCCTGTTGGCTACTTTCCTCTTTCCGACCCTCTCAGGAAACTCCTCCAGAAAGCCTTTAGGACCCGCTTAGAGAGAACAGCTGCGAAGTGGATGCACAGAACATTAACCTAGCTCCCAGCCCAGGGTCCCAAACATCCATCTTTCTCTGGAGGGTACGTACCCCACCCAGGGATTCAAGCACGGAGTTTGCCTTGTACAACTTACACAGGAAATTGGGAGGAGATGTAGGGCCACTCTACTTGCGATCACACTACGTGGCCCGGAGAAGTTATCACGCAGCAGAATTCAACCCCCTTCCTCTACACGTGTGTACCCCAAAGAAGCGCTGGACAGTGGGTGTTCTCAGGCCAAGAGCAGTCCTTGTTCTGGGCTGCACCTGCTCTGTGGTTCAAAGTTTCTCTGACTCTGCTCCTTCGGAAGCATTTCAGAGCTGACGCTATCCCTGGGCTGCCAAAGCAAAGAGGACAAGAGGCCTCTCACACTGAAGGCATGGGCTTGTTTCCCCTGAAGAAAGTGTAAGTCGCCCCTCCCAGGCCTGAGGCGTGTAAGAAGACACCATTTGCTCTGCGCAAGGAAAATGCAAGTAGGTGTACTGGATTTGGGCTGCCTGGTGAAACAACCTGCGCTCACCAGCACCCTGAATACCTTTCCTGCACTTTGATTCCTAGCTGGGTGAACTCGGCCTTCGGAGGCTAGATGGGACCAAACGTGTTCAGCTTGTAGGGAAAGCCTTTGACCAATGGCCAATATGCTTGTGCTTGTGCGAGGGTTAGGCAGGCACTTGCCAACACAGGGTCTTTACCTTACCATAAGCTGTCCCTTTGGGCTGAAGCAGGCGGCGTGTGTGGATCACAGCCTGGGAAGCAGGGCCTCAGGGGAGTCTGCCAACAGACTGCCCTCCAGTAGAGCCAGCTGAGAAAAGGTGGCAAGGCTGATGGAACCCGCTTACAACGAAATGTTTCTCTTCAGCAGAGGAGGTTTTGCTGCCACACGTCAGCAGCTCCTCTCCCTCAGAGTGCTGTTCCTAGGTAGACTAGGAAAAGCCACCACGTTCCCCAGCTTAGAAGAGGCTCTTTTCCTAGTTGGTTTCATCCGTGAGAGAGCCAGAAGGGCTGATCTCAACCAGTCGGGCTGCACAGCCTGAGTCCTTGGGGCAGGGCAGTCCTGAGCCAATGTGCCACCTAAGGAATGCAAGCCAAGTTTCCTTGCCACAGGAAAGCACACCGAGGCCTGGTGTTTTCTCTATGAAATTGACGTGGGCTTGAAGGGTGAGGCCTTTACTACATTGTGGAAAAGCTCGGGGTTACGGCTCTCTTTCTCCCTCTCTCGGTCCCATAACCTGGGCTCAGCCTTGAGGGAATGCAGAGTGGCAGAGACTGCCTCTCTGCCGGACTCAGAAGGCTTCTTCCCTTTAGGGCAATGCCGTTTGTGTCTTACTTCGTGGAGGAGGAATGAGGGCGCCCAGAGATATTCTGACATGAAATACCTAACGACAGAGGATCTGGAGGAGCCGGTTTCTCGGTGGAAGGAGCCCAAAAGCCTGCATTGCTAAGGTCTCTTTGAGAGCTGCCAGACACTCTGCCGTCCTAGGCCTAAGAATTGGACATTGTGACGGCATGGCAACACTTGGAATCCTAGGACCCAGTGGAAGCGCACCTCGCAAACTGGATGGAAGAAGCTTCCAAGCACAGTGTTCTTTCATGTCCCAAAGAGAACGCTAGTGTCTGAGGCTGGTAGCCTTGTTGCTAGAGAGAACTGGCATCCCCGTGGGCCTGTTGGCTACTTTCCTCTTTCCGACCCTCTCAGGAAACTCCTCCAGAAAGCCTTTAGGACCCGCTTAGAGAGAACAGCTGCGAAGTGGATGCACAGAACATTAACCTAGCTCCCAGCCCAGGGTCCCAAACATCCATCTTTCTCTGGAGGGTACGTACCCCACCCAGGGATTCAAGCACGGAGTTTGCCTTGTACAACTTACACAGGAAATTGGGAGGAGATGTAGGGCCACTCTACTTGCGATCACACTACGTGGCCCGGAGAAGTTATCACGCAGCAGAACTCAACCCCCTTCCTCTACACGTGTGTACCCCAAAGAAGCGCTGGACAGTGGGTGTTCTCAGGCCAAGAGCAGTCCTTGTTCTGGGCTGCACCTGCTCTGTGGTTCAAACTTTCTCTGACTCTGCTCCTTCGGAAGCATTTCAGAGCTGACGCTATCCCTGGGCTGCCAAAGCAAAGAGGACAAGAGGCCTCTCACACTGAAGGCATGGGCTTGTTTCCCCTGAAGAAAGTGTAAGTCGCCCCTCCCAGGCCTGAGGCGTGTAAGAAGACACCATTTGCTCTGCACAAGGAAAATGCAAGTAGGTGTACTCGATTTGGGCTGCCTGGTGAAACAACCTGCGCTCACCAGCACCCTGAGTACCTTTCCTGCACTTTGATTCCTAGCTAGGTGAACTCGGCCTTCGGAGGCTAGATGGGACCAAACGTGTTCAGCTTGTAGGGAAAGCCTTTGACCAATGGCCAATATGCTTGTGCTTGTGCGAGGGTTAGGCAGGCACTTGCCAACACAGGGTCTTTACCTTACCATAAGCTGTCCCTTTGGGCTGAAGCAGGCGGCGTGTGTGGATCACAGCCTGGGAAGCAGGGCCTCAGGGGAGTCTGCCAACAGACTGCCCTCCAGTAGAGCCAGCTGAGAAAAGGTGGCAAGGCTGCTGGAACCCGCTTACAACGAAATGTTTCTCTTCAGCAGAGGAGGTTTTGCTGCCACACGTCAGCAGCTCCTCTCCCTCAGAGTGCTGTTCCTAGGTAGACTAGGAAAAGCCACCACGTTCCCCAGCTTAGAAGAGGCTCTTCTCCTAGTTGGTTTCATCCGTGAGAGAGCCAGAAGGGCTGATCTCCACCAGTCGGGCTACACAGCCTGAGTCCTTGGGGCAGGGCACTCCTGAGCCAATGTGCCACCTAAGGAATGCAAGCCAAGTTTCCTTGCCACAGGAAAGCACACCGAGGCCTGGTGTTTTCTCTATGAAATTGACGTGGGCTTGAAGGGTGAGGCCTTTACTACATTGTGTACGGAGGTACTCGATTTGGGCTGCCTGGTGAAACAACCTGCGCTCACCAGCACCCTGAGTACCTTTCCTGAACTTTGATTCCTAGCTAGGTCAACTCGGCCTTCGGAGGCTAGATGGGACCAAACGTGTTCAGCTTGTGGGGAAAGCCTTTGACCAATGGCCAATATGCTTGTGCTTGTGCGAGGGTTAGGCAGGCACTTGACAACACAGGGTTTTTACCTTACCATAAGCTGTCCCTTTCGGCTGAAGCAGGCGGCGTGTGTGGATCACAGCCTGGGAAGCAGGGCCTCAGGGGAGTCTGCCAACAGACTGCCCTCCAGTATAGCCAGCTGAGAAAAGGTGGCAAGGCTGATGGAACCTGCTTACAACGAAATGTTTCTCTTCAGCAGAGGAGATTTTGCTACCACACGTCAGCAGCTCCTCTCCGTCAGAGTGCTGTTCCTGTGTAGACTAGGAAAAGCCACCACGTTCCCCAGCTTAGAAGAGGCTCTTTTCCTAGTTGGTTTCATCCAAGAGAGAGCCAGAAGGGCTGATCTCAACCAGTCGGGCTGCACAGCCTGAGTCCTTGGGGCAGGGCAGTCCTGAGCCAATGTGCCACCTAAGGAATGCAAGCCAAGTTTCCTTGCCACAGGAAAGCACACCGAGGCCTGGTGTTTTCTCTATGAAATTGACGTGGGCTTGAAGGGTGAGGCCTTTACTACATTGTGGAAAAGCTCGGGGTTACGGCTCTCTTTCTCCCTCTCTCGGTCCCATAACCTGGGCTCAGCCTTGAGGGAATGCAGAGTGGCAGAGACTGCCTCTCTGCCGGACTCAGAAGGCTTCTTCCCTTTAGGGCAATGCCGTTTGTGTCTTACTTCGTGGAGGAGGAATGAGGGCGCCCAGAGATATTCTGACATGAAATACCTAACGACAGAGGATCTGGAGGAGCCGGTTTCTCGGTGGAAGGAGCCCAAAAGCCTGCATTGCTAAGGTCTCTTTGAGAGCTGCCAGACACTCTGCCGTCCTAGGCCTAAGAATTGGACATTGTGACGGCATGGCAACACTTGGAATCCTAGGACCCAGTGGAAGCGCACCTCGCAAACTGGATGGAAGAAGCTTCCAAGCACAGTGTTCTTTCATGTCCCAAAGAGAACGCTAGTGTCTGAGGCTGGTAGCCTTGTTGCTAGAGAGAACTGGCATCCCCGTGGGCCTGTTGGCTACTTTCCTCTTTCCGACCCTCTCAGGAAACTCCTCCAGAAAGCCTTTAGGACCCGCTTAGAGAGAACAGCTGCGAAGTGGATGCACAGAACATTAACCTAGCTCCCAGCCCAGGGTCCCAAACATCCATCTTTCTCTGGAGGGTACGTACCCCACCCAGGGATTCAAGCACGGAGTTTGCCTTGTACAACTTACACAGGAAATTGGGAGGAGATGTAGGGCCACTCTACTTGCGATCACACTACGTGGCCCGGAGAAGTTATCATGCAGCAGAACTCAACCCCCTTCCTCTACACGTGTGTACCCCAAAGAAGCGCTGGACAGTGGGTGTTCTCAGGCCAAGAGCAGTCCTTGTTCTGGGCTGCACCTGCTCTGTGGTTCAAAGTTTCTCTGACTCTGCTCCTTCGGAAGCATTTCAGAGCTGACGCTATCCCTGGGCTGCCAAAGCAAAGAGGACAAGAGGCCTCTCACACTGAAGGCATGGGCTTGTTTCCCGTGAAGAAAGTGTAAGTCGCCCCTCCCAGGCCTGAGGCGTGTAAGAAGACACCATTTGCTCTGCGCAAGGAAAATGCAAGTAGGTGTACTCGATTTGGGCTGCCTGGTGAAACAACCTGCGCTCACCAGCACCCTGAGTACCTTTCCTGCACTTTGATTCCTAGCTAGGTGAACTCGGCCTTCGGAGGCTAGATGGGACCAAACGTGTTCAGCTTGTAGGGAAAGCCTTTGACCAATGGCCAATATGCTTGTGCTTGTGCGAGGGTTAGGCAGGCACTTGCCAACACAGGGTCTTTACCTTACCATAAGCTGTCCCTTTGGGCTGAAGCAGGCGGCGTGTGTGGATCACAGCCTGGGAAGCAGGGCCTCAGGGGAGTCTGCCAACAGACTGCCCTCCAGTAGAGCCAGCTGAGAAAAGGTGGCAAGGCTGATGGAACCCGCTTACAACGAAATGTTTCTCTTCAGCAGAGGAGGTTTTGCTGCCACACGTCAGCAGCTCCTCTCCCTCAGAGTGCTGTTCCTAGGTAGACTAGGAAAAGCCACCATGTTCCTCAGCTTAGAAGAGGCTCTTCTCCTAGTTGGTTTCATCCGTGAGAGAGCCAGAAGGGCTGATCTCCACCAGTCGGGCTACACAGCCTGAGTCCTTGGGGTGGGGCAGTCCTGAGCCAATGTGCCACCTAAGGAATGCAAGCCAAGTTTCCTTGCCACAGGAAAGCACACCGAGGCCTGGTGTTTTCTCTATGAAATTGACGTGGGCTTGAAGGGTGAGGCCTTTACTACATTGTGTACGGAGGTACTCGATATGGGCTGCCTGGTGAAACAACCTGCGCTCACCAGCACCCTGAGTACCTTTCCTGAACTTTGATTCCTAGCTAGGTCAACTCGGCCTTCGGAGGCTAGATGGGACCAAACGTGTTCAGCTTGTGGGGAAAGCCTTTGACCAATGGCCAATATGCTTGTGCTTGTGCGAGGGTTAGGCAGGCACTTGACAACACAGGGTTTTTACCTTACCATAAGCTGTCCCTTTGGGCTGAAGCAGGCGGCGTGTGTGGATCACAGCCTGGGAAGCAGGGCCTCAGGGGAGTCTGCCAACAGACTGCCCTCCAGTATAGCCAGCTGAGAAAAGGTGGCAAGGCTGATGGAACCTGCTTACAACGAAATGTTTCTCTTCAGCAGAGGAGATTTTGCTACCACACGTCAGCAGCTCCTCTCCGTCAGAGTGCTGTTCCTGTGTAGACTAGGAAAAGCCACCACGTTCCCCAGCTTAGAAGAGGCTCTTTTCCTACTTGGTTTCATCCGTGAGAGAGCCAGAAGGGCTGATCTCAACCAGTCGGGCTGCACAGCCTGAGTCCTTGGGGCAGGGCAGTCCTGAGCCAATGTGCCACCTAAGGAATGCAAGCCAAGTTTCCTTGCCACAGGAAAGCACACCGAGGCCTGGTGTTTTCTCTATGAAATTGACGTGGGCTTGAAGGGTGAGGCCTTTACTACATTGTGGAAAAGCTCGGGGTTACGGCTCTCTTTCTCCCTCTCTCGGTCCCATAACCTGGGCTCAGCCTTGAGGGAATGCTGAGTGGCAGAGACTGCCTCTCTGCCGGACTCAGAAGGCTTCTTCCCTTTAGGGCAATGCCGTTTGTGTCTTACTTCGTGGAGGAGGAATGAGGGCGCCCAGAGATATTCTGACTTGAAATACCTAACGACAGAGGATCTGGAGGAGCCGGTTTCTCGGTGGAAGGAGCCCAAAAGCCTGCATTGCTAAGGTCTCTTTGAGAGCTGCCAGACATTCTGCCGTCCTAGGCCTAAGAATTGGACATTGTGACGGCATGGCAACACTTGGAATCCTAAGACCCAGTGGAAGCGCACCTCGCAAACTGGATGGAAGAAGCTTCCAAGCACAGTGTTCTTTCATGTCCCAAAGAGAACGCTAGTGTCTGAGGCTGGTAGCCTTGTTGCTAGAGAGAACTGGCATCCCCGTGGGCCTGTTGGCTACTTTCCTCTTTCCGACCCTCTCAGGAAACTCCTCCAGAAAGCCTTTAGGACCCGCTTAGAGAGAACAGCTGCGAAGTGGATGCACAGAACATTAACCTAGCTCCCAGCCCAGGGTCCCAAACATCCATCTTTCTCTGGAGGGTACGTACCCCACCCAGGGATTCAAGCACGGAGTTTGCCTTGTACAACTTACACAGGAAATTGGGAGGAGATGTAGGGCCACTCTACTTGCGATCACACTACGTGGCCCGGAGAAGTTATCAGGCAGCAGAATTCAACCCCCTTCCTCTACACGTGTGTACCCCAAAGAAGCGCTGGACAGTGGGTGTTCTCAGGCCAAGAGCAGTCCTTGTTCTGGGCTGCACCTGCTCTGTGGTTCAAAGTTTCTCTGACTCTGCTCCTTCGGAAGCATTTCAGAGCTGACGCTATCCCTGGGCTGCCAAAGCAAAGAGGACAAGAGGCCTCTCACACTGAAGGCAGGGGCTTGTTTCCCCTGAAGAAAGTGTAAGTCGCCCCTCCCAGGCCTGAGGCGTGTAAGAAGACACCATTTGCTCTGCGCAAGGAAAATGCAAGTAGGTGTACTCGATTTGGGCTGCCTGGTGAAACAACCTGCGCTCACCAGCACCCTGAGTACCTTTCCTGCACTTTGATTCCTAGCTGGGTGAACTCGGCCTTCGGAGGCTAGATGGGACCAAACGTGTTCAGCTTGTAGGGAAAGCCTTTGACCAATGGCCAATATGCTTGTGCTTGTGCGAGGGTTAGGCAGGCACTTGCCAACACAGGGTCTTTACCTTACCATAAGCTGTCCCTTTGGGCTGAAGCAGGCGGCGTGTGTGGATCACAGCCTGGGAAGCAGGGCCTCAGGGGAGTCTGCCAACAGACTGCCCTCCAGTAGAGCCAGCTGAGAAAAGGTGGCAAGGCTGATGGAACCCGCTTACAACGAAATGTTTCTCTTCAGCAGAGGAGGTTTTGCTGCCACACGTCAGCAGCTCCTCTCCCTCAGAGTGCTGTTCCTAGGTAGACTAGGAAAAGCCACCACGTTCCCCAGCTTAGAAGAGGCTCTTCTCCTAGTTGGTTTCATCCGTGAGAGAGCCAGAAGGGCTGATCTCCACCAGTCGGGCTACAGAGCCTGAGTCCTTGGGGCAGGGCAGTCCTGAGCCAATGTGCCACCTAAGGAATGCAAGCCAAGTTTCCTTGCCACAGGAAAGCACACCGAGGCCTGGTGTTTTCTCTATGAAATTGACGTGGGCTTGAAGGGTGAGGCCTTTACTACATTGTGTACGGAGGTACTCGATTTGGGCTGCCTGGTGAAACAACCTGCGCTCACCAGCACCCTGAGTACCTTTCCTGAACTTTGATTCCTAGCTAGGTCAACTCGGCCTTCGGAGGCTAGATGGGACCAAACGTGTTCAGCTTGTGGGGAAAGCCTTTGACCAATGGCCAATATGCTTGTGCTTGTGCGAGGGTTAGGCAGGCACTTGACAACACAGGGTTTTTACCTTACCATAAGCTGTCCCTTTGGGCTGAAGCAGGCGGCGTGTGTGGATCACAGCCTGGGAAGCAGGGCCTCAGGGGAGTCTGCCAACAGACTGCCCTCCAGTAGAGCCAGCTGAGAAAAGGTGGCAAGGCTGATGTAACCCGCTTACAGCGAAATGTTTCTCTTCAGCAGAGGAGGTTTTGCTGCCACACGTCAGCAGCTCCTCTCCCTCAGAGTGCTGTTCCTAGGTAGACTAGGAAAAGCCACCACGTTCCCCAGCTTAGAAGAGGCTCTTCTCCTAGTTGGTTTCATCCGTGAGAGAGCCAGAAGGGCTGATCTCCACCAGTCGGGCTACACAGCCTGAGTCCTTGGGGTGGGGCAGTCCTGAGCCAATGTGCCACCTAAGGAATGCAAGCCAAGTTTCCTTGCCACAGGAAAGCACACCGAGGCCTGGTGTTTTCTCTATGAAATTGACGTGGGCTTGAAGGGTGAGGCCTTTACTACATTGTGTACGGAGGTACTCGATTTGGGCTGCCTGGTGAAACAACCTGCGCTCACCAGCACCCTGAGTACCTTTCCTGAACTTTGATTCCTAGCTAGGTCAACTCGGCCTTCGGAGGCTAGATGGGACCAAACGTGTTCAGCTTGTGGGGAAAGCCTTTGACCAATGGCCAATATGCTTGTGCTTGTGCGAGGGTTAGGCAGGCACTTGCCAACACAGGGTTTTTACCTTACCATAAGCTGTCCCTTTGGGCTGAAGCAGGCGGCGTGTGTGGATCACAGCCTGGGAAGCAGGGCCTCAGGGGAGTCTGCCAACAGACTGCCCTCCAGTATAGCCAGCTGAGAAAAGGTGGCAAGGCTGATGGAACCCGCTTACAACGAAATGTTTCTCTTCAGCAGAGGAGATTTTGCTACCACACGTCAGCAGCTCCTCTCCGTCAGAGTGCTGTTCCTGTGTAGACTAGGAAAAGCCACCACGTTCCCCAGCTTAGAAGAGGCTCTTTTCCTAGTTGGTTTCATCCGTGAGAGAGCCAGAAGGGCTGATCTCAACCAGTCGGGCTGCAAAGCCTGAGTCCTTGGGGCAGGGCAGTCCTGAGCCAATGTGCCACCTATGGAATGCAAGCTAAGTTTCCTTGCCACAGGAAAGCACACCGAGGCCTGGTGTTTTCTCTATGAAATTGACGTGGGCTTGAAGGGTGAGGCCTTTACTACATTGTGGAAAAGCTCGGGGTTACGGCTCTCTTTCTCCCTCTCTCGGTCCCATAACCTGGGCTCAGCCTTGAGGGAATGCAGAGTGGCAGAGACTGCCTCTCTGCCGGACTCAGAAGGCTTCTTCCCTTTAGGGCAATGCCGTTTGTGTCTTACTTCGTGGAGGAGGAATGAGGGCGCCCAGAGATATTCTGACATGAAATACCTAACGACAGAGGATCTGGAGGAGCCGGTTTCTCGGTGGAAGGAGCCCAAAAGCCTGCATTGCTAAGGTCTCTTTGAGAGCTGCCAGACACTCTGCCGTCCTAGGCCTAAGAATTGGACATTGTGACGGCATGGCAACACTTGGAATCCTAGGACCCAGTGGAAGCGCACCTCGCAAACTGGATGGAAGAAGCTTCCAAGCACAGTGTTCTTTCATGTCCCAAAGAGAACGCTAGTGTCTGAGGCTGGTAGCCTTGTTGCTAGAGAGAACTGGCATCCCCGTGGGCCTGTTGGCTACTTTCCTCTTTCCGACCCTCTCAGGAAACTCCTCCAGAAAGCCTTTAGGACCCGCTTAGAGAGAACAGCTGCGAAGTGGATGCACAGAACATTAACCTAGCTCCCAGCCCAGGGTCCCAAACATCCATCTTTCTCTGGAGGGTACGTACCCCACCCAGGGATTCAAGCACGGAGTTTGCCTTGTACAACTTACACAGGAAATTGGGAGGAGATGTAGGGCCACTCTACTTGCGATCACACTACGTGGCCCGGAGAAGTTATCACGCAGCAGAATTCAACCCCCTTCCTCTACACGTGTGTACCCCAAAGAAGCGCTGGACAGTGGGTGTTCTCAGGCCAAGAGCAGTCCTTGTTCTGGGCTGCACCTGCTCTGTGGTTCAAAGTTTCTCTGACTCTGCTCCTTCGGAAGCATTTCAGAGCTGACGCTATCCCTGGGCTGCCAAAGCAAAGAGGACAAGAGGCCTCTCACACTGAAGGCATGGGCTTGTTTCCCCTGAAGAAACTGTAAGTCGCCCCTCCCAGGCCTGAGGCGTGTAAGAAGACGCCATTTGCTCTGCGCAAGGAAAATGCAAGTAGGTGTACTCGATTTGGGCTGCCTGGTGAAACAACCTGCGCTCACCAGCACCCTGAGTACCTTTCCTGAACTTTGATTCCTAGCTAGGTGAACTCGGCCTTCGGAGGCTAGATGGGACCAAACGTGTTCAGCTTGTAGGGAAAGCCTTTGACCAATGGCCAATATGCTTGTGCTTGTGCGAGGGTTAGGCAGGCACTTGCCAACACAGGGTCTTTACCTTACCATAAGCTGTCCCTTTGGGCTGAAGCAGGCGGCGTGTGTGGATCACAGCCTGGGAAGCAGGGCCTCAGGGGAGTCTGCCAACAGACTGCCCTCCAGTATAGCCAGCTGAGAAAAGGTGGCAAGGCTGATGGAACCCGCTTACAACGAAATGTTTCTCTTCAGCAGAGGAGATTTTCCTACCACACGTCAGCAGCTCCTCTCCGTCAGAGTGCTGTTCCTGTGTAGACTAGGAAAAGCCACCACGTTCCCCAGCTTAGAAGAGGCTCTTTTCCTAGTTGGTTTCATCCGTGAGAGAGCCAGAAGGGCTGATCTCAACCAGTCGGGCTGCACAGCCTGAGTCCTTGGGGCAGGGCAGTCCTGAGCCAATGTGCCACCTAAGGAATGCAAGCCAAGTTTCCTTG
The DNA here is from genome assembly GCF_028564815.1 of Eubalaena glacialis. Taxonomy (NCBI): domain Eukaryota; kingdom Metazoa; phylum Chordata; class Mammalia; order Artiodactyla; family Balaenidae; genus Eubalaena; species Eubalaena glacialis. The sequence continues at coordinate 46,460,146 of NC_083733.1, read as the reverse complement.
CCACAGGAAAGCACACCGAGGCCTGGTGTTTTCTCTATGAAATTGACGTGGGCTTGAAGGGTGAGGCCTTTACTACATTGTGGAAAAGCTCGGGGTTACGGCTCTCTTTCTCCCTCTCTCGGTCCCATAACCTGGGCTCAGCCTTGAGGGAATGCAGAGTGGCAGAGACTGCCTCTCTGCCGGACTCAGAAGGCTTCTTCCCTTTAGGGCAATGCCGTTTGTGTCTTACTTCGTGGAGGAGGAATGAGGGCGCCCAGAGATATTCTGACATGAAATACCTAACGACAGAGGATCTGGAGGAGCCGGTTTCTCGGTGGAAGGAGCCCAAAAGCCTGCATTGCTAAGGTCTCTTTGAGAGCTGCCAGACACTCTGCCGTCCTAGGCCTAAGAATTGGACATTGTGACGGCATGGCAACACTTGGAATCCTAGGACCCAGTGGAAGCGCACCTCGCAAACTGGATGGAAGAAGCTTCCAAGCACAGTGTTCTTTCATGTCCCAAAGAGAACGCTAGTGTCTGAGGCTGGTAGCCTTGTTGCTAGAGAGAACTGGCATCCCCGTGGGCCTGTTGGCTACTTTCCTCTTTCCGACCCTCTCAGGAAACTCCTCCAGAAAGCCTTTAGGACCCGCTTAGAGAGAACAGCTGCGAAGTGGATGCACAGAACATTAACCTAGCTCCCAGCCCAGGGTCCCAAACATCCATCTTTCTCTGGAGGGTACGTACCCCACCCAGGGATTCAAGCACGGAGTTTGCCTTGTACAACTTACACAGGAAATTGGGAGGAGATGTAGGGCCACTCTACTTGCGATCACACTACGTGGCCCGGAGAAGTTATCACGCAGCAGAATTCAACCCCCTTCCTCTACACGTGTGTACCCCAAAGAAGCGCTGGACAGTGGGTGTTCTCAGGCCAAGAGCAGTCCTTGTTCTGGGCTGCACCTGCTCTGTGGTTCAAAGTTTCTCTGACTCTGCTCCTTCGGAAGCATTTCAGAGCTGACGCTATCCCTGGGCTGCCAAAGCAAAGAGGACAAGAGGCCTCTCACACTGAAGGCATGGGCTTGTTTCCCCTGAAGAAAGTGTAAGTCGCCCCTCCCAGGCCTGAGGCGTGTAAGAAGACACCATTTGCTCTGCGCAAGGAAAATGCAAGTAGGTGTACTCGATTTGGGCTGCCTGGTGAAACAACCTGCGCTCACCAGCACCCTGAGTACCTTTCCTGCACTTTGATTCCTAGCTGGGTGAACTCGGCCTTCGGAGGCTAGATGGGACCAAACGTGTTCAGCTTGTAGGGAAAGCCTTTGACCAATGGCCAATATGCTTGTGCTTGTGCGAGGGTTAGGCAGGCACTTGCCAACACAGGGTCTTTACCTTACCATAAGCTGTCCCTTTGGGCTGAAGCAGGCGGCGTGTGTGGATCACAGCCTGGGAAGCAGGGCCTCAGGGGAGTCTGCCAACAGACTGCCCTCCAGTAGAGCCAGCTGAGAAAAGGTGGCAAGGCTGATGGAACCCGCTTACAACGAAATGTTTCTCTTCAGCAGATGAGGTTTTGCTGCCACACGTCAGCAGCTCCTCTCCCTCAGAGTGCTGTTCCTAGGTAGACTAGGAAAAGCCACCACGTTCCCCAGCTTGGAAGAGGCTCTTCTCCTAGTTGGTTTCATCCGTGAGAGAGCCAGAAGGGCTGATCTCAACCAGTCGGGCTGCACAGCCTGAGTCCTTGGGGCAGGACAGTCCTGAGCCAATGTGCCACCTAAGGAATGCAAGCCAAGTTTCCTTGCCACAGGAAAGCACACCGAGGCCTGGTGTTTTCTCTATGAAATTGACGTGGGTTTGAAGGGTGAGGCCTTTACTACATTGTGTACGGAGGTACTCGATTTGGGCTGCCTGGTGAAACAACCTGCGCTCACTAGCACCCTGAGTACCTTTCCTGAACTTTGATTCCTAGCTAGGTCAACTCGGCCTTCGGAGGCTAGATGGGACCAAACGTGTTCAGCTTGTGGGGAAAGCCTTTGACCAATGGCCAATATGCTTGTGCTTGTGCGAGGGTTAGGCAGGCACTTGACAACACAGGGTTTTTACCTTACCATAAGCTGTCCCTTTGGGCTGAAGCAGGCGGCGTGTGTGGATCACAGCCTGGGAAGCAGGGCCTCAGGGGAGTCTGCCAACAGACTGCCCTCCAGTATAGCCAGCTGAGAAAAGGTGGCAAGGCTGATGGAACCTGCTTACAACGAAATGTTTCTCTTCAGCAGAGGAGGTTTTGCTACCACACGTCAGCAGCTCCTCTCCGTCAGAGTGCTGTTCCTGTGTAGACTAGGAAAAGCCACCACGTTCCCCAGCTTAGAAGAGGCTCTTTTCCTAGTTGGTTTCATCCGTGAGAGAGCCAGAAGGGCTGATCTCAACCAGTCGGGCTGCACAGCCTGAGTCCTTGGGGCAGGGCAGTCCTGAGCCAATGTGCCACCTAAGGAATGCAAGCCAAGTTTCCTTGCCACAGGAAAGCACACCGAGGCCTGGTGTTTTCTCTATGAAATTGACGTGGGCTTGAAGGGTGAGGCCTTTACTACATTGTGGAAAAGCTCGGGGTTACGGCTCTCTTTCTCCCTCTCTCGGTCCCATAACCTGGGCTCAGCCTTGAGGGAATGCTGAGTGGCAGAGACTGCCTCTCTGCCGGACTCAGAAGGCTTCTTCCCTTTAGGGCAATGCCGTTTGTGTCTTACTTCGTGGAGGAGGAATGTGGGCGCCCAGAGATATTCTGACATGAAATACCTAACGACAGAGGATCTGGAGGAGCCGGTTTCTCGGTGGAAGGAGCCCAAAAGCCTGCATTGCTAAGGTCTCTTTGAGAGCTGCCAGACACTCTGCCGTCCTAGGCCTAAGAATTGGACATTGTGACGGCATGGCAACACTTGGAATCCTAGGACCCAGTGGAAGCGCACCTCGCAAACTGGATGGAAGAAGCTTCCAAGCACAGTGTTCTTTCATGTCCCAAAGAGAACGCTAGTGTCTGAGGCTGGTAGCCTTGTTGCTAGAGAGAACTGGCATCCCCGTGGGCCTGTTGGCTACTTTCCTCTTTCCGACCCTCTCAGGAAACTCCTCCAGAAAGCCTTTAGGACCCGCTTAGAGAGAACAGCTGTGAAGTGGATGCACAGAACATTAACCTAGCTCCCAGCCCAGGGTCCCAAACATCCATCTTTCTCTGGAGGGTACGTACCCCACCCAGGGATTCAAGCACGGAGTTTGCCTTGTACAACTTACACAGGAAATTGGGAGGAGATGTAGTGCCACTCTACTTGCGATCACACTACGTGGCCCGGAGAAGTTATCACGCAGCAGAATTCAACCCCCTTCCTCTACACGTGTGTACCCCAAAGAAGCGCTGGACAGTGGGTGTTCTCAGGCCAAGAGCAGTCCTTGTTCTGGGCTGCACCTGCTCTGTGGTTCAAAGTTTCTCTGACTCTGCTCCTTCGGAAGCATTTCAGAGCTGACGCTATCCCAGGGCTGCCAAAGCAAAGAGGACAAGAGGCCTCTCACACTGAAGGCATGGGCTTTTTTCCCCTGAAGAAAGTGTAAGTCGCCCCTCCCAGGCCTGAGGCGTGTAAGAAGACACCATTTGCTCTGCGCAAGGAAAATGCAAGTAGGTGTACTCAATTTGGGCTGCCTGGTGAAACAACCTGCGCTCACCAGCACCCTGAGTACCTTTCCTGAACTTTGATTCCTAGCTAGGTCAACTCGGCCTTCGGAGGCTAGATGGGACCAAACGTGTTCAGCTTGTGGGGAAAGCCTTTGACCAATGGCCAATATGCTTGTGCTTGTGCGAGGGTTAGGCAGGCACTTGACAACACAGGGTTTTTACCTTACCATAAGCTGTCCCTTTGGGCTGAAGCAGGCGGCGTGTGTGGATCACAGCCTGGGAAGCAGGGCCTCAGGGGAGTCTGCCAACAGACTGCCCTCCAGTATAGCCAGCTGAGAAAAGGTGGCAAGGCTGATGGAACCCGCTTACAACGAAATGTTTCTCTTCAGCAGAGGAGATTTTGCTACCACACGTCAGCAGCTCCTCTCCGTCAGAGTGCTGTTCCTGTGTAGACTAGGAAAAGCCACCACGTTCCCCAGCTTAGAAGAGGCTCTTTTCCTAGTTGGTTTCATCCGTGAGAGAGCCAGAAGGGCTGATCTCAACCAGTCGGTCTGCACAGCCTGAGTCCTTGGGGCAGGGCAGTCCTGAGCCAATGTGCCACCTAAGGAATGCAAGCCAAGTTTCCTTGCCTCAGGAAAGCACACCGAGGCCTGGTGTTTTCTCTATGAAATTGACGTGGGCTTGAAGGGTGAGGCCTTTACTACATTGTGGAAAAGCTCGGGGTTACGGCTCTCTTTCTCCCTCTCTCGGTCCCATAACCTGGGCTCAGCCTTGAGGGAATGCTGAGTGGCAGAGACTGCCTCTCTGCCGGACTCAGAAGGCTTCTTCCCTTTAGGGCAATGCCGTTTGTGTCTTACTTCGTGGAGGAGGAATGAGGGCGCCCAGAGATATTCTGACATGAAATACCTAATGACAGAGGATCTGGAGGAGCCGGTTTCTCGGTGGAAGGAGCCCAAAAGCCTGCATTGCTAAGGTCTCTTTGAGAGCTGCCAGACAATCTGCCGTCCTAGGCCTAAGAATTGGACATTGTGACGGCATGGCAACACTTGGAATCCTAGGACCCAGTGGAAGCGCACCTCGCAAACTGGATGGAAGAAGCTTCCAAGCACAGTGTTCTTTCATGTCCCAAAGAGAATGCTAGTGTCTGAGGCTGGTAGCCTTGTTGCTAGAGAGAACTGGCATCCCCGTGGGCCTGTTGGCTACTTTCCTCTTTCCGACCCTCTCAGGAAACTCCTCCAGAAAGCCTTTAGGACCCGCTTAGAGATAACAGCTGCGAAGTGGATGCACAGAACATTAACCTAGCTCCCAGCCCAGGGTCCCAAACATCCATCTTTCTCTGGAGGGTACGTACCCCACCCAGGGATTCAAGCACGGAGTTTGCCTTGTACAACTTACACAGGAAATTGGGAGGAGATGTAGGGCCACTCTACTTGAGATCACACTACGTGGCCCGGAGAAGTTATCATGCAGCAGAATTCAACCCCCTTCCTCTACACGTGTGTACCCCAAAGAAGCGCTGGACAGTGGGTGTTCTCAGTCCAAGAGCAGTCCTTGTTCTGGGCTGCACCTGCTCTGTGGTTCAAAGTTTCTCTGACTCTGCTCCTTCGGAAGCATTTCAGAGCTGACGCTATCCCTGGGCTGCCAAAGCAAAGAGGACAAGAGGCTTCTCACACTGAAGGCATGGGCTTGTTTCCCCTGAAGAAAGTGTAAGTCGCCCCTCCCAGGCCTCAGGCGTGTAAGAAGACACCATTTGCTCTGTGCAAGGAAAATGCAAGTAGGTGTACTCGATTTGGGCTGCCTGGTGAAACAACCTGCGCTCACCAGCACCCTGAGTACCTTTCCTGCACTTTGATTCCTAGCTGGGTGAACTCGGCCTTCGGAGGCTAGATGGGACCAAACGTGTTCAGCTTGTAGGGAAAGCCTTTGACCAATGGACAATATGCTTGTGCTTGTGCGAGGGTTAGGCAGGCACTTGCCAACACAGGGTCTTTACCTTACCATAAGCTGTCCCTTTGGGCTGAAGCAGGCGGCGTGTGTGGATCACAGCCTGGGAAGCAGGGCCTCAGGGGAGTCTGCCAACAGACTGCCCTCCAGTAGAGCCAGCTGAGAAAAGGTGGCAAGGCTGATGGAACCCGCTTACAACGAAATGTTTCTCTTCAGCAGAGGAGATTTTGCTACCACACGTCAGCAGCTCCTCTCCCTCAGAGTGCTGTTCCTGGGTAGACTAGGAAAAGCCACCACGTTCCCCAGCTTAGGAGAGACTCTTTTCCTAGCTGGTTTCATCCGTGAGAGAGCCAGAAGGGCTGATCTCCACCAGTCGGGCTGCACAGCCTGAGTGCTTCGGGTAGGGCAGTCCTGATCCAATGTGCCACCTTAGGAATACAAGCCAAGTGTCCTTGCCACAGGAAGGCTCACCGAGGCCTGGTGTTTTCTCTATGAAACTGACGTGGGCTTGAAGGATGAGGCCTTTACAACAATGTGTTTGGAGGTACTCGATTTGGGCTGCCTGGTGAAACAACCTGCGCTCACCAGCACCCTGAGTACCTTTCCTGAACTTTGATTCCTAGCTAGGTCAACTCGGCCTTCGGAGGCTAGATGGGACCAAACGTGTTCAGCTTGTGGGGAAAGCCTTTGACCAATGGCCAATATGCTTGTGCTTGTGCGAGGGTTAGGCAGGCACTTGACAACACAGGGTTTTTACCTTACCATAAGCTGTCCCTTTGGGCTGAAGCAGGCGGCGTGTGTGGATCACAGCCTGGGAAGCAGGGCCTCAGGGGAGTCTGCCAACAGACTGCCCTCCAGTAGAGCCAGCTGAGAAAAGGTGGCAAGGCTGATGGAACCCGCTTACAACGAAATGTTTCTCTTCAGCAGAGGAGATTTTGCTACCACACGTCAGCAGCTCCTCTCCGTCAGAGTGCTGTTCCTGTGTAGACTAGGAAAAGCCACCACGTTCCCCAGCTTAGAAGAGGCTCTTTTCCTTGTTGGTTTCATCCGTGAGAGAGCCAGAAGGGCTGATCTCCACCAGTCGGGCTGCACAGCCTGAGTCCTTGGGGCAGGGCAGTCCTGAGCCAATGTGCCACCTAAGGAATGCAAGCCAAGTTTCCTTGCCACAGGAAAGCACACCGAGGCCTGGTGTTTTCTCTATGAAATTGACGTGGGCTTGAAGGGTGAGGCCTTTACTACATTGTGGAAAAGCTCGGGGTTACGGCTCTCTTTCTCCCTCTCTCGGTCCCATAACCTGGGCTCAGCCTTGAGGGAATGCTGAGTGGCAGAGACTGCCTCTCTGCCGGACTCAGAAGGCTTCTTCCCTTTAGGGCAATGCCGTTTGTGTCTTACTTCGTGGAGGAGGAATGAGGGCGCCCAGAGATATTCTGACATGAAATACCTAACGACAGAGGATCTGGAGGAGCCGGTTTCTCGGTGGAAGGAGCCCAAAAGCCTGCATTGCTAAGGTCTCTTTGAGAGCTGCCAGACACTCTGCCGTCCTAGGCCTAAGAATTGGACATTGTGACGGCATGGCAACACTTGGAATCCTAGGACCCAGTGGAAGCGCACCTCGCAAACTGGATGGAAGAAGCTTCCAAGCACAGTGTTCTTTCATGTCCCAAAGAGAACGCTAGTGTCTGAGGCTGGTAGCCTTGTTGCTAGAGAGAACTGGCATCCCCGTGGGCCTGTTGGCTACTTTCCTCTTTCCGACCCTCTCAGGAAACTCCTCCAGAAAGCCTTTAGGACCCGCTTAGAGAGAACAGCTGCGAAGTGGATGCACAGAACATTAACCTAGCTCCCAGCCCAGGGTCCCAAACATCCATCTTTCTCTGGAGGGTACGTACCCCACCCAGGGATTCAAGCACGGAGTTTGCCTTGTACAACTTACACAGGAAATTGGGAGGAGATGTAGGGCCACTCTACTTGCGATCACACTACGTGGCCCGGAGAAGTTATCATGCAGCAGAATTCAACCCCCTTCCTCTACACGTGTGTACCCCAAAGAAGCGCTGGACAGTGGGTGTTCTCAGGCCAAGAGCAGTCCTTGTTCTGGGCTGCACCTGCTCTGTGGTTCAAAGTTTCTCTGACTCTGCTCCTTCGGAAGCATTTCAGAGCTGACGCTATCCCTGGGCTGCCAAAGCAAAGAGGACAAGAGGCCTCTCACACTGAAGGCATGGGCTTGTTTCCCCTGAAGAAAGTGTAAGTCGCCCCTCCCAGGCCTGAGGCGTGTAAGAAGACACCATTTGCTCTGCGCAAGGAAAATGCAAGTAGGTGTACTCGATTTGGGCTGCCTGGTGAAACAACCTGCGCTCACCAGCACCCTGAGTACCTTTCCTGCACTTTGATTCCTAGCTGGGTGAACTCGGCCTTCGGAGGCTAGATGGGACCAAACGTGTTCAGCTTGTAGGGAAAGCCTTTGACCAATGGCCAATATGCTTGTGCTTGTGCGAGGGTTAGGCAGGCACTTGCCAACACAGGGTCTTTACCTTACCATAAGCTGTCCCTTTGGGCTGAAGCAGGCGGCGTGTGTGGATCACAGCCTGGGAAGCAGGGCCTCAGGGGAGTCTGCCAACAGACTGCCCTCCAGTAGAGCCAGCTGAGAAAAGGTGGCAAGGCTGATGGAACCCGCTTACAACGAAATGTTTCTCTTCAGCAGAGGAGGTTTTGCTGCCACACGTCAGCAGCTCCTCTCCCTCAGAGTGCTGTTCCTAGGTAGATTAGGAAAAGCCACCACGTTCCCCAGCTTAGAAGAGGCTCTTCTCCTAGTTGGTTTCATCCGTGAGAGAGCCAGAAGGGCTGATCTCAACCAGTCGGGCTACACAGCCTGAGTCCTTGGGGCGGGGCAGTCCTGAGCCAATGTGCCACCTAAGGAATGCAAGCCAAGTTTCCTTGCCACAGGAAAGCACACCGAGGCCTGGTGTTTTCTCTATGAAATTGACGTGGGCTTGAAGGGTGAGGCCTTTACTACATTGTGTACGGAGGTACTCGATTTGGGCTGCCTGGTGAAACAACCTGCGCTCACCAGCACCCTGAGTACCTTTCCTGAACATTGATTCCTAGCTAGGTCAACTCGGCCTTCGGAGGCTAGATGGGACCAAACGTGTTCAGCTTGTGGGGAAAGCCTTTGACCAATGGCCAATATGCTTGTGCTTGTGCGAGGGTTAGGCAGGCACTTGACAACACAGGGTTTTTACCTTACCATAAGCTGTCCCTTTGGGCTGAAGCAGGCGGCGTGTGTGGATCACAGCCTGGGAAGCAGGGCCTCAGGGGAGTCTGCCAACAGACTGCCCTCCAGTATAGCCAGCTGAGAAAAGGTGGCAAGGCTGATGGAACCCGCTTACAACGAAATGTTTCTCTTCAGCAGAGGAGATTTTGCTACCACACGTCAGCAGCTCCTCTCCCTCAGAGTGCTGTTCCTAGGTAGACTAGGAAAAGCCACCACGTTCCCCAGCTTAGAAGAGGCTCTTCTCCTAGTTGGTTTCATCCGTGAGAGAGCCAGAAGGGCTGATCTCCACCAGTCGGGCTACACAGCCTGAGTCCTTGGGGCGGGGCAGTCCTGAGCCAATGTGCCACCTAAGGAATGCAAGCCAAGTTTCCTTGCCACAGGAAAGCACACCGAGGCCTGGTGTTTTCTCTATGAAATTGACGTGGGCTTGAAGGGTGAGGCCTTTACTACATTGTGTACGGAGGTACTCGATTTGGGCTGCCTGGTGAAACAACCTGCGCTCACCAGCACCCTGAGTACCTTTCCTGAACTTTGATTCCTAGCTAGGTCAACTCGGCCTTGGGAGGCTAGATGGGACCAAACGTGTTCAGCTTGTGGGGAAAGCCTTTGACCAATGGCCAATATGCTTGTGCTTGTGCGAGGGTTAGGCAGGCACTTGACAACACAGGGTTTTTACCTTACCATAAGCTGTCCCTTTGGGCTGAAGCAGGCGGCGTGTGTGGATCACAGCCTGGGAAGCAGGGCCTCAGGGGAGTCTGCCAACAGACTGCCCTCCAGTATAGCCAGCTGAGAAAAGGTGGCAAGGCTGATGGAACCCGCTTACAACGAAATGTTTCTCTTCAGCAGAGGAGGTTTTGCTGCAACACGTCAGCAGCTCCTCTCCCTCAGAGTGCTGTTCCTAGGTAGACTAGGAAAAGCCACCACGTTCCCCAGCTTAGAAGAGGCTCTTTTCCTACTTGGTTTCATCCGTGAGAGAGCCAGAAGGGCTGATCTCAACCAGTCGGTCTGCACAGCCTGAGTCCTTGGGGCAGGGCAGTCCTGAGCCAATGTGCCACCTAAGGAATGCAAGCCAAGTTTCCTTGCCACAGGAAAGCACACCGAGGCCTGGTGTTTTCTCTATGAAATTGACGTGGGCTTGAAGGGTGAGGCCTTTACTACATTGTGGAAAAGCTCGGGGTTACGGCTCTCTTTCTCCCTCTCTCGGTCCCATAACCTGGGCTCAGCCTTGAGGGAATGCTGAGTGGCAGAGACTGCCTCTCTGCCGGACTCAGAAGGCTTCTTCCCTTTAGGGCAATGCCGTTTGTGTCTTACTTCGTGGAGGAGGAATGAGGGCGCCCAGAGATATTCTGACATGAAATACCTAACGACAGAGGATCTGGAGGAGCCGGTTTCTCGGTGGAAGGAGCCCAAAAGCCTGCATTGCTAAGGTCTCTTTGAGAGCTGCCAGACACTCTGCCGTCCTAGGCCTAAGAATTGGACATTGTGACGGCATGGCAACACTTGGAATCCTAGGACCCAGTGGAAGCGCACCTCGCAAACTGGATGGAAGAAGCTTCCAAGCACAGTGTTCTTTCATGTCCCAAAGAGAACGCTAGTGTCTGAGGCTGGTAGCCTTGTTGCTAGAGAGAACTGGCATCCCCGTGGGCCTGTTGGCTACTTTCCTCTTTCCGACCCTCTCAGGAAACTCCTCCAGAAAGCCTTTAGGACCCGCTTAGAGAGAACAGCTGCGAAGTGGATGCACAGAACATTAACCTAGCTCCCAGCCCAGGGTCCCAAACATCCATCTTTCTCTGGAGGGTACGTACCCCACCCAGGGATTCAAGCACGGAGTTTGCCTTGTACAACTTACACAGGAAATTGGGAGGAGATGTAGGGCCACTCTACTTGCGATCACACTACGTGGCCCGGAGAAGTTATCACGCAGCAGAATTCAACTCCCTTCCTCTACACGTGTGTACCCCAAAGAAGCGCTGGACAGTGGGTGTTCTCAGGCCAAGAGCAGTCCTTGTTCTGGGCTGCACCTGCTCTGTGGTTCAAAGTTTCTCTGACTCTGCTCCTTCGGAAGCATTTCAGAGCTGACGCTATCCCTGGGCTGCCAAAGCAAAGAGGACAAGAGGCCTCTCACACTGAAGGCATGGGCTTGTTTCCCCTGAAGAAAGTGTAAGTCGCCCCTCCCAGGCCTGAGGCGTGTAAGAAGACACCATTTGCTCTGCGTAAGGAAAATGCAAGTAGGTGTACTGGATTTGGGCTGCCTGGTGAAACAACCTGCGCTCACCAGCACCCTGAGTACCTTTCCTGCACTTTGATTCCTAGCTGGGTGAACTCGGCCTTCGGAGGATAGATGGGACCAAACGTGTTCAGCTTGTAGGGAAAGCCTTTGACCAATGGCCAATATGCTTGTGCTTGTGCGAGGGTTAGGCAGGCACTTGCCAACACAGGGTCTTTACCTTACCATAAGCTGTCCCTTTGGGCTGAAGCAGGCGGCGTGTGTGGATCACAGCCTGGGAAGCAGGGCCTCAGGGGAGTCTGCCAACAGACTGCCCTCCAGTAGAGCCAGCTGAGAAAAGGTGGCAAGGCTGATGGAACCCGCTTACAACGAAATGTTTCTCTTCAGCAGAGGAGGTTTTGCTGCCACACGTCAGCAGCTCCTCTCCCTCAGAGTGCTGTTCCTAGGTAGACTAGGAAAAGCCACCACGTTCCCCAGCTTAGAAGAGGCTCTTCTCCTAGTTGGTTTCATCCGTGAGAGAGCCAGAAGGGCTGATCTCAACCAGTCGGGCTACACAGCCTGAGTCCTTGGGGCGGGGCAGTCCTGAGCCAATGTGCCACCTAAGGAATGCAAGCCAAGTTTCCTTGCCACAGGAAAGCACACCGAGGCCTGGTGTTTTCTCTATGAAATTGACGTGGGCTTGAAGGGTGAGGCCTTTACTACATTGTGTACGGAGGTACTCGATTTGGGCTGCCTGGTGAAACAACCTGCGCTCACCAGCACCCTGAGTACCTTTCCTGAACTTTGATTCCTAGCTAGGTCAACTCGGCCTTCGGAGGCTAGATGGGACCAAACGTGTTCAGCTTGTGGGGAAAGCCTTTGACCAATGGCCAATATGCTTGTGCTTGTGCGAGGGTTAGGCAGGCACTTGACAACACAGGGTTTTTACCTTACCATAAGCTGTCCCTTTGGGCTGAAGCAGGCGGCGTGTGTGGATCACAGCCTGGGAAGCAGGGCCTCAGGGGAGTCTGCCAACAGACTGCCCTCCAGTATAGCCGGCTGAGAAAAGGTGGCAAGGCTGATGGAACCCGCTTACAACGAAATGTTTCTCTTCAGCAGAGGAGATTTTGCTACCACACGTCAGCAGCTCCTCTCCGTCAGAGTGCTGTTCCTGTGTAGACTAGGAAAAGCCACCACGTTCCCCAGCTTAGAAGAGGCTCTTTTCCTAGTTGGTTTCATCCGTGAGAGAGCCAGAAGGGCTGATCTCAACCAGTCGGGCTGCACAGCCTGAGTCCTTGGGGCAGGGCAGTCCTGAGCCAATGTGCCACCTAAGGAATGCAAGCCAAGTTTCCTTGCCACAGGAAAGCACACCGAGGCCTGGTGTTTTCTCTATGAAATTGACGTGGGCTTGAAGGGTGAGGCCTTTACTACATTGTGGAAAAGCTCGGGGTTACGGCTCTCTTTCTCCCTCTCTCGGTCCCATAACCTGGGCTCAGCCTTGAGGGAATGCAGAGTGGCAGAGACTGCCTCTCTGCCGGACTCAGAAGGCTTCTTCCCTTTAGGGCAATGCCGTTTGTGTCTTACTTCGTGGAGGAGGAATGAGGGCGCCCAGAGATATTCTGACATGAAATACCTAACGACAGAGGATCTGGAGGAGCCGGTTTCTCGGTGGAAGGAGCCCAAAAGCCTGCATTGCTAAGGTCTCTTTGAGAGCTGCCAGACACTCTGCCGTCCTAGGCCTAAGAATTGGACATTGTGACGGCATGGCAACACTTGGAATCCTAGGACCCAGTGGAAGCGCACCTCGCAAACTGGATGGAAGAAGCTTCCAAGCACAGTGTTCTTTCATGTCCCAAAGAGAACGCTAGTGTCTGAGGCTGGTAGCCTTGTTGCTAGAGAGAACTGGCATCCCCGTGGGCCTGTTGGCTACTTTCCTCTTTCCGACCCTCTCAGGAAACTCCTCCAGAAAGCCTTTAGGACCCGCTTAGAGAGAACAGCTGCGACGTGGATGCACAGAACATTAACCTAGCTCCCAGCCCAGGGTCCCAAACATCCATCTTTCTCTGGAGGGTACGTACCCCACCCAGGGATTCAAGCACGGAGTTTGCCTTGTACAACTTACACAGGAAATTGGGAGGAGATGTAGGGCCACTCTACTTGCGATCACACTACGTGGCCCGGACAAGTTATCACGCAGCAGAATTCAACCCCCTTCCTCTACACGTGTGTACCCCAAAGAAGCGCTGGACAGTGGGTGTTCTCAGGCCAAGAGCAGTCCTTGTTCTGGGCTGCACCTGCTCTGTGGTTCAAAGTTTCTCTGACTCTGCTCCTTCGGAAGCATTTCAGAGCTGACGCTATCCCTGGGCTGCCAAAGCAAAGAGGACAAGAGGCCTCTCACACTGAAGGCATGGGCTTGTTTCCCCTGAAGAAAGTGTAAGTCGCCCCTCCCAGGCCTGAGGCGTGTAAGAAGACACCATTTGCTCTGCGCAAGGAAAATGCAAGTAGGTGTACTCGATTTGGGCTGCCTGGTGAAACAACCTGCGCTCACCAGCACCCTGAGTACCTTTCCTGAACTTTGATTCCTAGCTAGGTGAACTCGGCCTTCGGAGGCTAGATGGGACCAAACGTGTTCAGCTTGTAGGGAAAGCCTTTGACCAATGGCCAATATGCTTGTGCTTGTGCGAGGGTTAGGCAGGCACTTGCCAACACAGGGTCTTTACCTTACCATAAGCTGTCCCTTTGGGCTGAAGCAGGCGGCGTGTGTGGATCACAGCCTGGGAAGCAGGGCCTCAGGGGAGTCTGCCAACAGACTGCCCTCCAGTAGAGCCAGCTGAGAAAAGGTGGCAAGGCTGATGGAACCCGCTTACAACGAAATGTTTCTCTTCAGCAGAGGAGGTTTTGCTGCCACACGTCAGCAGCTCCTCTCCCTCAGAGTGCTGTTCCTGTGTAGACTAGGAAAAGCCACCACGTTCCCCAGCTTAGAAGAGGCTCTTTTCCTACTTGGTTTCATCCGTGAGAGAGCCAGAAGGGCTGATCTCCACCAGTCGGGCTGCACAGCCTGAGTCCTTGGGGCAGGGCAGTCCTGAGCCAATGTGCCACCTAAGGAATGCAAGCCAAGTTTCCTTGCCACAGGAAAGCACACCGAGGCCTGGTGTTTTCTCTATGAAATTGACGTGGGCTTGAAGGGTGAGGCCTTTACTACATTGTGTACGGAGGTACTCGATTTGGGCTGCCTGGTGAAACAACCTGCGCTCACCAGCACCCTGAGTACCTTTCCTGAACTTTGATTCCTAGCTAGGTCAACTCGGCCTTCGGAGGCTAGATGGGACCAAACGTGTTCAGCTTGTGGGGAAAGCCTTTGACCAATGGCCAATATGCTTGTGCTTGTGCGAGGGTTAGGCAGGCACTTGACAACACAGGGTTTTTACCTTACCATAAGCTGTCCCTTTGGGCTGAAGCAGGCGGCGTGTGTGGATCACAGCCTGGGAAGCAGGGCCTCAGGGGAGTCTGCCAACAGACTGCCCTCCAGTATAGCCAGCTGAGAAAAGGTGGCAAGGCTGATGGAACCCGCTTACAACGAAATGTTTCTCTTCAGCAGAGGAGATTTTGCTACCACACGTCAGCAGCTCCTCTCCGTCAGAGTGCTGTTCCTGTGTAGACTAGGAAAAGCCACCACGTTCCCCAGCTTAGAAGAGGCTCTTTTCCTACTTGGTTTCATCCGTGAGAGAGCCAGAAGGGCTGATCTCAACCAGTCGGGCTGCACAGCCTGAGTCCTTGGGGCAGGGCAGTCCTGAGCCAATGTGCCACCTAAGGAATGCAAGCCAAGTTTCCTTGCCACAGGAAAGCACACCGAGGCCTGGTGTTTTCTCTATGAAATTGACGTGGGCTTGAAGGGTGAGGCCTTTACTACATTGTGGAAAAGCTCGGGGTTACGGCTCTCTTTCTCCCTCTCTCGGTCCCATAACCTGGGCTCAGCCTTGAGGGAATGCTGAGTGGCAGAGACTGCCTCTCTGCCGGACTCAGAAGGCTTCTTCCCTTTAGGGCAATGCCGTTTGTGTCTTACTTCGTGGAGGAGGAATGAGGGCGCCCAGAGATATTCTGACATGAAATACCTAACGACAGAGGATCTGGAGGAGCCGGTTTCTCGGTGGAAGGAGCCCAAAAGCCTGCATTGCTAAGGTCTCTTTGAGAGCTGCCAGACACTCTGCCGTCCTAGGCCTAAGAATTGGACATTGTGACGGCATGGCAACACTTGGAATCCTAGGACCCAGTGGAAGCGCACCTCGCAAACTGGATGGAAGAAGCTTCCAAGCACAGTGTTCTTTCATGTCCCAAAGAGAACGCTAGTGTCTGAGGCTGGTAGCCTTGTTGCTAGAGAGAACTGGCATCCCCGTGGGCCTGTTGGCTACTTTCCTCTTTCCGACCCTCTCAGGAAACTCCTCCAGAAAGCCTTTAGGACCCGCTTAGAGAGAACAGCTGCGAAGTGGATGCACAGAACATTAACCTAGCTCCCAGCCCAGGGTCCCAAACATCCATCTTTCTCTGGAGGGTACGTACCCCACCCAGGGATTCAAGCACGGAGTTTGCCTTGTACAACTTACACAGGAAATTGGGAGGAGATGTAGGGCCACTCTACTTGCGATCACACTACGTGGCCCGGAGAAGTTATCAGGCAGCAGAATTCAACCCCCTTCCTCTACACGTGTGTACCCCAAAGAAGCGCTGGACAGTGGGTGTTCTCAGGCCAAGAGCAGTCCTTGTTCTGGGCTGCACCTGCTCTGTGGTTCAAAGTTTCTCTGACTCTGCTCCTTCGGAAGCATTTCAGAGCTGACGCTATCCCTGGGCTGCCAAAGCAAAGAGGACAAGAGGCCTCTCACACTGAAGGCAGGGGCTTGTTTCCCCTGAAGAAAGTGTAAGTCGCCCCTCCCAGGCCTGAGGCGTGTAAGAAGACACCATTTGCTCTGCGCAAGGAAAATGCAAGTAGGTGTACTCGATTTGGGCTGCCTGGTGAAACAACCTGCGCTCACCAGCACCCTGAGTACCTTTCCTGCACTTTGATTCCTAGCTGGGTGAACTCGGCCTTCGGAGGCTAGATGGGACCAAACGTGTTCAGCTTGTAGGGAAAGCCTTTGACCAATGGCCAATATGCTTGTGCTTGTGCGAGGGTTAGGCAGGCACTTGCCAACACAGGGTCTTTACCTTACCATAAGCTGTCCCTTTGGGCTGAAGCAGGCGGCGTGTGTGGATCACAGCCTGGGAAGCAGGGCCTCAGGGGAGTCTGCCAACAGACTGCCCTCCAGTAGAGCCAGCTGAGAAAAGGTGGCAAGGCTGATGTAACCCGCTTACAGCGAAATGTTTCTCTTCAGCAGAGGAGGTTTTGCTGCCACACGTCAGCAGCTCCTCTCCCTCAGAGTGCTGTTCCTAGGTAGACTAGGAAAAGCCACCACGTTCCCCAGCTTAGAAGAGGCTCTTCTCCTAGTTGGTTTCATCCGTGAGAGAGCCAGAAGGGCTGATCTCCACCAGTCGGGCTACACAGCCTGAGTCCTTGGGGTGGGGCAGTCCTGAGCCAATGTGCCACCTAAGGAATGCAAGCCAAGTTTCCTTGCCACAGGAAAGCACACCGAGGCCTGGTGTTTTCTCTATGAAATTGACGTGGGCTTGAAGGGTGAGGCCTTTACTACATTGTGTACGGAGGTACTCGATTTGGGCTGCCTGGTGAAACAACCTGCGCTCACCAGCACCCTGAGTACCTTTCCTGAACTTTGATTCCTAGCTAGGTCAACTCGGCCTTCGGAGGCTAGATGGGACCAAACGTGTTCAGCTTGTGGGGAAAGCCTTTGACCAATGGCCAATATGCTTGTGCTTGTGCGAGGGTTAGGCAGGCACTTGACAACACAGGGTTTTTACCTTACCATAAGCTGTCCCTTTGGGCTGAAGCAGGCGGCGTGTGTGGATCACAGCCTGGGAAGCAGGGCCTCAGGGGAGTCTGCCAACAGACTGCCCTCCAGTATAGCCAGCTGAGAAAAGGTGGCAAGGCTGATGGAACCTGCTTACAACGAAATGTTTCTCTTCAGCAGAGGAGGTTTTGCTACCACACGTCAGCAGCTCCTCTCCGTCAGAGTGCTGTTCCTGTGTAGACTAGGAAAAGCCACCACGTTCCCCAGCTTAGAAGAGGCTCTTTTCCTAGTTGGTTTCATCCGTGAGAGAGCCAGAAGGGCTGATCTCAACCAGTCGGGCTGCACAGCCTGAGTCCTTGGGGCAGGGCAGTCCTGAGCCAATGTGCCACCTAAGGAATGCAAGCCAAGTTTCCTTGCCACAGGAAAGCACACCGAGGCCTGGTGTTTTCTCTATGAAATTGACGTGGGCTTGAAGGGTGAGGCCTTTACTACATTGTGGAAAAGCTCGGGGTTACGGCTCTCTTTCTCCCTCTCTCGGTCCCATAACCTGGGCTCAGCCTTGAGGGAATGCTGAGTGGCAGAGACTGCCTCTCTGCCGGACTCAGAAGGCTTCTTCCCTTTAGGGCAATGCCGTTTGTGTCTTACTTCGTGGAGGAGGAATGTGGGCGCCCAGAGATATTCTGACATGAAATACCTAACGACAGAGGATCTGGAGGAGCCGGTTTCTCGGTGGAAGGAGCCCAAAAGCCTGCATTGCTAAGGTCTCTTTGAGAGCTGCCAGACACTCTGCCGTCCTAGGCCTAAGAATTGGACATTGTGACGGCATGGCAACACTTGGAATCCTAGGACCCAGTGGAAGCGCACCTCGCAAACTGGATGGAAGAAGCTTCCAAGCACAGTGTTCTTTCATGTCCCAAAGAGAACGCTAGTGTCTGAGGCTGGTAGCCTTGTTGCTAGAGAGAACTGGCATCCCCGTGGGCCTGTTGGCTACTTTCCTCTTTCCGACCCTCTCAGGAAACTCCTCCAGAAAGCCTTTAGGACCCGCTTAGAGAGAACAGCTGTGAAGTGGATGCACAGAACATTAACCTAGCTCCCAGCCCAGGGTCCCAAACATCCATCTTTCTCTGGAGGGTACGTACCCCACCCAGGGATTCAAGCACGGAGTTTGCCTTGTACAACTTACACAGGAAATTGGGAGGAGATGTAGTGCCACTCTACTTGCGATCACACTACGTGGCCCGGAGAAGTTATCACGCAGCAGAATTCAACCCCCTTCCTCTACACGTGTGTACCCCAAAGAAGCGCTGGACAGTGGGTGTTCTCAGGCCAAGAGCAGTCCTTGTTCTGGGCTGCACCTGCTCTGTGGTTCAAAGTTTCTCTGACTCTGCTCCTTCGGAAGCATTTCAGAGCTGACGCTATCCCAGGGCTGCCAAAGCAAAGAGGACAAGAGGCCTCTCACACTGAAGGCATGGGCTTTTTTCCCCTGAAGAAAGTGTAAGTCGCCCCTCCCAGGCCTGAGGCGTGTAAGAAGACACCATTTGCTCTGCGCAAGGAAAATGCAAGTAGGTGTACTCAATTTGGGCTGCCTGGTGAAACAACCTGCGCTCACCAGCACCCTGAGTACCTTTCCTGAACTTTGATTCCTAGCTAGGTCAACTCGGCCTTCGGAGGCTAGATGGGACCAAACGTGTTCAGCTTGTGGGGAAAGCCTTTGACCAATGGCCAATATGCTTGTGCTTGTGCGAGGGTTAGGCAGGCACTTGACAACACAGGGTTTTTACCTTACCATAAGCTGTCCCTTTGGGCTGAAGCAGGCGGCGTGTGTGGATCACAGCCTGGGAAGCAGGGCCTCAGGGGAGTCTGCCAACAGACTGCCCTCCAGTATAGCCAGCTGAGAAAAGGTGGCAAGGCTGATGGAACCTGCTTACAACGAAATGTTTCTCTTCAGCAGAGGAGGTTTTGCTACCACACGTCAGCAGCTCCTCTCCGTCAGAGTGCTGTTCCTGTGTAGACTAGGAAAAGCCACCACGTTCCCCAGCTTAGAAGAGGCTCTTTTCCTAGTTGGTTTCATCCGTGAGAGAGCCAGAAGGGCTGATCTCAACCAGTCGGGCTGCACAGCCTGAGTCCTTGGGGCAGGGCAGTCCTGAGCCAATGTGCCACCTAAGGAATGCAAGCCAAGTTTCCTTGCCACAGGAAAGCACACCGAGGCCTGGTGTTTTCTCTATGAAATTGACGTGGGCTTGAAGGGTGAGGCCTTTACTACATTGTGGAAAAGCTCGGGGTTACAGCTCTCTTTCTCCCTCTCTCGGTCCCATAACCTGGGCTCAGCCTTGAGGGAATGCTGAGTGGCAGAGACTGCCTCTCTGCCGGACTCAGAAGGCTTCTTCCCTTTAGGGCAATGCCGTTTGTGTCTTACTTCGTGGAGGAGGAATGTGGGCGCCCAGAGATATTCTGACATGAAATACCTAACGACAGAGGATCTGGAGGAGCCGGTTTCTCGGTGGAAGGAGCCCAAAAGCCTGCATTGCTAAGGTCTCTTTGAGAGCTGCCAGACACTCTGCCGTCCTAGGCCTAAGAATTGGACATTGTGACGGCATGGCAACACTTGGAATCCTAGGACCCAGTGGAAGCGCACCTCGCAAACTGGATGGAAGAAGCTTCCAAGCACAGTGTTCTTTCATGTCCCAAAGAGAACGCTAGTGTCTGAGGCTGGTAGCCTTGTTGCTAGAGAGAACTGGCATCCCCGTGGGCCTGTTGGCTACTTTCCTCTTTCCGACCCTCTCAGGAAACTCCTCCAGAAAGCCTTTAGGACCCGCTTAGAGAGAACAGCTGTGAAGTGGATGCACAGAACATTAACCTAGCTCCCAGCCCAGGGTCCCAAACATCCATCTTTCTCTGGAGGGTACGTACCCCACCCAGGGATTCAAGCACGGAGTTTGCCTTGTACAACTTACACAGGAAATTGGGAGGAGATGTAGTGCCACTCTACTTGCGATCACACTACGTGGCCCGGAGAAGTTATCACGCAGCAGAATTCAACCCCCTTCCTCTACACGTGTGTACCCCAAAGAAGCGCTGGACAGTGGGTGTTCTCAGGCCAAGAGCAGTCCTTGTTCTGGGCTGCACCTGCTCTGTGGTTCAAAGTTTCTCTGACTCTGCTCCTTCGGAAGCATTTCAGAGCTGACGCTATCCCAGGGCTGCCAAAGCAAAGAGGACAAGAGGCCTCTCACACTGAAGGCATGGGCTTTTTTCCCCTGAAGAAAGTGTAAGTCGCCCCTCCCAGGCCTGAGGCGTGTAAGAAGACACCATTTGCTCTGCGCAAGGAAAATGCAAGTAGGTGTACTCAATTTGGGCTGCCTGGTGAAACAACCTGAGCTCACCAGCACCCTGAGTACCTTTCCTGAACTTTGATTCCTAGCTAGGTCAACTCGGCCTTCGGAGGCTAGATGGGACCAAACGTGTTCAGCTTGTGGGGAAAGCCTTTGACCAATGGCCAATATGCTTGTGCTTGTGCGAGGGTTAGGCAGGCACTTGACAACACAGGGTTTTTACCTTACCATAAGCTGTCCCTTTGGGCTGAAGCAGGCGGCGTGTGTGGATCACAGCCTGGGAAGCAGGGCCTCAGGGGAGTCTGCCAACAGACTGCCCTCCAGTATAGCCAGCTGAGAAAAGGTGGCAAGGCTGATGGAACCCGCTTACAACGAAATGTTTCTCTTCAGCAGAGGAGATTTTGCTACCACACGTCAGCAGCTCCTCTCCGTCAGAGTGCTGTTCCTGTGTAGACTAGGAAAAGCCACCACGTTCCCCAGCTTAGAAGAGGCTCTTTTCCTAGTTGGTTTCATCCGTGAGAGAGCCAGAAGGGCTGATCTCAACCAGTCGGTCTGCACAGCCTGAGTCCTTGGGGCAGGGCAGTCCTGAGCCAATGTGCCACCTAAGGAATGCAAGCCAAGTTTCCTTGCCTCAGGAAAGCACACCGAGGCCTGGTGTTTTCTCTATGAAATTGACGTGGGCTTGAAGGGTGAGGCCTTTACTACATTGTGGAAAAGCTCGGGGTTACGGCTCTCTTTCTCCCTCTCTCGGTCCCATAACCTGGGCTCAGCCTTGAGGGAATGCTGAGTGGCAGAGACTGCCTCTCTGCCGGACTCAGAAGGCTTCTTCCCTTTAGGGCAATGCCGTTTGTGTCTTACTTCGTGGAGGAGGAATGAGGGCGCCCAGAGATATTCTGACATGAAATACCTAATGACAGAGGATCTGGAGGAGCCGGTTTCTCGGTGGAAGGAGCCCAAAAGCCTGCATTGCTAAGGTCTCTTTGAGAGCTGCCAGACAATCTGCCGTCCTAGGCCTAAGAATTGGACATTGTGACGGCATGGCAACACTTGGAATCCTAGGACCCAGTGGAAGCGCACCTCGCAAACTGGATGGAAGAAGCTTCCAAGCACAGTGTTCTTTCATGTCCCAAAGAGAATGCTAGTGTCTGAGGCTGGTAGCCTTGTTGCTAGAGAGAACTGGCATCCCCGTGGGCCTGTTGGCTACTTTCCTCTTTCCGACCCTCTCAGGAAACTCCTCCAGAAAGCCTTTAGGACCCGCTTAGAGATAACAGCTGCGAAGTGGATGCACAGAACATTAACCTAGCTCCCAGCCCAGGGTCCCAAACATCCATCTTTCTCTGGAGGGTACGTACCCCACCCAGGGATTCAAGCACGGAGTTTGCCTTGTACAACTTACACAGGAAATTGGGAGGAGATGTAGGGCCACTCTACTTGAGATCACACTACGTGGCCCGGAGAAGTTATCATGCAGCAGAATTCAACCCCCTTCCTCTACACGTGTGTACCCCAAAGAAGCGCTGGACAGTGGGTGTTCTCAGTCCAAGAGCAGTCCTTGTTCTGGGCTGCACCTGCTCTGTGGTTCAAAGTTTCTCTGACTCTGCTCCTTCGGAAGCATTTCAGAGCTGACGCTATCCCTGGGCTGCCAAAGCAAAGAGGACAAGAGGCTTCTCACACTGAAGGCATGGGCTTGTTTCCCCTGAAGAAAGTGTAAGTCGCCCCTCCCAGGCCTCAGGCGTGTAAGAAGACACCATTTGCTCTGTGCAAGGAAAATGCAAGTAGGTGTACTCGATTTGGGCTGCCTGGTGAAACAACCTGCGCTCACCAGCACCCTGAGTACCTTTCCTGCACTTTGATTCCTAGCTGGGTGAACTCGGCCTTCGGAGGCTAGATGGGACCAAACGTGTTCAGCTTGTAGGGAAAGCCTTTGACCAATGGCCAATATGCTTGTGCTTGTGCGAGGGTTAGGCAGGCACTTGCCAACACAGGGTCTTTACCTTACCATAAGCTGTCCCTTTGGGCTGAAGCAGGCGGCGTGTGTGGATCACAGCCTGGGAAGCAGGGCCTCAGGGGAGTCTGCCAACAGACTGCCCTCCAGTAGAGCCAGCTGAGAAAAGGTGGCAAGGCTGATGGAACCCGCTTACAACGAAATGTTTCTCTTCAGCAGAGGAGATTTTGCTACCACACGTCAGCAGCTCCTCTCCCTCAGAGTGCTGTTCCTGGGTAGACTAGGAAAAGCCACCACGTTCCCCAGCTTAGGAGAGACTCTTTTCCTAGCTGGTTTCATCCGTGAGAGAGCCAGAAGGGCTGATCTCCACCAGTCGGGCTGCACAGCCTGAGTGCTTCGGGTAGGGCAGTCCTGATCCAATGTGCCACCTTAGGAATACAAGCCAAGTGTCCTTGCCACAGGAAGGCTCACCGAGGCCTGGTGTTTTCTCTATGAAACTGACGTGGGCTTGAAGGATGAGGCCTTTACAACAATGTGTTTGGAGGTACTCGATTTGGGCTGCCTGGTGAAACAACCTGCGCTCACCAGCACCCTGAGTACCTTTCCTGAACTTTGATTCCTAGCTAGGTCAACTCGGCCTTCGGAGGCTAGATGGGACCAAACGTGTTCAGCTTGTGGGGAAAGCCTTTGACCAATGGCCAATATGCTTGTGCTTGTGCGAGGGTTAGGCAGGCACTTGACAACACAGGGTTTTTACCTTACCATAAGCTGTCCCTTTGGGCTGAAGCAGGCGGCGTGTGTGGATCACAGCCTGGGAAGCAGGGCCTCAGGGGAGTCTGCCAACAGACTGCCCTCCAGTAGAGCCAGCTGAGAAAAGGTGGCAAGGCTGATGGAACCCGCTTACAACGAAATGTTTCTCTTCAGCAGAGGAGATTTTGCTACCACACGTCAGCAGCTCCTCTCCGTCAGAGTGCTGTTCCTGTGTAGACTAGGAAAAGCCACCACGTTCCCCAGCTTAGAAGAGGCTCTTTTCCTTGTTGGTTTCATCCGTGAGAGAGCCAGAAGGGCTGATCTCCACCAGTCGGGCTGCACAGCCTGAGTCCTTGGGGCAGGGCAGTCCTGAGCCAATGTGCCACCTAAGGAATGCAAGCCAAGTTTCCTTGCCACAGGAAAGCACACCGAGGCCTGGTGTTTTCTCTATGAAATTGACGTGGGCTTGAAGGGTGAGGCCTTTACTACATTGTGGAAAAGCTCGGGGTTACGGCTCTCTTTCTCCCTCTCTCGGTCCCATAACCTGGGCTCAGCCTTGAGGGAATGCTGAGTGGCAGAGACTGCCTCTCTGCCGGACTCAGAAGGCTTCTTCCCTTTAGGGCAATGCCGTTTGTGTCTTACTTCGTGGAGGAGGAATGAGGGCGCCCAGAGATATTCTGACATGAAATACCTAACGACAGAGGATCTGGAGGAGCCGGTTTCTCGGTGGAAGGAGCCCAAAAGCCTGCATTGCTAAGGTCTCTTTGAGAGCTGCCAGACACTCTGCCGTCCTAGGCCTAAGAATTGGACATTGTGACGGCATGGCAACACTTGGAATCCTAGGACCCAGTGGAAGCGCACCTCGCAAACTGGATGGAAGAAGCTTCCAAGCACAGTGTTCTTTCATGTCCCAAAGAGAACGCTAGTGTCTGAGGCTGGTAGCCTTGTTGCTAGAGAGAACTGGCATCCCCGTGGGCCTGTTGGCTACTTTCCTCTTTCCGACCCTCTCAGGAAACTCCTCCAGAAAGCCTTTAGGACCCGCTTAGAGAGAACAGCTGCGAAGTGGATGCACAGAACATTAACCTAGCTCCCAGCCCAGGGTCCCAAACATCCATCTTTCTCTGGAGGGTACGTACCCCACCCAGGGATTCAAGCACGGAGTTTGCCTTGTACAACTTACACAGGAAATTGGGAGGAGATGTAGGGCCACTCTACTTGCGATCACACTACGTGGCCCGGAGAAGTTATCATGCAGCAGAATTCAACCCCCTTCCTCTACACGTGTGTACCCCAAAGAAGCGCTGGACAGTGGGTGTTCTCAGGCCAAGAGCAGTCCTTGTTCTGGGCTGCACCTGCTCTGTGGTTCAAAGTTTCTCTGACTCTGCTCCTTCGGAAGCATTTCAGAGCTGACGCTATCCCTGGGCTGCCAAAGCAAAGAGGACAAGAGGCCTCTCACACTGAAGGCATGGGCTTGTTTCCCCTGAAGAAAGTGTAAGTCGCCCCTCCCAGGCCTGAGGCGTGTAAGAAGACACCATTTGCTCTGCGCAAGGAAAATGCAAGTAGGTGTACTCGATTTGGGCTGCCTGGTGAAACAACCTGCGCTCACCAGCACCCTGAGTACCTTTCCTGCACTTTGATTCCTAGCTGGGTGAACTCGGCCTTCGGAGGCTAGATGGGACCAAACGTGTTCAGCTTGTAGGGAAAGCCTTTGACCAATGGCCAATATGCTTGTGCTTGTGCGAGGGTTAGGCAGGCACTTGCCAACACAGGGTCTTTACCTTACCATAAGCTGTCCCTTTGGGCTGAAGCAGGCGGCGTGTGTGGATCACAGCCTGGGAAGCAGGGCCTCAGGGGAGTCTGCCAACAGACTGCCCTCCAGTAGAGCCAGCTGAGAAAAGGTGGCAAGGCTGATGGAACCCGCTTACAACGAAATGTTTCTCTTCAGCAGAGGAGGTTTTGCTGCCACACGTCAGCAGCTCCTCTCCCTCAGAGTGCTGTTCCTAGGTAGATTGGGAAAAGCCACCACGTTCCCCAGCTTAGAAGAGGCTCTTCTCCTAGTTGGTTTCATCCGTGAGAGAGCCAGAAGGGCTGATCTCAACCAGTCGGGCTACACAGCCTGAGTCCTTGGGGCGGGGCAGTCCTGAGCCAATGTGCCACCTAAGGAATGCAAGCCAAGTTTCCTTGCCACAGGAAAGCACACCGAGGCCTGGTGTTTTCTCTATGAAATTGACGTGGGCTTGAAGGGTGAGGCCTTTACTACATTGTGTACGGAGGTACTCGATTTGGGCTGCCTGGTGAAACAACCTGCGCTCACCAGCACCCTGAGTACCTTTCCTGAACATTGATTCCTAGCTAGGTCAACTCGGCCTTCGGAGGCTAGATGGGACCAAACGTGTTCAGCTTGTGGGGAAAGCCTTTGACCAATGGCCAATATGCTTGTGCTTGTGCGAGGGTTAGGCAGGCACTTGACAACACAGGGTTTTTACCTTACCATAAGCTGTCCCTTTGGGCTGAAGCAGGCGGCGTGTGTGGATCACAGCCTGGGAAGCAGGGCCTCAGGGGAGTCTGCCAACAGACTGCCCTCCAGTATAGCCAGCTGAGAAAAGGTGGCAAGGCTGATGGAACCCGCTTACAACGAAATGTTTCTCTTCAGCAGAGGAGATTTTGCTACCACACGTCAGCAGCTCCTCTCCGTCAGAGTGCTGTTCCTGTGTAGACTAGGAAAAGCCACCACGTTCCCCAGCTTAGAAGAGGCTCTTTTCCTACTTGGTTTCATCCGTGAGAGAGCCAGAAGGGCTGATCTCAACCAGTCGGGCTGCACAGCCTGAGTCCTTGGGGCAGGGCAGTCCTGAGCCAATGTGCCACCTAAGGAATGCAAGCCAAGTTTCCTTGCCACAGGAAAGCACACCGAGGCCTGGTGTTTTCTCTATGAAATTGACGTGGGCTTGAAGGGTGAGGCCTTTACTACATTGTGGAAAAGCTCGGGGTTACGGCTCTCTTTCTCCCTCTCTCGGTCCCATAACCTGGGCTCAGCCTTGAGGGAATGCTGAGTGGCAGAGACTGCCTCTCTGCCGGACTCAGAAGGCTTCTTCCCTTTAGGGCAATTCCGTTTGTGTCTTACTTCGTGGAGGAGGAATGAGGGCGCCCAGAGATATTCTGACATGAAATACCTAACGACAGAGGATCTGGAGGAGCCGGTTTCTCGGTGGAAGGAGCCCAAAAGCCTGCATTGCTAAGGTCTCTTTGAGAGCTGCCAGACACTCTGCCGTCCTAGGCCTAAGAATTGGACATTGTGACGGCATGGCAACACTTGGAATCCTAGGACCCAGTGGAAGCGCACCTCGCAAACTGGATGGAAGAAGCTTCCAAGCACAGTGTTCTTTCATGTCCCAAAGAGAACGCTAGTGTCTGAGGCTGGTAGCCTTGTTGCTAGAGAGAACTGGCATCCCCGTGGGCCTGTTGGCTACTTTCCTCTTTCCGACCCTCTCAGGAAACTCCTCCAGAAAGCCTTTAGGACCCGCTTAGAGAGAACAGCTGCGAAGTGGATGCACAGAACATTAACCTAGCTCCCAGCCCAGGGTCCCAAACATCCATCTTTCTCTGGAGGGTACGTACCCCACCCAGGGATTCAAGCACGGAGTTTGCCTTGTACAACTTACACAGGAAATTGGGAGGAGATGTAGGGCCACTCTACTTGCGATCACACTACGTGGCCCGGAGAAGTTATCATGCAGCAGAACTCAACCCCCTTCCTCTACACGTGTGTACCCCAAAGAAGCGCTGGACAGTGGGTGTTCTCAGGCCAAGAGCAGTCCTTGTTCTGGGCTGCACCTGCTCTGTGGTTCAAAGTTTCTCTGACTCTGCTCCTTCGGAAGCATTTCAGAGCTGACGCTATCCCTGGGCTGCCAAAGCAAAGAGGACAAGAGGCCTCTCACACTGAAGGCATGGGCTTGTTTCCCCTGAAGAAAGTGTAAGTCGCCCCTCCCAGGCCTGAGGCGTGTAAGAAGACACCATTTGCTCTGTGCAAGGAAAATGCAAGTAGGTGTACTCGATTTGGGCTGCCTGGTGAAACAACCTGCGCTCACCAGCACCCTGAGTACCTTTCCTGCACTTTGATTCCTAGCTAGGTCAACTCGGCCTTCGGAGGCTAGATGGGACCAAACGTGTTCAGCTTGTAGGGAAAGCCTTTGACCAATGGCCAATATGCTTGTGCTTGTGCGAGGGTTAGGCAGGCACTTGCCAACACAGGGTCTTTACCTTACCATAAGCTGTCCCTTTGGGCTGAAGCAGGCGGCGTGTGTGGATCACAGCCTGGGAAGCAGGGCCTCAGGGGAGTCTGCCAACAGACTGCCCTCCAGTAGAGCCAGCTGAGAAAAGGTGGCAAGGCTGATGGAACCCGCTTACAACGAAATGTTTCTCTTCAGCAGAGGAGGTTTTGCTGCCACACGTCAGCAGCTCCTCTCCCTCAGAGTGCTGTTCCTAGGTAGACTAGGAAAAGCCACCACGTTCCCCAGCTTAGAAGAGGCTCTTCTCCTAGTTGGTTTCATCCGTGAGAGAGCCAGAAGGGCTGATCTCCACCAGTCGGGCTACACAGCCTGAGTCCTTGGGGCGGGGCAGTCCTGAGCCAATGTGCCACCTAAGGAATGCAAGCCAAGTTTCCTTGCCACAGGAAAGCACACCGAGGCCTGGTGTTTTCTCTATGAAATTGACGTGGGCTTGAAGGGTGAGGCCTTTACTACATTGTGTACGGAGGTACTCGATTTGGGCTGCCTGGTGAAACAACCTGCGCTCACCAGCACCCTGAGTACCTTTCCTGAACTTTGATTCCTAGCTAGGTCAACTCGGCCTTCGGAGGCTAGATGGGACCAAACGTGTTCAGCTTGTGGGGAAAGCCTTTGACCAATGGCCAATATGCTTGTGCTTGTGCGAGGGTTAGGCAGGCACTTGACAACACAGGGTTTTTACCTTACCATAAGCTGTCCCTTTGGGCTGAAGCAGGCGGCGTGTGTGGATCACAGCCTGGGAAGCAGGGCCTCAGGGGAGTCTGCCAACAGACTGCCCTCCAGTATAGCCAGCTGAGAAAAGGTGGCAAGGCTGATGGAACCCGCTTACAACGAAATGTTTCTCTTCAGCAGAGGAGGTTTTGCTGCAACACGTCAGCAGCTCCTCTCCCTCAGAGTGCTGTTCCTAGGTAGACTAGGAAAAGCCACCACGTTCCCCAGCTTAGAAGAGGCTCTTTTCCTACTTGGTTTCATCCGTGAGAGAGCCAGAAGGGCTGATCTCAACCAGTCGGTCTGCACAGCCTGAGTCCTTGGGGCAGGGCAGTCCTGAGCCAATGTGCCACCTAAGGAATGCAAGCCAAGTTTCCTTGCCACAGGAAAGCACACCGAGGCCTGGTGTTTTCTCTATGAAATTGACGTGGGCTTGAAGGGTGAGGCCTTTACTACATTGTGGAAAAGCTCGGGGTTACGGCTCTCTTTCTCCCTCTCTCGGTCCCATAACCTGGGCTCAGCCTTGAGGGAATGCTGAGTGGCAGAGACTGCCTCTCTGCCGGACTCAGAAGGCTTCTTCCCTTTAGGGCAATGCCGTTTGTGTCTTACTTCGTGGAGGAGGAATGAGGGCGCCCAGAGATATTCTGACATGAAATACCTAACGACAGAGGATCTGGAGGAGCCGGTTTCTCGGTGGAAGGAGCCCAAAAGCCTGCATTGCTAAGGTCTCTTTGAGAGCTGCCAGACACTCTGCCGTCCTAGGCCTAAGAATTGGACATTGTGACGGCATGGCAACACTTGGAATCCTAGGACCCAGTGGAAGCGCACCTCGCAAACTGGATGGAAGAAGCTTCCAAGCACAGTGTTCTTTCATGTCCCAAAGAGAACGCTAGTGTCTGAGGCTGGTAGCCTTGTTGCTAGAGAGAACTGGCATCCCCGTGGGCCTGTTGGCTACTTTCCTCTTTCCGACCCTCTCAGGAAACTCCTCCAGAAAGCCTTTAGGACCCGCTTAGAGAGAACAGCTGCGAAGTGGATGCACAGAACATTAACCTAGCTCCCAGCCCAGGGTCCCAAACATCCATCTTTCTCTGGAGGGTACGTACCCCACCCAGGGATTCAAGCACGGAGTTTGCCTTGTACAACTTACACAGGAAATTGGGAGGAGATGTAGGGCCACTCTACTTGCGATCACACTACGTGGCCCGGAGAAGTTATCACGCAGCAGAATTCAACTCCCTTCCTCTACACGTGTGTACCCCAAAGAAGCGCTGGACAGTGGGTGTTCTCAGGCCAAGAGCAGTCCTTGTTCTGGGCTGCACCTGCTCTGTGGTTCAAAGTTTCTCTGACTCTGCTCCTTCGGAAGCATTTCAGAGCTGACGCTATCCCTGGGCTGCCAAAGCAAAGAGGACAAGAGGCCTCTCACACTGAAGGCATGGGCTTGTTTCCCCTGAAGAAAGTGTAAGTCGCCCCTCCCAGGCCTGAGGCGTGTAAGAAGACACCATTTGCTCTGCGTAAGGAAAATGCAAGTAGGTGTACTGGATTTGGGCTGCCTGGTGAAACAACCTGCGCTCACCAGCACCCTGAGTACCTTTCCTGCACTTTGATTCCTAGCTGGGTGAACTCGGCCTTCGGAGGATAGATGGGACCAAACGTGTTCAGCTTGTAGGGAAAGCCTTTGACCAATGGCCAATATGCTTGTGCTTGTGCGAGGGTTAGGCAGGCACTTGCCAACACAGGGTCTTTACCTTACCATAAGCTGTCCCTTTGGGCTGAAGCAGGCGGCGTGTGTGGATCACAGCCTGGGAAGCAGGGCCTCAGGGGAGTCTGCCAACAGACTGCCCTCCAGTAGAGCCAGCTGAGAAAAGGTGGCAAGGCTGATGGAACCCGCTTACAACGAAATGTTTCTCTTCAGCAGAGGAGGTTTTGCTGCCACACGTCAGCAGCTCCTCTCCCTCAGAGTGCTGTTCCTAGGTAGACTAGGAAAAGCCACCACGTTCCCCAGCTTAGAAGAGGCTCTTCTCCTAGTTGGTTTCATCCGTGAGAGAGCCAGAAGGGCTGATCTCAACCAGTCGGGCTACACAGCCTGAGTCCTTGGGGCGGGGCAGTCCTGAGCCAATGTGCCACCTAAGGAATGCAAGCCAAGTTTCCTTGCCACAGGAAAGCACACCGAGGCCTGGTGTTTTCTCTATGAAATTGACGTGGGCTTGAAGGGTGAGGCCTTTACTACATTGTGTACGGAGGTACTCGATTTGGGCTGCCTGGTGAAACAACCTGCGCTCACCAGCACCCTGAGTACCTTTCCTGAACTTTGATTCCTAGCTAGGTCAACTCGGCCTTCGGAGGCTAGATGGGACCAAACGTGTTCAGCTTGTGGGGAAAGCCTTTGACCAATGGCCAATATGCTTGTGCTTGTGCGAGGGTTAGGCAGGCACTTGACAACACAGGGTTTTTACCTTACCATAAGCTGTCCCTTTGGGCTGAAGCAGGCGGCGTGTGTGGATCACAGCCTGGGAAGCAGGGCCTCAGGGGAGTCTGCCAACAGACTGCCCTCCAGTATAGCCGGCTGAGAAAAGGTGGCAAGGCTGATGGAACCCGCTTACAACGAAATGTTTCTCTTCAGCAGAGGAGATTTTGCTACCACACGTCAGCAGCTCCTCTCCGTCAGAGTGCTGTTCCTGTGTAGACTAGGAAAAGCCACCACGTTCCCCAGCTTAGAAGAGGCTCTTTTCCTAGTTGGTTTCATCCGTGAGAGAGCCAGAAGGGCTGATCTCAACCAGTCGGGCTGCACAGCCTGAGTCCTTGGGGCAGGGCAGTCCTGAGCCAATGTGCCACCTAAGGAATGCAAGCCAAGTTTCCTTGCCACAGGAAAGCACACCGAGGCCTGGTGTTTTCTCTATGAAATTGACGTGGGCTTGAAGGGTGAGGCCTTTACTACATTGTGGAAAAGCTCGGGGTTACGGCTCTCTTTCTCCCTCTCTCGGTCCCATAACCTGGGCTCAGCCTTGAGGGAATGCAGAGTGGCAGAGACTGCCTCTCTGCCGGACTCAGAAGGCTTCTTCCCTTTAGGGCAATGCCGTTTGTGTCTTACTTCGTGGAGGAGGAATGAGGGCGCCCAGAGATATTCTGACATGAAATACCTAACGACAGAGGATCTGGAGGAGCCGGTTTCTCGGTGGAAGGAGCCCAAAAGCCTGCATTGCTAAGGTCTCTTTGAGAGCTGCCAGACACTCTGCCGTCCTAGGCCTAAGAATTGGACATTGTGACGGCATGGCAACACTTGGAATCCTAGGACCCAGTGGAAGCGCACCTCGCAAACTGGATGGAAGAAGCTTCCAAGCACAGTGTTCTTTCATGTCCCAAAGAGAACGCTAGTGTCTGAGGCTGGTAGCCTTGTTGCTAGAGAGAACTGGCATCCCCGTGGGCCTGTTGGCTACTTTCCTCTTTCCGACCCTCTCAGGAAACTCCTCCAGAAAGCCTTTAGGACCCGCTTAGAGAGAACAGCTGCGACGTGGATGCACAGAACATTAACCTAGCTCCCAGCCCAGGGTCCCAAACATCCATCTTTCTCTGGAGGGTACGTACCCCACCCAGGGATTCAAGCACGGAGTTTGCCTTGTACAACTTACACAGGAAATTGGGAGGAGATGTAGGGCCACTCTACTTGCGATCACACTACGTGGCCCGGACAAGTTATCACGCAGCAGAATTCAACCCCCTTCCTCTACACGTGTGTACCCCAAAGAAGCGCTGGACAGTGGGTGTTCTCAGGCCAAGAGCAGTCCTTGTTCTGGGCTGCACCTGCTCTGTGGTTCAAAGTTTCTCTGACTCTGCTCCTTCGGAAGCATTTCAGAGCTGACGCTATCCCTGGGCTGCCAAAGCAAAGAGGACAAGAGGCCTCTCACACTAAAGGCATGGGCTTGTTTCCCCTGAAGAAAGTGTAAGTCGCCCCTCCCAGGCCTGAGGCGTGTAAGAAGACACCATTTGCTCTGCGCAAGGAAAATGCAAGTAGGTGTACTCGATTTGGGCTGCCTGGTGAAACAACCTGCGCTCACCAGCACCCTGAGTACCTTTCCTGAACTTTGATTCCTAGCTAGGTGAACTCGGCCTTCGGAGGCTAGATGGGACCAAACGTGTTCAGCTTGTAGGGAAAGCCTTTGACCAATGGCCAATATGCTTGTGCTTGTGCGAGGGTTAGGCAGGCACTTGCCAACACAGGGTCTTTACCTTACCATAAGCTGTCCCTTTGGGCTGAAGCAGGCGGCGTGTGTGGATCACAGCCTGGGAAGCAGGGCCTCAGGGGAGTCTGCCAACAGACTGCCCTCCAGTAGAGCCAGCTGAGAAAAGGTGGCAAGGCTGATGGAACCCGCTTACAACGAAATGTTTCTCTTCAGCAGAGGAGGTTTTGCTGCCACACGTCAGCAGCTCCTCTCCCTCAGAGTGCTGTTCCTGTGTAGACTAGGAAAAGCCACCACGTTCCCCAGCTTAGAAGAGGCTCTTTTCCTACTTGGTTTCATCCGTGAGAGAGCCAGAAGGGCTGATCTCCACCAGTCGGGCTGCACAGCCTGAGTCCTTGGGGCAGGGCAGTCCTGAGCCAATGTGCCACCTAAGGAATGCAAGCCAAGTTTCCTTGCCACAGGAAAGCACACCGAGGCCTGGTGTTTTCTCTATGAAATTGACGTGGGCTTGAAGGGTGAGGCCTTTACTACATTGTGTACGGAGGTACTCGATTTGGGCTGCCTGGTGAAACAACCTGCGCTCACCAGCACCCTGAGTACCTTTCCTGAACTTTGATTCCTAGCTAGGTCAACTCGGCCTTCGGAGGCTAGATGGGACCAAACGTGTTCAGCTTGTGGGGAAAGCCTTTGACCAATGGCCAATATGCTTGTGCTTGTGCGAGGGTTAGGCAGGCACTTGACAACACAGGGTTTTTACCTTACCATAAGCTGTCCCTTTGGGCTGAAGCAGGCGGCGTGTGTGGATCACAGCCTGGGAAGCAGGGCCTCAGGGGAGTCTGCCAACAGACTGCCCTCCAGTATAGCCAGCTGAGAAAAGGTGGCAAGGCTGATGGAACCCGCTTACAACGAAATGTTTCTCTTCAGCAGAGGAGATTTTGCTACCACACGTCAGCAGCTCCTCTCCGTCAGAGTGCTGTTCCTGTGTAGACTAGGAAAAGCCACCACGTTCCCCAGCTTAGAAGAGGCTCTTTTCCTACTTGGTTTCATCCGTGAGAGAGCCAGAAGGGCTGATCTCAACCAGTCAGGCTGCACAGCCTGAGTCCTTGGGGCAGGGCAGTCCTGAGCCAATGTGCCACCTAAGGAATGCAAGCCAAGTTTCCTTGCCACAGGAAAGCACACCGAGGCCTGGTGTTTTCTCTATGAAATTGACGTGGGCTTGAAGGGTGAGGCCTTTACTACATTGTGGAAAAGCTCGGGGTTACGGCTCTCTTTCTCCCTCTCTCGGTCCCATAACCTGGGCTCAGCCTTGAGGGAATGCTGAGTGGCAGAGACTGCCTCTCTGCCGGACTCAGAAGGCTTCTTCCCTTTAGGGCAATTCCGTTTGTGTCTTACTTCGTGGAGGAGGAATGAGGGCGCCCAGAGATATTCTGACATGAAATACCTAACGACAGAGGATCTGGAGGAGCCGGTTTCTCGGTGGAAGGAGCCCAAAAGCCTGCATTGCTAAGGTCTCTTTGAGAGCTGCCAGACACTCTGCCGTCCTAGGCCTAAGAATTGGACATTGTGACGGCATGGCAACACTTGGAATCCTAGGACCCAGTGGAAGCGCACCTCGCAAACTGGATGGAAGAAGCTTCCAAGCACAGTGTTCTTTCATGTCCCAAAGAGAACGCTAGTGTCTGAGGCTGGTAGCCTTGTTGCTAGAGAGAACTGGCATCCCCGTGGGCCTGTTGGCTACTTTCCTCTTTCCGACCCTCTCAGGAAACTCCTCCAGAAAGCCTTTAGGACCCGCTTAGAGAGAACAGCTGCGAAGTGGATGCACAGAACATTAACCTAGCTCCCAGCCCAGGGTCCCAAACATCCATCTTTCTCTGGAGGGTACGTACCCCACCCAGGGATTCAAGCACGGAGTTTGCCTTGTACAACTTACACAGGAAATTGGGAGGAGATGTAGGGCCACTCTACTTGCGATCACACTACGTGGCCCGGAGAAGTTATCACGCAGCAGAATTCAACTCCCTTCCTCTACACGTGTGTACCCCAAAGAAGCGCTGGACAGTGGGTGTTCTCAGGCCAAGAGCAGTCCTTGTTCTGGGCTGCACCTGCTCTGTGGTTCAAAGTTTCTCTGACTCTGCTCCTTCGGAAGCATTTCAGAGCTGACGCTATCCCTGGGCTGCCAAAGCAAAGAGGACAAGAGGCCTCTCACACTGAAGGCATGGGCTTGTTTCCCCTGAAGAAAGTGTAAGTCGCCCCTCCCAGGCCTGAGGCGTGTAAGAAGACACCATTTGCTCTGCGCAACGAAAATGCAAGTAGGTGTACTCGATTTGGGCTGCCTGGTGAAACAACCTGCGCTCACCAGCACCCTGAGTACCTTTCCTGCACTTTGATTCCTAGCTAGGTCAACTCGGCCTTCGGAGGCTAGATGGGACCAAACGTGTTCAGCTTGTAGGGAAAGCCTTTGACCAATGGCCAATATGCTTGTGCTTGTGCGAGGGTTAGGCAGGCACTTGCCAACACAGGGTCTTTACCTTACCATAAGCTGTCCCTTTGGGCTGAAGCAGGCGGCGTGTGTGGATCACAGCCTGGGAAGCAGGGCCTCAGGGGAGTCTGCCAACAGACTGCCCTCCAGTAGAGCCAGCTGAGAAAAGGTGGCAAGGCTGATGGAACCCGCTTACAACGAAATGTTTCTCTTCAGCAGAGGAGGTTTTGCTGCCACACGTCAGCAGCTCCTCTCCCTCAGAGTGCTGTTCCTAGGTAGACTAGGAAAAGCCACCACGTTCCCCAGCTTAGAAGAGGCTCTTCTCCTAGTTGGTTTCATCCGTGAGAGAGCCAGAAGGGCTGATCTCCACCAGTCGGGCTACACAGCCTGAGTCCTTGGGGCGGGGCAGTCCTGAGCCAATGTGCCACCTAAGGAATGCAAGCCAAGTTTCCTTGCCACAGGAAAGCACACCGAGGCCTGGTGTTTTCTCTATGAAATTGACGTGGGCTTGAAGGGTGAGGCCTTTACTACATTGTGTACGGAGGTACTCGATTTGGGCTGCCTGGTGAAACAACCTGCGCTCACCAGCACCCTGAGTACCTTTCCTGAACTTTGATTCCTAGCTAGGTCAACTCGGCCTTCGGAGGCTAGATGGGACCAAACGTGTTCAGCTTGTGGGGAAAGCCTTTGACCAATGGCCAATATGCTTGTGCTTGTGCGAGGGTTAGGCAGGCACTTGACAACACAGGGTTTTTACCTTACCATAAGCTGTCCCTTTGGGCTGAAGCAGGCGGCGTGTGTGGATCACAGCCTGGGAAGCAGGGCCTCAGGGGAGTCTGCCAACAGACTGCCCTCCAGTATAGCCAGCTGAGAAAAGGTGGCAAGGCTGATGGAACCCGCTTACAACGAAATGTTTCTCTTCAGCAGAGGAGGTTTTGCTGCCACACGTCAGCAGCTCCTCTCCCTCAGAGTGCTGTTCCTAGGTAGACTAGGAAAAGCCACCACGTTCCCCAGCTTAGAAGAGGCTCTTTTCCTAGTTGGTTTCATCCGTGAGAGAGCCAGAAGGGCTGATCTCCACCAGTCGGGCTGCACAGCCTGAGTCCTTGGGGCAGGGCAGTCCTGAGCCAATGTGCCACCTAAGGAATGCAAGCCAAGTTTCCTTGCCACAGGAAAGCACACCGAGGCCTGGTGTTTTCTCTATGAAATTGACGTGGGCTTGAAGGGTGAGGCCTTTACTACATTGTGGAAAAGCTCGGGGTTACGGCTCTCTTTCTCCCTCTCTCGGTCCCATAACCTGGGCTCAGCCTTGAGGGAATGCTGAGTGGCAGAGACTGCCTCTCTGCCGGACTCAGAAGGCTTCTTCCCTTTAGGGCAATGCCGTTTGTGTCTTACTTCGTGGAGGAGGAATGAGGGCGCCCAGAGATATTCTGACATGAAATACCTAACGACAGAGGATCTGGAGGAGCCGGTTTCTCGGTGGAAGGAGCCCAAAAGCCTGCATTGCTAAGGTCTCTTTGAGAGCTGCCAGACACTCTGCCGTCCTAGGCCTAAGAATTGGACATTGTGACGGCATGGCAACACTTGGAATCCTAGGACCCAGTGGAAGCGCACCTCGCAAACTGGATGGAAGAAGCTTCCAAGCACAGTGTTCTTTCATGTCCCAAAGAGAACGCTAGTGTCTGAGGCTGGTAGCCTAGTTGCTAGAGAGAACTGGCATCCCCGTGGGCCTGTTGGCTACTTTCCTCTTTCCGACCCTCTCAGGAAACTCCTCCAGAAAGCCTTTAGGACCCGCTTAGAGAGAACAGCTGCGAAGTGGATGCACAGAACATTAACCTAGCTCCCAGCCCAGGGTCCCAAACATCCATCTTTCTCTGGAGGGTACGTACCCCACCCAGGGATTCAAGCACGGAGTTTGCCTTGTACAACTTACACAGGAAATTGGGAGGAGATGTAGGGCCACTCTACTTGCGATCACACTACGTGGCCCGGAGAAGTTATCACGCAGCAGAATTCAACTCCCTTCCTCTACACGTGTGTACCCCAAAGAAGCGCTGGACAGTGGGTGTTCTCAGGCCAAGAGCAGTCCTTGTTCTGGGCTGCACCTGCTCTGTGGTTCAAAGTTTCTCTGACTCTGCTCCTTCGGAAGCATTTCAGAGCTGACGCTATCCCTGGGCTGCCAAAGCAAAGAGGACAAGAGGCCTCTCACACTGAAGGCATGGGCTTGTTTCCCCTGAAGAAAGTGTAAGTCGCCCCTCCCAGGCCTGAGGCGTGTAAGAAGACACCATTTGCTCTGCGTAAGGAAAATGCAAGTAGGTGTACTGGATTTGGGCTGCCTGGTGAAACAACCTGCGCTCACCAGCACCCTGAGTACCTTTCCTGCACTTTGATTCCTAGCTGGGTGAACTCGGCCTTCGGAGGATAGATGGGACCAAACGTGTTCAGCTTGTAGGGAAAGCCTTTGACCAATGGCCAATATGCTTGTGCTTGTGCGAGGGTTAGGCAGGCACTTGCCAACACAGGGTCTTTACCTTACCATAAGCTGTCCCTTTGGGCTGAAGCAGGCGGCGTGTGTGGATCACAGCCTGGGAAGCAGGGCCTCAGGGGAGTCTGCCAACAGACTGCCCTCCAGTAGAGCCAGCTGAGAAAAGGTGGCAAGGCTGATGGAACCCGCTTACAACGAAATGTTTCTCTTCAGCAGAGGAGGTTTTGCTGCCACACGTCAGCAGCTCCTCTCCCTCAGAGTGCTGTTCCTAGGTAGACTAGGAAAAGCCACCACGTTCCCTAGCTTAGAAGAGGCTCTTCTCCTAGTTGGTTTCATCCGTGAGAGAGCCAGAAGGGCTGATCTCCACCAGTCGGGCTACACAGCCTGAGTCCTTGGGGCGGGGCAGTCCTGAGCCAATGTGCCACCTAAGGAATGCAAGCCAAGTTTCCTTGCCACAGGAAAGCACACCGAGGCCTGGTGTTTTCTCTATGAAATTGACGTGGGCTTGAAGGGTGAGGCCTTTACTACATTGTGTACGGAGGTACTCGATTTGGGCTGCCTGGTGAAACAACCTGCGCTCACCAGCACCCTGAGTACCTTTCCTGAACTTTGATTCCTAGCTAGGTCAACTCGGCCTTCGGAGGCTAGATGGGACCAAACGTGTTCAGCTTGTGGGGAAAGCCTTTGACCAATGGCCAATATGCTTGTGCTTGTGCGAGGGTTAGGCAGGCACTTGACAACACAGGGTTTTTACCTTACCATAAGCTGTCCCTTTGGGCTGAAGCAGGCGGCGTGTGTGGATCACAGCCTGGGAAGCAGGGCCTCAGGGGAGTCTGCCAACAGACTGCCCTCCAGTATAGCCGGCTGAGAAAAGGTGGCAAGGCTGATGGAACCCGCTTACAACGAAATGTTTCTCTTCAGCAGAGGAGATTTTGCTACCACACGTCAGCAGCTCCTCTCCGTCAGAGTGCTGTTCCTGTGTAGACTAGGAAAAGCCACCACGTTCCCCAGCTTAGAAGAGGCTCTTTTCCTAGTTGGTTTCATCCGTGAGAGAGCCAGAAGGGCTGATCTCAACCAGTCGGGCTGCACAGCCTGAGTCCTTGGGGCAGGGCAGTCCTGAGCCAATGTGCCACCTAAGGAATGCAAGCCAAGTTTCCTTGCCACAGGAAAGCACACCGAGGCCTGGTGTTTTCTCTATGAAATTGACGTGGGCTTGAAGGGTGAGGCCTTTACTACATTGTGGAAAAGCTCGGGGTTACGGCTCTCTTTCTCCCTCTCTCGGTCCCATAACCTGGGCTCAGCCTTGAGGGAATGCAGAGTGGCAGAGACTGCCTCTCTGCCGGACTCAGAAGGCTTCTTCCCTTTAGGGCAATGCCGTTTGTGTCTTACTTCGTGGAGGAGGAATGAGGGCGCCCAGAGATATTCTGACATGAAATACCTAACGACAGAGGATCTGGAGGAGCCGGTTTCTCGGTGGAAGGAGCCCAAAAGCCTACATTGCTAAGGTCTCTTTGAGAGCTGCCAGACACTCTGCCGTCCTAGGCCTAAGAATTGGACATTGTGACGGCATGGCAACACTTGGAATCCTAGGACCCAGTGGAAGCGCACCTCGCAAACTGGATGGAAGAAGCTTCCAAGCACAGTGTTCTTTCATGTCCCAAAGAGAACGCTAGTGTCTGAGGCTGGTAGCCTTGTTGCTAGAGAGAACTGGCATCCCCGTGGGCCTGTTGGCTACTTTCCTCTTTCCGACCCTCTCAGGAAACTCCTCCAGAAAGCCTTTAGGACCCGCTTAGAGAGAACAGCTGCGACGTGGATGCACAGAACATTAACCTAGCTCCCAGCCCAGGGTCCCAAACATCCATCTTTCTCTGGAGGGTACGTACCCCACCCAGGGATTCAAGCACGGAGTTTGCCTTGTACAACTGACACAGGAAATTGGGAGGAGATGTAGGGCCACTCTACTTGCGATCACACTACGTGGCCCGGACAAGTTATCACGCAGCAGAATTCAACCCCCTTCCTCTACACGTGTGTACCCCAAAGAAGCGCTGGACAGTGGGTGTTCTCAGGCCAAGAGCAGTCCTTGTTCTGGGCTGCACCTGCTCTGTGGTTCAAAGTTTCTCTGACTCTGCTCCTTCGGAAGCATTTCAGAGCTGACGCTATCCCTGGGCTGCCAAAGCAAAGAGGACAAGAGGCCTCTCACACTGAAGGCATGGGCTTGTTTCCCCTGAAGAAAGTGTAAGTCGCCCCTCCCAGGCCTGAGGAGTGTAAGAAGACACCATTTGCTCTGCGCAAGGAAAATGCAAGTAGGTGTACTCGATTTGGGCTCCCTGGTGAAACAACCTGTGCTCACCAGCACCCTGAGTACCTTTCCTGAACTTTGATTCCTAGCTAGGTGAACTCGGCCTTCGGAGGCTAGATGGGACCAAACGTGTTCAGCTTGTAGGGAAAGCCTTTGACCAATGGCCAATATGCTTGTGCTTGTGCGAGGGTTAGGCAGGCACTTGCCAACACAGGGTCTTTACCTTACCATAAGCTGTCCCTTTGGGCTGAAGCAGGCGGCGTGTGTGGATCACAGCCTGGGAAGCAGGGCCTCAGGGGAGTCTGCCAACAGACTGCCCTCCAGTAGAGCCAGCTGAGAAAAGGTGGCAAGGCTGATGGAACCCGCTTACAACGAAATGTTTCTCTTCAGCAGAGGAGGTTTTGCTGCCACACGTCAGCAGCTCCTCTCCCTCAGAGTGCTGTTCCTAGGTAGACTAGGAAAAGCCACCACGTTCCCCAGCTTAGAAGAGGCTCTTCTCCTAGTTGGTTTCATCCGTGAGAGAGCCAGAAGGGCTGATCTCCACCAGTCGGGCTACACAGCCTGAGTCCTTGAGGTGGGGCAGTCCTGAGCCAATGTGCCACCTAAGGAATGCAAGCCAAGTTTCCTTGCCACAGGAAAGCACACCGAGGCCTGGTGTTTGCTCTATGAAATTGACGTGGGCTTGAAGGGTGAGGCCTTTACTACATTGTGTACGGAGGTACTCGATTTGGGCTGCCTGGTGAAACAACCTGCGCTCACCAGCACCCTGATTACCTTTCCTGAACTTTGATTCCTAGCTAGGTCAACTCGGCCTTCGGAGGCTAGATGGGACCAAACGTGTTCAGCTTGTGGGGAAAGCCTTTGACCAATGGCCAATATGCTTGTGCTTGTGCGAGGGTTAGGCAGGCACTTGACAACACAGGGTTTTTACCTTACCATAAGCTGTCCCTTTGGGCTGAAGCAGGCGGCGTGTGTGGATCACAGCCTGGGAAGCAGGGCCTCAGGGGAGTCTGCCAACAGACTGCCCTCCAGTAGAGCCAGCTGAGAAAAGGTGGCAAGGCTGATGGAACCCGCTTACAACGAAATGTTTCTCTTCAGCAGAGGAGATTTTGCTACCACACGTCAGCAGCTCCTCTCCGTCAGAGTGCTGTTCCTGTGTAGACTAGGAAAAGCCACCACGTTCCCCAGCTTAGAAGAGGCTCTTTTCCTAGTTGGTTTCATCCGTGAGAGAGCCAGAAGGGCTGATCTCAACCAGTCGGGCTGCACAGCCTGAGTCCTTGGGGCAGGGCAGTCCTGAGCCAATGTGCCACCTAAGGAATGCAAGCCAAGTTTCCTTGCCACAGGAAAGCACACCGAGGCCTGGTGTTTTCTCTATGAAATTGACGTGGGCTTGAAGGGTGAGGCCTTTACTACATTGTGGAAAAGCTCGGGGTTACGGCTCTCTTTCTCCCTCTCTTGGTCCCATAACCTGGGCTCAGCCTTGAGGGAATGCAGAGTGGCAGAGACTGCCTCTCTGCCGGACTCAGAAGGCTTCTTCCCTTTAGGGCAATGCCGTTTGTGTCTTACTTCGTGGAGGAGGAATGAGGGCGCCCAGAGATATTCTGACATGAAATACCTAACGACAGAGGATCTGGAGGAGCCGGTTTCTCGGTGGAAGGAGCCCAAAAGCCTGCATTGCTAAGGTCTCTTTGAGAGCTGCCAGACACTCTGCCGTCCTAGGCCTAAGAATTGGACATTGTGACGGCATGGCAACACTTGGAATCCTAGGACCCAGTGGAAGCGCACCTCGCAAACTGGATGGAAGAAGCTTCCAAGCACAGTGTTCTTTCATGTCCCAAAGAGAACGCTAGTGTCTGAGGCTGGTAGCCTTGTTGCTAGAGAGAACTGGCATCCCCGTGGGCCTGTTGGCTACTTTCCTCTTTCCGACCCTCTCAGGAAACTCCTCCAGAAAGCCTTTAGGACCCGCTTAGAGAGAACAGCTGCGACGTGGATGCACAGAACATTAACCTAGCTCCCAGCCCAGGGTCCCAAACATCCATCTTTCTCTGGAGGGTACGTACCCCACCCAGGGATTCAACCACGGAGTTTGCCTTGTACAACTTACACAGGAAATTGGGAGGAGATGTAGGGCCACTCTACTTGCGATCACACTACGTGGCCCGGAGAAGTTATCACGCAGCAGAATTCAACCCCCTTCCTCTACACGTGTGTACCCCAAAGAAGCGCTGGACAGTGGGTGTTCTCAGGCCAAGAGCAGTCCTTGTTCTGGGCTGCACCTGCTCTGTGGTTCAAAGTTTCTCTGACTCTGCTCCTTCGGAAGCATTTCAGAGCTGACGCTATCCCTGGGCTGCCAAAGCAAAGAGGACAAGAGGCCTCTCACACTGAAGGCATGGGCTTGTTTCCCCTGAAGAAAGTGTAAGTCGCCCCTCCCAGGCCTGAGGCGTGTAAGAAGACACCATTTGCTCTGCGCAAGGAAAATGCAAGTAGGTGTACTCCATTTGGGCTGCCTGGTGAAACAACCTGCGCTCACCAGCACCCTGAGTACCTTTCCTGCACTTTGATTCCTAGCTAGGTGAACTCGGCCTTTGGAGGCTAGATGGGACCAAACGTGTTCAGCTTGTAGGGAAAGCCTTTGACCAATGGCCAATATGCTTGTGCTTGTGCGAGGGTTAGGCAGGCACTTCCCAACACAGGGTCTTTACCTTACCATAAGCTGTCCCTTTGGGCTGAAGCAGGCGGCGTGTGTGGATCACAGCCTGGGAAGCAGGGCCTCAGGGGAGTCTGCCAACAGACTGCCCTCCAGTAGAGCCAGCTGAGAAAAGGTGGCAAGGCTGATGGAACCCGCTTACAACGAAATGTTTCTCTTCAGCAGAGGAGGTTTTGCTGCCACACGTCAGCAGCTCCTCTCCCTCAGAGTGCTGTTCCTAGGTAGACTAGGAAAAGCCACCACGTTCCCCAGCTTAGAAGAGGCTCTTCTCCTAGTTGGTTTCATCCGTGAGAGAGCCAGAAGGGCTGATCTCCACCAGTCGGGCTACACAGCCTGAGTCCTTGGGGTGGGGCAGTCCTGAGCCAATGTGCCACCTAAGGAATGCAAGCCAAGTTTCCTTGCCACAGGAAAGCACACCGAGGCCTGGTGTTTTCTCTATGAAATTGACGTGGGCTTGAAGGGTGAGGCCTTTACTACATTGTGTACGGAGGTACTCGATTTGGGCTGCCTGGTGAAACAACCTGCGCTCACCAGCACCCTGAGTACCTTTCCTGAACTTTGATTCCTAGCTAGGTCAACTCGGCCTTCGGAGGCTAGATGGGACCAAACGTGTTCAGCTTGTGGGGAAAGCCTTTGACCAATGGCCAATATGCTTGTGCTTGTGCGAGGGTTAGGCAGGCACTTGACAACACAGGGTTTTTACCTTACCATAAGCTGTCCCTTTGGGCTGAAGCAGGCGGCGTGTGTGGATCACAGCCTGGGAAGCAGGGCCTCAGGGGAGTCTGCCAACAGACTGCCCTCCAGTAGAGCCAGCTGAGAAAAGGTGGCAAGGCTGATGGAACCCGCTTACAACGAAATGTTTCTCTTCAGCAGAGGAGATTTTGCTACCACACGTCAGCAGCTCCTCTCCGTCAGAGTGCTGTTCCTGTGTAGACTAGGAAAAGCCACCACGTTCCCCAGCTTAGAAGAGGCTCTTTTCCTAGTTGGTTTCATCCGTGAGAGAGCCAGAAGGGCTGATCTCAACCAGTCGGGCT
This sequence comes from Eubalaena glacialis, assembly GCF_028564815.1. Classification (NCBI taxonomy): domain Eukaryota; kingdom Metazoa; phylum Chordata; class Mammalia; order Artiodactyla; family Balaenidae; genus Eubalaena; species Eubalaena glacialis. The sequence goes on along the minus strand of NC_083733.1, from coordinate 46,417,015 downwards.
GCACAGCCTGAGTCCTTGGGGCAGGGCAGTCCTGAGCCAATGTGCCACCTAAGGAATGCAAGCCAAGTTTCCTTGCCACAGGAAAGCACACCGAGGCCTGGTGTTTTCTCTATGAAATTGACGTGGGCTTGAAGGGTGAGGCCTTTACTACATTGTGGAAAAGCTCGGGGTTACGGCTCTCTTTCTCCCTCTCTTGGTCCCATAACCTGGGCTCAGCCTTGAGGGAATGCAGAGTGGCAGAGACTGCCTCTCTGCCGGACTCAGAAGGCTTCTTCCCTTTAGGGCAATGCCGTTTGTGTCTTACTTCGTGGAGGAGGAATGAGGGCGCCCAGAGATATTCTGACATGAAATACCTAACGACAGAGGATCTGGAGGAGCCGGTTTCTCGGTGGAAGGAGCCCAAAAGCCTGCATTGCTAAGGTCTCTTTGAGAGCTGCCAGACACTCTGCCGTCCTAGGCCTAAGAATTGGACATTGTGACGGCATGGCAACACTTGGAATCCTAGGACCCAGTGGAAGCGCACCTCGCAAACTGGATGGAAGAAGCTTCCAAGCACAGTGTTCTTTCATGTCCCAAAGAGAACGCTAGTGTCTGAGGCTGGTAGCCTTGTTGCTAGAGAGAACTGGCATCCCCGTGGGCCTGTTGGCTACTTTCCTCTTTCCGACCCTCTCAGGAAACTCCTCCAGAAAGCCTTTAGGACCCGCTTAGAGAGAACAGCTGCGACGTGGATGCACAGAACATTAACCTAGCTCCCAGCACAGGGTCCCAAACATCCATCTTTCTCTGGAGGGTACGTACCCCACCCAGGGATTCAACCACGGAGTTTGCCTTGTACAACTTACACAGGAAATTGGGAGGAGATGTAGGGCCACTCTACTTGCGATCACACTACGTGGCCCGGAGAAGTTATCACGCAGCAGAATTCAACCCCCTTCCTCTACACGTGTGTACCCCAAAGAAGCGCTGGACAGTGGGTGTTCTCAGGCCAAGAGCAGTCCTTGTTCTGGGCTGCACCTGCTCTGTGGTTCAAAGTTTCTCTGACTCTGCTCCTTCGGAAGCATTTCAGAGCTGACGCTATCCCTGGGCTGCCAAAGCAAAGAGGACAAGAGGCCTCTCACACTGAAGGCATGGGCTTGTTTCCCCTGAAGAAAGTGTAAGTCGCCCCTCCCAGGCCTGAGGCGTGTAAGAAGACACCATTTGCTCTGCGCAAGGAAAATGCAAGTAGGTGTACTCGATTTGGGCTGCCTGGTGAAACAACCTGCGCTCACCAGCACCCTGAGTACCTTTCCTGCACTTTGATTCCTAGCTAGGTGAACTCGGCCTTCGGAGGCTAGATGGGACCAAACGTGTTCAGCTTGTAGGGAAAGCCTTTGACCAATGGCCAATATGCTTGTGCTTGTGCGAGGGTTAGGCAGGCACTTGCCAACACAGGGTCTTTACCTTACCATAAGCTGTCCCTTTGGGCTGAAGCAGGCGGCGTGTGTGGATCACAGCCTGGGAAGCAGGGCCTCAGGGGAGTCTGCCAACAGACTGCCCTCCAGTAGAGCCAGCTGAGAAAAGGTGGCAAGGCTGATGGAACCCGCTTACAACGAAATGTTTCTCTTCAGCAGAGGAGGTTTTGCTGCCACACGTCAGCAGCTCCTCTCCCTCAGAGTGCTGTTCCTAGGTAGACTAGGAAAAGCCACCACGTTCCCCATCTTAGAAGAGGCTCTTCTCCTAGTTGGTTTCATCCGTGAGAGAGCCAGAAGGGCTGATCTCCACCAGTCGGGCTACACAGCCTGAGTCCTTGGGGTGGGGCAGTCCTGAGCCAATGTGCCACCTAAGGAATGCAAGCCAAGTTTCCTTGCCACAGGAAAGCACACCGAGGCCTGGTGTTTTCTCTATGAAATTGACGTGGGCTTGAAGGGTGAGGCCTTTACTACATTGTGTACGGAGGTACTCGATTTGGGCTGCCTGGTGAAACAACCTGCGCTCACCAGCACCCTGAGTACCTTTCCTGAACTTTGATTCCTAGCTAGGTCAACTCGGCCTTCGGAGGCTAGATGGGACCAAACGTGTTCAGCTTGTGGGGAAAGCCTTTGACCAATGGCCAATATGCTTGTGCTTGTGCGAGGGTTAGGCAGGCACTTGACAACACAGGGTTTTTACCTTACCATAAGCTGTCCCTTTGGGCTGAAGCAGGCGGCGTGTGTGGATCACAGCCTGGGAAGCAGGGCCTCAGGGGAGTCTGCCAACAGACTGCCCTCCAGTATAGCCAGCTGAGAAAAGGTGGCAAGGCTGATGGAACCCGCTTACAACGAAATGTTTCTCTTCAGCAGAGGAGATTTTGCTACCACACGTCAGCAGCTCCTCTCCGTCAGAGTGCTGTTCCTGTGTAGACTAGGAAAAGCCACCACGTTCCCCAGCTTAGAAGAGGCTCTTTTCCTACTTGGTTTCATCCGTGAGAGAGCCAGAAGGGCTGATCTCCACCAGTCGGGCTGCACAGCCTGAGTCCTTGGGGCAGGGCAGTCCTGAGCCAATGTGCCACCTAAGGAATGCAAGCCAAGTTTCCTTGCCACAGGAAAGCACACCGAGGCCTGGTGTTTTCTCTATGAAATTGACGTGGGCTTGAAGGGTGAGGCCTTTACTACATTGTGGAAAAGCTCGGGGTTACGGCTCTCTTTCTCCCTCTCTCGGTCCCATAACCTGGGCTCAGCCTTGAGGGAATGCAGAGTGGCAGAGACTGCCTCTCTGCCGGACTCAGAAGGCTTCTTCCCTTTAGGGCAATGCCGTTTGTGTCTTACTTCGTGGAGGAGGAATGAGGGCGCCCAGAGATATTCTGACATGAAATACCTAACGACAGAGGATCTGGAGGAGCCGGTTTCTCGGTGGAAGGAGCCCAAAAGCCTGCATTGCTAAGGTCTCTTTGAGAGCTGCCAGACACACTGCCGTCCTAGGCCTAAGAATTGGACATTGTGATGGCATGGCAACACTTGGAATCCTAGGACCCAGTGGAAGCGCACCTCGCAAACTGGATGGAAGAAGCTTCCAAGCACAGTGTTCTTTCCTGTCCCAAAGAGAACGCTAGTGTCTGAGGCTGGTAGCCTTGTTGCTAGAGAGAACTGTCATCCCCGTGGGCCTGTTGGCTACTTTCCTCTTTCCGACCCTCTCAGGAAACTCCTCCAGAAAGCCTTTAGGACCCGCTTAGAGAGAACAGCTGCGACGTGGATGCACAGAACATTAACCTAGCTCCCAGCCCAGGGTCCCAAACATCCATCTTTCTCTGGAGGGTACGTACCCCACCCAGGGATTCAAGCACGGAGTTTGCCTTGTACAACTGACACAGGAAATTGGGAGGAGATGTAGGGCCACTCTACTTGCGATCACACTACGTGGCCCGGAGAAGTTATCACGCAGCAGAACTCAACCCCCTTCCTCTACACGTGTGTACCCCCAAAGAAGCGCTGGACAGTGGGTGTTCTCAGGCCAAGAGCAGTCCTTGTTCTGGGCTGCACCTGCTCTGTGGTTCAAAGTTTCTCTGACTCTGCTCCTTCGGAAGCATTTCAGAGCTGACGCTATCCCTGGGCTGCCAAAGCAAAGAGGACAAGAGGCCTCTCACACTGAAGGCATGGGCTTGTTTCCCCTGAAGAAAGTGTAAGTCGCCCCTCCCAGGCCTGAGGCGTGTAAGAAGACACCATTTGCTCTGTGCAAGGAAAATGCAAGTACGTGTACTCGATTTGGGCTGCCTGGTGAAACAACCTGCGCTCACCAGCACCCTGAGTACCTTTCCTGCACTTTGATTCCTAGCTAGGTGAACTCGGCCTTCGGAGGCTAGATGGGACCAAACGTGTTCAGCTTGTAGGGAAAGCCTTTGACCAATGGCCAATATGCTTGTGCTTGTGCGAGGGTTAGGCAGGCACTTGCCAACACAGGGTCTTTACCTTACCATAAGCTGTCCCTTTGGGCTGAAGCAGGCGGCGTGTGTGGATCACAGCCTGGGAAGCAGGGCCTCAGGGGAGTCTGCCAACAGACTGCCCTCCAGTAGAGCCAGCTGAGAAAAGGTGGCAAGGCTGATGGAACCCGCTTACAACGAAATGTTTCTCTTCAGCAGAGGAGGTTTTGCTGCCACAAGTCAGCAGCTCCTCTCCGTCAGAGTGCTGTTCCTGTGTAGACTAGGAAAAGCCACCACGTTCCCCAGCTTAGAAGAGGCTCTTTTCCTACTTGGTTTCATCCGTGAGAGAGCCAGAAGGGCTGATCTCAACCAGTCGGGCTGCACAGCCTGAGTCCTTGGGGCAGGGCAGTCCTGAGCCAATGTGCCACCTAAGGAATGCAAGCCAAGTTTCCTTGCCACAGGAAAGCACACCGAGGCCTGGTGTTTTCTCTATGAAATTGACGTGGGCTTGAAGGGTGAGGCCTTTACTACATGGTGGAAAAGCTCGGGGTTACGGCTCTCTTTCTCCCTCTCTCGGTCCCATAACCTGGGCTCAGCCTTGAGGGAATGCAGAGTGGCAGAGACTGCCTCTCTGCCGGACTCAGAAGGCTTCTTCCCTTTAGGGCAATGCCGTTTGTGTCTTACTTCGTGGAGGAGGAATGAGGGCGCCCAGAGATATTCTGACATGAAATACCTAACGACAGAGGATCTGGAGGAGCCGGTTTCTCGGTGGAAGGAGCCCAAAAGCCTGCATTGCTAAGGTCTCTTTGAGAGCTGCCAGACACTCTGCCGTCCTAGGCCTAAGAATTGGACATTGTGACGGCATGGCAACACTTGGAATCCTAGGACCCAGTGGAAGCGCACCTCGCAAACTGGATGGAAGAAGCTTCCAAGCACAGTGTTCTTTCATGTCCCAAAGAGAACGCTAGTGTCTGAGGCTGGTAGCCTTGTTGCTAGAGAGAACTGGCATCCCCGTGGGCCTGTTGGCTACTTTCCTCTTTCCGACCCTCTCAGGAAACTCCTCCAGAAAGCCTTTAGGACCCGCTTAGAGAGAACAGCTGCGACGTGGATGCACAGAACATTAACCTAGCTCCCAGCCCAGGGTCCCAAACATCCATCTTTCTCTGGAGGGTACGTACCCCACCCAGGGATTCAAGCACGGAGTTTGCCTTGTACAACTTACACAGGAAATTGGGAGGAGATGTAGGGCCACTCTACTTGCGATCACACTACGTGGCCCGGAGAAGTTATCACGCAGCAGAACTCAACCCCCTTCCTCTACACGTGTGTACCCCAAAGAAGCGCTGGACAGTGGGTGTTCTCAGGCCAAGAGCAGTCCTTGTTCTGGGCTGCACCTGCTCTGTGGTTCAAAGTTTCTCTGACTCTGCTCCTTCGGAAGCATTTCAGAGCTGACGCTATCCCTGGGCTGCCAAAGCAAAGAGGACAAGAGGCCTCTCACACTGAAGGCATGGGCTTGTTTCCCCTGAAGAAAGTGTAAGTCGCCCCTCCCAGGCCTGAGGCGTGTAAGAAGACACCATTTGCTCTGTGCAAGGAAAATGCAAGTACGTGTACTCGATTTGGGCTGCCTGGTGAAACAACCTGCGCTCACCAGCACCCTGAGTACCTTTCCTGAACTTTGATTCCTAGCTAGGTGAACTCGGCCTTCGGAGGCTAGATGGGACCAAACGTGTTCAGCTTGTAGGGAAAGCCTTTGACCAATGGCCAATATGCTTGTGCTTGTGCGAGGGTTAGGCAGGCACTTGCCAACACAGGGTCTTTACCTTACCATAAGCTGTCCCTTTGGGCTGAAGCAGGCGGCGTGTGTGGATCACAGCCTGGGAAGCAGGGCCTCAGGGGAGTCTGCCAACAGACTGCCCTCCAGTAGAGCCAGCTGAGAAAAGGTGGCAAGGCTGATGGAACCCGCTTACAACGAAATGTTTCTCTTCAGCAGAGGAGGTTTTGCTGCCACACGTCAGCAGCTCCTCTCCCTCAGAGTGCTGTTCGTAGGTAGACTAGGAAAAGCCACCACGTTCCCCAGCTTAGAAGAGGCTCTTCTCCTAGTTGGTTTCATCCGTGAGAGAGCCAGAAGGGCTGACCTCCACCAGTCGGGCTACACAGCCTGAGTCCTTGTGGCGGGGCAGTCCTGAGCCAATGTGCCACCTAAGGAATGCAAGCCAAGTTTCCTTGCCACAGGAAAGCACACCGAGGCCTGGTGTTTTCTCTATGAAATTGACGTGGGCTTGAAGGGTGAGGCCTTTACTACATTGTGTACGGAGGTACTCGATTTGGGCTGCCTGGTGAAACAACCTGCGCTCACCAGCACCCTGAGTACCTTTCCTGAACTTTGATTCCTAGCTAGGTCAACTCGGCCTTCGGAGGCTAGATGGGACCAAACGTGTTCAGCTTGTGGGGAAAGCCTTTGACCAATGGCCAATATGCTTGTGCTTGCGCGAGGGTTAGGCAGGCACTTGACAACACAGGGTTTTTACCTTACCATAAGCTGTCCCTTTGGGCTGAAGCAGGCGGCGTGTGTGGATCACAGCCTGGGAAGCAGGGCCTCAGGGGAGTCTGCCAACAGACTGCCCTCCAGTATAGCCAGCTGAGAAAAGGTGGCAAGGCTGATGGAACCCGCTTACAACGAAATGTTTCTCTTCAGCAGAGGAGATTTTGCTACCACACGTCAGCAGCTCCTCTCCGTCAGAGTGCTGTTCCTGTGTAGACTAGGAAAAGCCACCACGTTCCCCAGCTTAGAAGAGGCTCTTTTCCTAGTTGGTTTCATCCGTGAGAGAGCCAGAAGGGCTGATCTCCACCAGTCGGGCTGCACAGCCTGAGTCCTTGGGGCAGGGCAGTCCTGAGCCAATGTGCCACCTAAGGAATGCAAGCCAAGTTTCCTTGCCACAGGAAAGCACACCGAGGCCTGGTGTTTTCTCTATGAAATTGACGTGGGCTTGAAGGGTGAGGCCTTTACTACATTGTGGAAAAGCTCGGGGTTACGGCTCTCTTTCTCCCTCTCTCGGTCCCATAACCTGGGCTCAGCCTTGAGGGAATGCTGAGTGGCAGAGACTGCCTCTCTGCCGGACTCAGAAGGCTTCTTCCCTTTAGGGCAATGCCGTTTGTGTCTTACTTCGTGGAGGAGGAATGAGGGCGCCCAGAGATATTCTGACATGAAATACCTAACGACAGAGGATCTGGAGGAGCCGGTTTCTCGGTGGAAGGAGCCCAAAAGCCTGCATTGCTAAGGTCTCTTTGAGAGCTGCCAGACACTCTGCCGTCCTAGGCCTAAGAATTGGACATTGTGACGGCATGGCAACACTTGGAATCCTAGGACCCAGTGGAAGCGCACCTCGCAAACTGGATGGAAGAAGCTTCCACGCACAGTGTTCTTTCATGTCCCAAAGAGAACGCTAGTGTCTGAGGCTGGTAGCCTTGTTGCTAGAGAGAACTGGCATCCCCGTGGGCCTGTTGGCTACTTTCCTCTTTCCGACCCTCTCAGGAAACTCCTCCAGAAAGCCTTTAGGACCCGCTTAGAGAGAACAGCTGCGAAGTGGATGCACAGAACATTAACCTAGCTCCCAGCCCAGGGTCCCAAACATCCATCTTTCTCTGGAGGGTACGTACCCCACCCAGGGATTCAAGCACGGAGTTTGCCTTGTACAACTTACACAGGAAATTGGGAGGAGATGTAGGGCCACTCTACTTGCGATCACACTACGTGGCCCGGAGAAGTTATCACGCAGCAGAATTCAACTCCCTTCCTCTACACGTGTGTACCCCAAAGAAGCGCTGGACAGTGGGTGTTCTCAGGCCAAGAGCAGTCCTTGTTCTGGGCTGCACCTGCTCTGTGGTTCAAAGTTTCTCTGACTCTGCTCCTTCGGAAGCATTTCAGAGCTGACGCTATCCCTGGGCTGCCAAAGCAAAGAGGACAAGAGGCCTCTCACACTGAAGGCATGGGCTTGTTTCCCCTGAAGAAAGTGTAAGTCGCCCCTCCCAGGCCTGAGGCGTGTAAGAAGACACCATTTGCTCTGAGCAAGGAAAATGCAAGTAGGTGTACTCGATTTGGGCTGCCTGGTGAAACAACCTGCACTCACCAGCACCCTGAGTACCTTTCCTGCACTTTGATTCCTAGCTGGGTGAACTCGGCCTTCGGAGGCTAGATGGGACCAAACGTGTTCAGCTTGTAGGGAAAGCCTTTGACCAATGGCCAATATGCTTGTGCTTGTGCGAGGGTTAGGCAGGCACTTGCCAACACAGGGTCTTTACCTTACCATAAGCTGTCCCTTTGGGCTGAAGCAGGCGGCGTGTGTGGATCACAGCCTGGGAAGCAGGGCCTCAGGGGAGTCTGCCAACAGACTGCCCTCCAGTAGAGCCAGCTGAGAAAAGGTGGCAAGGCTGATGGAACCCGCTTACAACGAAATGTTTCTCTTCAGCAGAGGAGGTTTTGCTGCCACACGTCAGCAGCTCCTCTCCCTCAGAGTGCTGTTCGTAGGTAGACTAGGAAAAGCCACCACGTTCCCCAGCTTAGAAGAGGCTCTTCTCCTAGTTGGTTTCATCCGTGAGAGAGCCAGAAGGGCTGATCTCAACCAGTCGGGCTACACAGCCTGAGTCCTTGGGGCGAGGCAGTCCTGAGCCAATGTGCCACCTAAGGAATGCAAGCCAAGTTTCCTTGCCACAGGAAAGCACACCGAGGCCTGGTGTTTTCTCTATGAAATTGACGTGGGCTTGAAGGGTGAGGCCTTTACTACATTGTGTACGGAGGTACTCGATTTGGGCTGCCTGGTGAAACAACCTGCGCTCACCAGCACCCTGAGTACCTTTCCTGAACTTTGATTCCTAGCTAGGTCAACTCGGCCTTCGGAGGCTAGATGGGACCAAACGTGTTCAGCTTGTGGGGAAAGCCTTTGACCAATGGCCAATATGCTTGTGCTTGTGCGAGGGTTAGGCAGGCACTTGACAACACAGGGTTTTTACCTTACCATAAGCTGTCCCTTTGGGCTGAAGCAGGCGGCGTGTGTGGATCACAGCCTGGGAAGCAGGGCCTCAGGGGAGTCTGCCAACAGACTGCCCTCCAGTAGAGCCAGCTGAGAAAAGGTGGCAAGGCTGATGGAACCTGCTTACAACGAAATGTTTCTCTTCAGCAGAGGAGATTTTGCTACCACACGTCAGCAGCTCCTCTCCGTCAGAGTGCTGTTCCTGTGTAGACTAGGAAAAGCCACCACGTTCCCCAGCTTAGAAGAGGCTCTTTTCCTAGTTGGTTTCATCCGTGAGAGAGCCAGAAGGGCTGATCTCAACCAGTCGGGCTGCACAGCCTGAGTCCTTGGGGCAGGGCAGTCCTGAGCCAATGTGCCACCTAAGGAATGCAAGCCAAGTTTCCTTGCCACAGGAAAGCACACCGAGGCCTGGTGTTTTCTCTATGAAATTGACGTGGGCTTGAAGGGTGAGGCCTTTACTACATTGTGGAAAAGCTCGGGGTTACGGCTCTCTTTCTCCCTCTCTCGGTCCCATAACCTGGGCTCAGCCTTGAGGGAATGCTGAGTGGCAGAGACTGCCTCTCTGCCGGACTCAGAAGGCTTCTTCCCTTTAGGGCAATGCCGTTTGTGTCTTACTTCGTGGAGGAGGAATGAGGGCGCCCAGAGATATTCTGACATGAAATACCTAACGACAGAGGATCTGGAGGAGCCGGTTTCTCGGTGGAAGGAGCCCAAAAGCCTGCATTGCTAAGGTCTCTTTGAGAGCTGCCAGACACTCTGCCGTCCTAGGCCTAAGAATTGGACATTGTGACGGCATGGCAACACTTGGAATCCTAGGACCCAGTGGAAGCGCACCTCGCAAACTGGATGGAAGAAGCTTCCAAGCACAGTGTTCTTTCATGTCCCAAAGAGAACGCTAGTGTCTGAGGCTGGTAGCCTTGTTGCTAGAGAGAACTGGCATCCCCGTGGGCCTGTTGGCTACTTTCCTCTTTCCGACCCTCTCAGGAAACTCCTCCAGAAAGCCTTTAGGACCCGCTTAGAGAGAACAGCTGCGAAGTGGATGCACAGAACATTAACCTAGCTCCCAGCCCAGGGTCCCAAACATCCATCTTTCTCTGGAGGGTACGTACCCCACCCAGGGATTCAAGCACGGAGTTTGCCTTGTACAACTTACACAGGAAATTGGGAGGAGATGTAGGGCCACTCTACTTGCGATCACACTACGTGGCCCGGAGAAGTTATCACGCAGCAGAATTCAACCCCCTTCCTCTACACGTGTGTACCCCAAAGAAGCGCTGGACAGTGGGTGTTCTCAGGCCAAGAGCAGTCCTTGTTCTGGGCTGCACCTGCTCTGTGGTTCAAAGTTTCTCTGACTCTGCTCCTTCGGAAGCATTTCAGAGCTGACGCTATCCCTGGGCTGCCAAAGCAAAGAGGACAAGAGGCCTCTCACACTGAAGGCATGGGCTTGTTTCCCCTGAAGAAAGTGTAAGTCGCCCCTCCCAGGCCTGAGGCGTGTAAGAAGACACCATTTGCTCTGCGCAAGGAAAATGCAAGTAGGTGTACTCGATTTGGGCTGCCTGGTGAAACAACCTGCACTCACCAGCACCCTGAGTACCTTTCCTGCACTTTGATTCCTAGCTGGGTGAACTCGGCCTTCGGAGGCTAGATGGGACCAAACGTGTTCAGCTTGTAGGGAAAGCCTTTGACCAATGGCCAATATGCTTGTGCTTGTGCGAGGGTTAGGCAGGCACTTGCCAACACAGGGTCTTTACCTTACCATAAGCTGTCCCTTTGGGCTGAAGCAGGCGGCGTGTGTGGATCACAGCCTGGGAAGCAGGGCCTCAGGGGAGTCTGCCAACAGACTGCCCTCCAGTAGAGCCAGCTGAGAAAAGGTGGCAAGGCTGATGGAACCCGCTTACAACGAAATGTTTCTCTTCAGCAGAGGAGGTTTTGCTGCCACACGTCAGCAGCTCCTCTCCCTCAGAGTGCTGTTCCTAGGTAGACTAGGAAAAGCCACCACGTTCCCCAGCTTAGAAGAGGCTCTTCTCCTAGTTGGTTTCATCCGTGAGAGAGCCAGAAGGGCTGATCTCAACCAGTCGGGCTACACAGCCTGAGTCCTTGGGGCGGGGCAGTCCTGAGCCAATGTGCCACCTAAGGAATGCAAGCCAAGTTTCCTTGCCACAGGAAAGCACACCGAGGCCTGGTGTTTTCTCTATGAAATTGACGTGGGCTTGAAGGGTGAGGCCTTTACTACATTGTGTACGGAGGTACTCGATTTGGGCTGCCTGGTGAAACAACCTGCGCTCACCAGCACCCTGAGTACCTTTCCTGAACTTTGATTCCTAGCTAGGTCAACTCGGCCTTCGGAGGCTAGATGGGACCAAACGTGTTCAGCTTGTGGGGAAAGCCTTTGACCAATGGCCAATATGCTTGTGCTTGTGCGAGGGTTAGGCAGGCACTTGACAACACAGGGTTTTTACCTTACCATAAGCTGTCCCTTTGGGCTGAAGCAGGCGGCGTGTGTGGATCACAGCCTGGGAAGCAGGGCCTCAGGGGAGTCTGCCAACAGACTGCCCTCCAGTAGAGCCAGCTGAGAAAAGGTGGCAAGGCTGATGGAACCTGCTTACAACGAAATGTTTCTCTTCAGCAGAGGAGATTTTGCTACCACACGTCAGCAGCTCCTCTCCGTCAGAGTGCTGTTCCTGTGTAGACTAGGAAAAGCCACCACGTTCCCCAGCTTAGAAGAGGCTCTTTTCCTAGTTGGTTTCATCCGTGAGAGAGCCAGAAGGGCTGATCTCAACCAGTCGGGCTGCACAGCCTGAGTCCTTGGGGCAGGGCAGTCCTGAGCCAATGTGCCACCTAAGGAATGCAAGCCAAGTTTCCTTGCCACAGGAAAGCACACCGAGGCCTGGTGTTTTCTCTATGAAATTGACGTGGGCTTGAAGGGTGAGGCCTTTACTACATTGTGGAAAAGCTCGGGGTTACGGCTCTCTTTCTCCCTCTCTCGGTCCCATAACCTGGGCTCAGCCTTGAGGGAATGCTGAGTGGCAGAGACTGCCTCTCTGCCGGACTCAGAAGGCTTCTTCCCTTTAGGGCAATGCCGTTTGTGTCTTACTTCGTGGAGGAGGAATGAGGGCGCCCAGAGATATTCTGACATGAAATACCTAACGACAGAGGATCTGGAGGAGCCGGTTTCTCGGTGGAAGGAGCCCAAAAGCCTGCATTGCTAAGGTCTCTTTGAGAGCTGCCAGACACTCTGCCGTCCTAGGCCTAAGAATTGGACATTGTGACGGCATGGCAACACTTGGAATCCTAGGACCCAGTGGAAGCGCACCTCGCAAACTGGATGGAAGAAGCTTCCAAGCACAGTGTTCTTTCATGTCCCAAAGAGAACGCTAGTGTCTGAGGCTGGTAGCCTTGTTGCTAGAGAGAACTGGCATCCCCGTGGGCCTGTTGGCTACTTTCCTCTTTCCGACCCTCTCAGGAAACTCCTCCAGAAAGCCTTTAGGACCCGCTTAGAGAGAACAGCTGCGAAGTGGATGCACAGAACATTAACCTAGCTCCCAGCCCAGGGTCCCAAACATCCATCTTTCTCTGGAGGGTACGTACCCCACCCAGGGATTCAAGCACGGAGTTTGCCTTGTACAACTTACACAGGAAATCGGGAGGAGATGTAGGGCCACTCTACTTGCGATCACACTACGTGGCCCGGAGAAGTTATCACGCAGCAGAATTCAACCCCCTTCCTCTACACGTGTGTACCCCAAAGAAGCGCTGGACAGTGGGTGTTCTCAGGCCAAGAGCAGTCCTTGTTCTGGGCTGCACCTGCTCTGTGGTTCAAAGTTTCTCTGACTCTGCTCCTTCGGAAGCATTTCAGAGCTGACGCTATCCCTGGGCTGCCAAAGCAAAGAGGACAAGAGGCCTCTCACACTGAAGGCATGGGCTTGTTTCCCCTGAAGAAAGTGTAAGTCGCCCCTCCCAGGCCTGAGGCGTGTAAGAAGACACCATTTGCTCTGCGCAAGGAAAATGCAAGTAGGTGTACTCGATTTGGGCTGCCTGGTGAAACAACCTGCGCTCACCAGCACCCTGAGTACCTTTCCTGCACTTTGATTCCTAGCTGGGTGAACTCGGCCTTCGGAGTCTAGATGGGACCAAACGTGTTCAGCTTGTAGGGAAAGCCTTTGACCAATGGCCAATATGCTTGTGCTTGTGCGAGGGTTAGGCAGGCACTTGCCAACACAGGGTCTTTACCTTACCATAAGCTGTCCCTTTGGGCTGAAGCAGGCGGCGTGTGTGGATCACAGCCTGGGAAGCAGGGCCTCAGGGGAGTCTGCCAACAGACTGCCCTCCAGTAGAGCCAGCTGAGAAAAGGTGGCAAGGCTGATGGAACCCGCTTACAACGAAATGTTTCTCTTCAGCAGAGGAGGTTTTGCTGCCACACGTCAGCAGCTCCTCTCCCTCAGAGTGCTGTTCCTAGGTAGACTAGGAAAAGCCACCACGTTCCCCAGCTTAGAAGAGGCTCTTCTCCTAGTTGGTTTCATCCGTGAGAGAGCCAGAAGGGCTGATCTCCACCAGTCGGGCTACACAGCCTGAGTCCTTGGGGTGGGGCAGTCCTGAGCCAATGTGCCACCTAAGGAATGCAAGCCAAGTTTCCTTGCCACAGGAAAGCACACCGAGGCCTGGTGTTTTCTCTATGAAATTGACGTGGGCTTGAAGGGTGAGGCCTTTACTACATTGTGTACGGAGGTACTCGATTTGGGCTGCCTGGTGAAACAACCTGCGCTCACCAGCACCCTGAGTACCTTTCCTGAACTTTGATTCCTAGCTAGGTCAACTCGGCCTTCGGAGGCTAGATGGGACCAAACGTGTTCAGCTTGTGGGGAAAGCCTTTGACCAATGGCCAATATGCTTGTGCTTGTGCGAGGGTTAGGCAGGCACTTGACAACACAGGGTTTTTACCTTACCATAAGCTGTCCCTTTGGGCTGAAGCAGGCGGCGTGTGTGGATCACAGCCTGGGAAGCAGGGTCTCAGGGGAGTCTGCCAACAGACTGCCCTCCAGTATAGCCAGCTGAGAAAAGGTGGCAAGGCTGATGGAACCCGCTTACAACGAAATGTTTCTCTTCAGCAGAGGAGATTTTGCTACCACACGTCAGCAGCTCCTCTCCGTCAGAGTGCTGTTCCTGTGTAGACTAGGAAAAGCCACCACGTTCCCCAGCTTAGAAGAGGCTCTTTTCCTAGTTGGTTTCATCCGTGAGAGAGCCAGAAGGGCTGATCTCCACCAGTCGGGCTGCACAGCCTGAGTCCTTGGGGCAGGGCAGTCCTGAGCCAATGTGCCACCTAAGGAATGCAAGCCAAGTTTCCTTGCCACAGGAAAGCACACCGAGGCCTGGTGTTTTCTCTATGAAATTGACGTGGGCTTGAAGGGTGAGGCCTTTACTACATGGTGGAAAAGCTCGGGGTTACGGCTCTCTTTCTCCCTCTCTCGGTCCCATAACCTGGGCTCAGCCTTGAGGGAATGCAGAGTGGCAGAGACTGCCTCTCTGCCGGACTCAGAAGGCTTCTTCCCTTTAGGGCAATGCCGTTTGTGTCTTACTTCGTGGAGGAGGAATGAGGGCGCCCAGAGATATTCTGACATGAAATACCTAACGACAGAGGATCTGGAGGAGCCGGTTTCTCGGTGGAAGGAGCCCAAAAGCCTGCATTGCTAAGGTCTCTTTGAGAGCTGCCAGACACTCTGCCGTCCTAGGCCTAAGAATTGGACATTGTGACGGCATGGCAACACTTGGAATCCTAGGACCCAGTGGAAGCGCACCTCGCAAACTGGATGGAAGAAGCTTCCAAGCACAGTGTTCTTTCATGTCCCAAAGAGAACGCTAGTGTCTGAGGCTGGTAGCCTTGTTGCTAGAGAGAACTGGCATCCCCGTGGGCCTGTTGGCTACTTTCCTCTTTCCGACCCTCTCAGGAAACTCCTCCAGAAAGCCTTTAGGACCCGCTTAGAGAGAACAGCTGCGACGTGGATGCACAGAACATTAACCTAGCTCCCAGCCCAGGGTCCCAAACATCCATCTTTCTCTGGAGGGTACGTACCCCACCCACGGATTCAAGCACGGAGTTTGCCTTGTACAACTTACACAGGAAATTGGGAGGAGATGTAGGGCCACTCTACTTGCGATCACACTACGTGGCCCGGAGAAGTTATCACGCAGCAGAATTCAACCCCCTTCCTCTACACGTGTGTACCCCAAAGAAGCGCTGGACAGTGGGTGTTCTCAGGCCAAGAGCAGTCCTTGTTCTGGGCTGCACCTGCTCTGTGGTTCAAAGTTTCTCTGACTCTGCTCCTTCGGAAGCATTTCAGAGCTGACGCTATCCCTGGGCTGCCAAAGCAAAGAGGACAAGAGGCCTCTCACACTGAAGGCATGGGCTTGTTTCCCCTGAAGAAAGTGTAAGTCGCCCCTCCCAGGCCTGAGGCGTGTAAGAAGACACCATTTGCTCTGCGCAAGGAAAATGCAAGTAGGTGTACTCGATTTGGGCTGCCTGGTGAAACAACCTGCGCTCACCAGCACCCTGAGTACCTTTCCTGCACTTTGATTCCTAGCTAGGTGAACTCGGCCTTCGGAGGCTAGATGGGACCAAACGTGTTCAGCTTGTAGGGAAAGCCTTTGACCAATGGCCAATATGCTTGTGCTTGTGCGAGGGTTAGGCAGGCACTTGCCAACACAGGGTCTTTACCTTACCATAAGCTGTCCCTTTGGGCTGAAGCAGGCGGCGTGTGTGGATCACAGCCTGGGAAGCAGGGCCTCAGGGGAGTCTGCCAACAGACTGCCCTCCAGTAGAGCCAGCTGAGAAAAGGTGGCAAGGCTGATGGAACCCGCTTACAACGAAATGTTTCTCTTCAGCAGAGGAGGTTTTGCTGCCACACGTCAGCAGCTCCTCTCCCTCAGAGTGCTGTTCCTAGGTAGACTAGGAAAAGCCACCACGTTCCCCAGCTTAGAAGAGGCTCTTCTCCTAGTTGGTTTCATCCGTGAGAGAGCCAGAAGGGCTGATCTCCACCAGTCGGGCTACACAGCCTGAGTCCTTGGGGTGGGGCAGTCCTGAGCCAATGTGCCACCTAAGGAATGCAAGCCAAGTTTCCTTGCCACAGGAAAGCACACCGAGGCCTGGTGTTTTCTCTATGAAATTGACGTGGGCTTGAAGGGTGAGGCCTTTACTACATTGTGTACGGAGGTACTCGATTTGGGCTGCCTGGTGAAACAACCTGCACTCACCAGCACCCTGAGTACCTTTCTTGAACTTTGATTCCTAGCTGGGTGAACTCGCCCTTCGGAGGCTAGATGGGACCAAACGTGTTCAGCTTGTGGGGAAAGCCTTTGACCAATGGCCAATATGCTTGTGCTTGTGCGAGGGTTAGGCAGGCACTTGACAACACAGGGTTTTTACCTTACCATAAGCTGTCCCTTTGGGCTGAAGCAGGCGGCGTGTGTGGATCACAGCCTGGGAAGCAGGGTCTCAGGGGAGTCTGCCAACAGACTGCCCTCCAGTATAGCCAGCTGAGAAAAGGTGGCAAGGCTGATGGAACCCGCTTACAACGAAATGTTTCTCTTCAGCAGAGGAGATTTTGCTACCACACGTCAGTAGCTACTCTTCGTCAGAGTGCTGTTCCTGTGTAGACTAGGAAAAGCCACCACGTTCCCCAGCTTAGAAGAGGCTCTTTTCCTAGTTGGTTTCATCCGTGAGAGAGCCAGAAGGGCTGATCTCCACCAGTCGGGCTGCACAGCCTGAGTCCTTGGGGCAGGGCAGTCCTGAGCCAATGTGCCACCTAAGGAATGCAAGCCAAGTTTCCTTGCCACAGGAAAGCACACCGAGGCCTGGTGTTTTCTCTATGAAATTGACGTGGGCTTGAAGGGTGAGGCCTTTACTACATTGTGGAAAAGCTCGGGGTTACGGCTCTCTTTCTCCCTCTCTCGGTCCCATAACCTGGGCTCAGCCTTGAGGGAATGCAGAGTGGCAGAGACTGCCTCTCTGCCGGACTCAGAAGGCTTCTTCCCTTTAGGGCAATGCCGTTTGTGTCTTACTTCGTGGAGGAGGAATGAGGGCGCCCAGAGATATTCTGACATGAAATACCTAACGACAGAGGATCTGGAGGAGCCGGTTTCTCGGTGGAAGGAGCCCAAAAGCCTGCATTGCTAAGGTCTCTTTGAGAGCTGCCAGACACTCTGCCGTCCTAGGCCTAAGAATTGGACATTGTGACGGCATGGCAACACTTGGAATCCTAGGACCCAGTGGAAGCGCACCTCGCAAACTGGATGGAAGAAGCTTCCAAGCACAGTGTTCTTTCATGTCCCAAAGAGAACGCTAGTGTCTGAGGCTGGTAGCCTTGTTGCTAGAGAGAACTGGCATCCCCGTGGGCCTGTTGGCTACTTTCCTCTTTCCGACCCTCTCAGGAAACTCCTCCAGAAAGCCTTTAGGACCCGCTTAGAGAGAACAGCTGCGAAGTGGATGCACAGAACATTAACCTAGCTCCCAGCCCAGGGTCCCAAACATCCATCTTTCTCTGGAGGGTACGTACCCCACCCAGGGATTCAAGCACGGAGTTTGCCTTGTACAACTTACACAGGAAATTGGGAGGAGATGTAGGGCCACTCTACTTGCGATCACACTACGTGGCCCGGAGAAGTTATCACGCAGCAGAATTCAACCCCCTTCCTCTACACGTGTGTACCCCAAAGAAGCGCTGGACAGTGGGTGTTCTCAGGCCAAGAGCAGTCCTTGTTCTGGGCTGCACCTGCTCTGTGGTTCAAAGTTTCTCTGACTCTGCTCCTTCGGAAGCATTTCAGAGCTGACGCTATCCCTGGGCTGCCAAAGCAAAGAGGACAAGAGGCCTCTCACACTGAAGGCATGGGCTTGTTTCCCCTGAAGAAAGTGTAAGTCGCCCCTCCCAGGCCTGAGGCGTGTAAGAAGACACCATTTGCTCTGCGCAAGGAAAATGCAAGTAGGTGTACTCGATTTGGGCTGCCTGGTGAAACAACCTGCGCTCACCAGCACCCTGAGTACCTTTCCTGCACTTTGATTCCTAGCTGGGTGAACTCGGCCTTCGGAGTCTAGATGGGACCAAACGTGTTCAGCTTGTAGGGAAAGCCTTTGACCAATGGCCAATATGCTTGTGCTTGTGCGAGGGTTAGGCAGGCACTTGCCAACACAGGGTCTTTACCTTACCATAAGCTGTCCCTTTGGGCTGAAGCAGGCGGCGTGTGTGGATCACAGCCTGGGAAGCAGGGCCTCAGGGGAGTCTGCCAACAGACTGCCCTCCAGTAGAGCCAGCTGAGAAAAGGTGGCAAGGCTGATGGAACCCGCTTACAACGAAATGTTTCTCTTCAGCAGAGGAGGTTTTGCTGCCACACGTCAGCAGCTCCTCTCCGTCAGAGTGCTGTTCCTAGGTAGACTAGGAAAAGCCACCACGTTCCCCAGCTTAGAAGAGGCTCTTCTCCTAGTTGGTTTCATCCGTGAGAGAGCCAGAAGGGCTGATCTCCACCAGTCGGGCTACACAGCCTGAGTCCTTGGGGTGGGGCAGTCCTGAGCCAATGTGCCACCTAAGGAATGCAAGCCAAGTTTCCTTGCCACAGGAAAGCACACCGAGGCCTGGTGTTTTCTCTATGAAATTGACGTGGGCTTGAAGGGTGAGGCCTTTACTACATTGTGTACGGAGGTACTCGATTTGGGCTGCCTGGTGAAACAACCTGCGCTCACCAGCACCCTGAGTACCTTTCCTGAACTTTGATTCCTAGCTAGGTCAACTCGGCCTTCGGAGGCTAGATGGGACCAAACGTGTTCAGCTTGTGGGGAAAGCCTTTGACCAATGGCCAATATGCTTGTGCTTGTGCGAGGGTTAGGCAGGCACTTGACAACACAGGGTTTTTACCTTACCATAAGCTGTCCCTTTGGGCTGAAGCAGGCGGCGTGGGTGGATCACAGCCTGGGAAGCAGGGTCTCAGGGGAGTCTGCCAACAGACTGCCCTCCAGTATAGCCAGCTGAGAAAAGGTGGCAAGGCTGATGGAACCCGCTTACAACGAAATGTTTCTCTTCAGCAGAGGAGATTTTGCTACCACACGTCAGCAGCTCCTCTCCGTCAGAGTGCTGTTCCTGTGTAGACTAGGAAAAGCCACCACGTTCCCCAGCTTAGAAGAGGCTCTTTTCCTAGTTGGTTTCATCCGTGAGAGAGCCAGAAGGGCTGATCTCCACCAGTCGGGCTGCACAGCCTGAGTCCTTGGGGCAGGGCAGTCCTGAGCCAATGTGCCACCTAAGGAATGCAAGCCAAGTTTCCTTGCCACAGGAAAGCACACCGAGGCCTGGTGTTTTCTCTATGAAATTGACGTGGGCTTGAAGGGTGAGGCCTTTACTACATGGTGGAAAAGCTCGGGGTTACGGCTCTCTTTCTCCCTCTCTCGGTCCCATAACCTGGGCTCAGCCTTGAGGGAATGCAGAGTGGCAGAGACTGCCTCTCTGCCGGACTCAGAAGGCTTCTTCCCTTTAGGGCAATGCCGTTTGTGTCTTACTTCGTGGAGGAGGAATGAGGGCGCCCAGAGATATTCTGACATGAAATACCTAACGACAGAGGATCTGGAGGAGCCGGTTTCTCGGTGGAAGGAGCCCAAAAGCCTGCATTGCTAAGGTCTCTTTGAGAGCTGCCAGACACTCTGCCGTCCTAGGCCTAAGAATTGGACATTGTGACGGCATGGCAACACTTGGAATCCTAGGACCCAGTGGAAGCGCACCTCGCAAACTGGATGGAAGAAGCTTCCAAGCACAGTGTTCTTTCATGTCCCAAAGAGAACGCTAGTGTCTGAGGCTGGTAGCCTTGTTGCTAGAGAGAACTGGCATCCCCGTGGGCCTGTTGGCTACTTTCCTCTTTCCGACCCTCTCAGGAAACTCCTCCAGAAAGCCTTTAGGACCCGCTTAGAGAGAACAGCTGCGACGTGGATGCACAGAACATTAACCTAGCTCCCAGCCCAGGGTCCCAAACATCCATCTTTCTCTGGAGGGTACGTACCCCACCCACGGATTCAAGCACGGAGTTTGCCTTGTACAACTTACACAGGAAATTGGGAGGAGATGTAGGGCCACTCTACTTGCGATCACACTACGTGGCCCGGAGAAGTTATCACGCAGCAGAATTCAACCCCCTTCCTCTACACGTGTGTACCCCAAAGAAGCGCTGGACAGTGGGTGTTCTCAGGCCAAGAGCAGTCCTTGTTCTGGGCTGCACCTGCTCTGTGGTTCAAAGTTTCTCTGACTCTGCTCCTTCGGAAGCATTTCAGAGCTGACGCTATCCCTGGGCTGCCAAAGCAAAGAGGACAAGAGGCCTCTCACACTGAAGGCATGGGCTTGTTTCCCCTGAAGAAAGTGTAAGTCGCCCCTCCCAGGCCTGAGGCGTGTAAGAAGACACCATTTGCTCTGCGCAAGGAAAATGCAAGTAGGTGTACTCGATTTGGGCTGCCTGGTGAAACAACCTGCGCTCACCAGCACCCTGAGTACCTTTCCTGCACTTTGATTCCTAGCTAGGTGAACTCGGCCTTCGGAGGCTAGATGGGACCAAACGTGTTCAGCTTGTAGGGAAAGCCTTTGACCAATGGCCAATATGCTTGTGCTTGTGCGAGGGTTAGGCAGGCACTTGCCAACACAGGGTCTTTACCTTACCATAAGCTGTCCCTTTGGGCTGAAGCAGGCGGCGTGTGTGGATCACAGCCTGGGAAGCAGGGCCTCAGGGGAGTCTGCCAACAGACTGCCCTCCAGTAGAGCCAGCTGAGAAAAGGTGGCAAGGCTGATGGAACCCGCTTACAACGAAATGTTTCTCTTCAGCAGAGGAGGTTTTGCTGCCACACGTCAGCAGCTCCTCTCCCTCAGAGTGCTGTTCCTAGGTAGACTAGGAAAAGCCACCACGTTCCCCAGCTTAGAAGAGGCTCTTCTCCTAGTTGGTTTCATCCGTGAGAGAGCCAGAAGGGCTGATCTCCACCAGTCGGGCTACACAGCCTGAGTCCTTGGGGTGGGGCAGTCCTGAGCCAATGTGCCACCTAAGGAATGCAAGCCAAGTTTCCTTGCCACAGGAAAGCACACCGAGGCCTGGTGTTTTCTCTATGAAATTGACGTGGGCTTGAAGGGTGAGGCCTTTACTACATTGTGTACGGAGGTACTCGATTTGGGCTGCCTGGTGAAACAACCTGCACTCACCAGCACCCTGAGTACCTTTCTTGAACTTTGATTCCTAGCTGGGTGAACTCGCCCTTCGGAGGCTAGATGGGACCAAACGTGTTCAGCTTGTGGGGAAAGCCTTTGACCAATGGCCAATATGCTTGTGCTTGTGCGAGGGTTAGGCAGGCACTTGACAACACAGGGTTTTTACCTTACCATAAGCTGTCCCTTTGGGCTGAAGCAGGCGGCGTGTGTGGATCACAGCCTGGGAAGCAGGGTCTCAGGGGAGTCTGCCAACAGACTGCCCTCCAGTATAGCCAGCTGAGAAAAGGTGGCAAGGCTGATGGAACCCGCTTACAACGAAATGTTTCTCTTCAGCAGAGGAGATTTTGCTACCACACGTCAGCAGCTCCTCTCCGTCAGAGTGCTGTTCCTGTGTAGACTAGGAAAAGCCACCACGTTCCCCAGCTTAGAAGAGGCTCTTTTCCTAGTTGGTTTCATCCGTGAGAGAGCCAGAAGGGCTGATCTCAACCAGTCGGGCTGCACAGCCTGAGTCCTTGGGGCAGGGCAGTCCTGAGCCAATGTGCCACCTAAGGAATGCAAGCCAAGTTTCCTTGCCACAGGAAAGCACACCGAGGCCTGGTGTTTTCTCTATGAAATTGACGTGGGCTTGAAGGGTGAGGCCTTTACTACATTGTGGAAAAGCTCGGGGTTACGGCTCTCTTTCTCCCTCTCTCGGTCCCATAACCTGGGCTCAGCCTTGAGGGAATGCAGAGTGGCAGAGACTGCCTCTCTGCCGGACTCAGAAGGCTTCTTCCCTTTAGGGCAATGCCGTTTGTGTCTTACTTCGTGGAGGAGGAATGAGGGCGCCCAGAGATATTCTGACATGAAATACCTAACGACAGAGGATCTGGAGGAGCCGGTTTCTCGGTGGAAGGAGCCCAAAAGCCTGCATTGCTAAGGTCTCTTTGAGAGCTGCCAGACACTCTGCCGTCCTAGGCCTAAGAATTGGACATTGTGACGGCATGGCAACACTTGGAATCCTAGGACCCAGTGGAAGCGCACCTCGCAAACTGGATGGAAGAAGCTTCCAAGCACAGTGTTCTTTCATGTCCCAAAGAGAACGCTA